>NC_090950.1:22052355-22360873 GCF_040807025.1 Struthio camelus
TCTCCTTCTGTCCCTAGTTCTTACAGAGCTTTGCAAAATGAAAATAACTTCTGTGCACTTGCATTGTACTTTTTAAGACATAAATATTCCCTCTTCTATTCAACTTTATCCCTCTAGCTCCTTAAGAAGTGTAGAGTAAAATTTATCTGCTTCAGCAACACTGATACAGGCACTTTCAGCTAATCTCTTTGGTTCCTTTAGCACAGAGTATAGGAAGAGTTTGGCATATGAGTCTTGTTGAATTGAGTTGCCTAAGATAAACACTGAAAAATGGACTAGTGTTGAAGCAAAAGTTACTTTATGAAATTACTATGCTTCCTTCTTTGTAATAGTAAGTGTTTAAGATCAACACATACCAGACACAATTTAGGGAGAAAATGACAGAAACACCACATCAATGCATAAGTCAAATTTAAAATTGCATAAATTGCAATTTACTTAAAAAGATATATTGCAAGAGTCAAATATGGGAAAAATAAAGACAACATACAAGCAGCGTGATTGTGCATAACATTTGGTCAGTTTTTCCGTTGGTATCAGACATAATTAGCTCAGCTCCCCTGTTACCTGCTTATTAGTCTAGTGTGTTTTTGTTCAAGATCTATGTTGTGTCACTAAGAATATGAAAAAGACATACTGCAGTGATTAGAAACAGGTACATTTTTTTCCATCAAGAATTTGTGGTTGCAGATTCTTTGAAATACGCACATACACTCAGGTCTGTGCCAAATCCAGATCACTGCTGTGTAGCGTGCTCCCATGTGATGCTAGGGGAATTGCACCGTGTATGGTACATCTTGCCTCTTGTTTTAAAGTAGCATGGGGTTTTCACGGGAAGCACATTGCTTCCAATTTCCGAGGACACGGCTGAATAGAGTCAGAGGGCTGGATTGCATCACTCTTCCTTTGCCAAACGTTTCTCTTGAAATTAGTGAGACAACTCAATGGTACAGGGCTCCTCTCAGCTTGAATGAAGATAGAGCAGCTTGCCCCAAATGAATGGTGGTGTTGAAAGGAGAAGCTTAACTGCCAGACAAGTGTGATTAAAGTAATGGTAAAGGGTATTGGGAGGAGATAAGAGTTTGGCTTTGGTTGGAGCATTGATTTTTAGAACATAATTTGTTAAAGCATTTCTTGCATATATATTTTAAAGCTATTTATGAAAAGATTGGAAGGCTGGATTTTTTTTTTTTTTTTAGTATAAATGGTCAGAATTTGTTGATAATCTCAATTTGTATTTATTGCAATGGAACTTTGTATCAAGTATAGATACTTGATAAAGATTCCATCCTTATTCTAAAACCTTTACATTTGAAAACAGCTATCAAATTAAGATAATACACAAAGGAAACGGGGAAAGAAGGCATAGGATTAAAACAGTGTGAAGGCTAAACTGTCTATGAAGGACTAGTCTAAGAAGACCATGGCTGTAGTACATGCAAATAGACATGCAAGTACCAGTAGGATTATTCTTAAAAGTGCATTTATTTTCCTGCAATGAGGAGAGATGCTCGGGGCAAAAGTGCCTTTTGGATCATTGGAGTTGATAAATTCAGGACCTGGGACAATTCCACAAAGCATTTATGGATATGGACTTTAAAACAATAGTGTCCAATTGTATACTGACAAAAATAAACAAAAATTAAGTATAGAATTGCCACTAAGGAATTGAGTAACGGGGAGAAGATCCAGAAATTCCTGGACAAACAGACCTAATAGCACTGGCCCTCCGTCCAGGATTTCTGTTCGTTGCAGAGGACCTCAGGGACCAGGAGAGTCCTTAGAGAAGAACCACAAATGGTAGGTGAGGACCAGATAGAGCTAGAGAAAACAGGATTTTTCAGTAAATTAAGCAGATAAGAATCAGATGATGTGTGAGGAAGATGAACTTTATTCCTAGCCATTTGTACCCCCTCTAAATTCCCACACAGATAACTTCAGTCATGTGTACTGTTGCATGCAGACACAAAGGATGTTATTGCTGAAGCATCATTCTTTATTATCAGCTTTCTAAAATGACGGGATCTCTCATAAACTGGTCTATTGTTTTAACTTTAATTTATTGCAGTGCAGGGGTTTAAGAACCTAGCTGAACAGGGAAATTGTCATCTTAGAGCATAAATCACTACAGTATGCAATTGTTAACTATTATGTAGTTACGCAGAAAGTGTAAAACCAGGTGCAGATGGAAATATTTTGGAAATCTTTCCAAAAAGGAATAAAAAGTTGGACAGCTAAAAGTAAAATCTCAGCAGCTGCCTTCTGTTCTTGAAGTTGAAATGTCAAGGCTATTCAGTGGAAGTAACTTGTGTGTATTTGGCCTAGTACTAACTCCCAAGGTCTCTTTGAATGCCTGGGAACGTTCACTCTTGGCCTAGGTTTACTGTGTTCAGCACAGATATGGCAAAAGAGACTGACCTAGCTTTAGAAGGAGGTGGGTTCCTCCCCGCTCCAAACCTTCATTTCAGGAACAGGATGACATCCTACACCCAAAATGATTGTAATTCATCTTGAAAGCTGGTGGGTGCCACTTCCTATCTCTTTTAATTCAAAGACTGCTGATTTCCTGGTAGAGTTAGCCTCCTGAGCAGGACTTGGAATAGTAATGCAAACAATTCATGACGCGAATGCCTGAATTTGTCCATTTAACCTTCATCACATTGGCTGGGAGCCTCACTGTTAAGAGAGCGTTTGAGAGCGCTAATTTCAGTCTCCTTGGGTAATCTCTATCTACGAACAAGGAGTGCTTTCTGAGCTGGGAATTTGAGTTCACAGAAGCACAGTCAACATCTTGGTGACCTGCTTGATAACTTGTCTTAGTGAAGGGCTGAAGATACATCCACCAAGTGCTTGGGAGAGGCTCAGAGTAGCAAAGGTTCATGTTGAGTCTAAGTTGCAAATAGTCATTTAGATGTTCTTCCTCAGATGACCATATAGCAAGCACTTGCATTCAGTGGATAAATCAGATATAATTGAGGTTTTTACCTCCCCTTCATTTTATTCATTGTGCTTGGATTTTGTGAAGAAATCAATACAATTCATAACACCTCTCAGTGGAACTTGCTGTTTTGGCACCTCACAAAATTTGCCAGGCACTTGTACTGGCACGGAAGAAAACAGCTTGCCTTTGAACCACTGCAGTCTAAATAGATGCCAGTATAGAAATTGGGAAAACACCTGGAGCACAGGCGGAAGATGGGACATAGGCATTGCTAGGTAAGAAACCCTTGCGTCTGGTCTCAGTCCACTGTTGCTGGCCAAATGTCAAAGAAATAGCATGATCTTACCTTTCCATCGTTACATCTCCCTCCTCAGTTGTCCCAGGCTCTGGCCTGGCCTGACATTTGCTATTAAGATACTTGTGACTTGCTTTCATCCATATCTCCCTGCTTATTTCTTGCTCAGCAGTGTGAACAAATCTTTGTCATGTACTTATTCTAGTAGATATCATTCTCTGTGTCCTTCAGTTTGCAGTTCAATACTTTATCTTGTACATGCTGTGTAAATTCTGTCCTTTTAAGTACTTGGTGAATTCCTCCTTTGTGAGAGCATCTGACTTAATGGTGCAGTGGTTACATCTGCACAGAAGAGTTCGTTCTCTTCTGAGTTACTACGTCAGGTTTAATGGTAGTTTTCAGGAATGGCATAGGCTGCAGGCGTGTTCTGCATGGCAACGTCTCCTGTCTCAAGCTGATGAAGAAGCAACGTGTGTTTGCTGGCGACCCACAAGACAGGATATTAGTGTTGTGTTGTGTTTCTGTGCGCTGATGTTTTGATATGTTCTGTGAGGTTTGGAGGCCCAACTTATGATTAATCACTGGCTAAGATGCTTCCAGCTTGTGGAAGCTGGAAGCTCGGGGGCCACCACCTTCACTGAAGGATCTACCCAGTGTTCCTGGGGGAGGGTTGACCCTCCTGTTCTCCTGAGAGCCCAGGAGCACCTCATGCCGACCAAGAGCTTTGTCAGAGTGTACGCGTTAGAGCTGGGCAGCGTGGCGGAATGCGTTCCTCACAGGGACTTTAAATGCTAACCTTGGACAAAGTATTTGAAACTGTACTTAACTGACTTGGCTCGTGCTGTTTTGGGTATAAAATTCAGGGGTCTGTAATGTGCTATGTGTAAAGTGCCAGCAGAACTCATGTTAGGGAGGTGTACTGACTTTGTTTTGCAGGACAAAAGGTAGCTTTTAAACTCTATTAACAAGGGGTTTTAGAACACAGAGTGCTTAATTTATTAGCTGCTACAGACAAAAACCATATGCAATTCATATGGAAGACCTGCTCCCAGCATTTAACTTAGTAATAGATAAAGCCTCCTCATAATTCTGAAACTATTTAAAGAATTACTGATAGCTCGTGGAAAACTCTGGAAAATGTTCCACTTAGAAACAGTTCCTCTCCTAGCACATATTTCTGCTTTTCATCTTCACTTGTCCTTCATTCCTGAAGGCACTTAGGGAACACATGATTTCTGTTTTGTACCCTACCTGGAGCCAATCTCAAACTGTTTGTTTTTTTGTTTTTTGTTTTTTTTTTTAATTTTAGTAATTTCCGTAACGTTCAGTTGATACCAGAGATGAAATGACCAAAGGTCAGAGTAGTTAGGAGACCTGTCCGAGTAAAACAGTGCTCTGAAAGTACAAAGCAGGCAGGAGTTATTCTGGATTTTACTTGTTTATGTTCCTCATTGACCTTTTAACTTCAGGAAACAAACAGAAAACCTGTAATGGTTTATTTTTGTGAAGTGCCCTGAGTATTTCCTTGTTCTCTTAAGATCCTTGAAAACATCGCTTTGCAACTTTACTGTTTGTATGGATGGGGTCTCAGATACTTTCAAAAATTGAGGAAGTGCCAAGACTTTCAATATGGGAGAAGCTAACCTTTGAAGATAATTTTTTTTTCTTTGTGCTCTTGTGCTGTTTCTCAGCTCAAGAATTGAGGGCAGTCTCATTCTGCTAACTTTGAGGATTTGGTCCATCTTGCAACTCCTGAATTTGTGCAATTAAGTGAGAAGCTCAACTTTCGTTGTCTTTACGTTCCCACAGCCCAGTTCCTGAAGAAAAGAATGTAAATGTGATCCATAAAGGTGAAAGTGCTAAAAGATGGAAAGGAAGCAGTTTTTTAAGTTGTATTTTAAAAAGCAACCCTTTTGGGTTGCTTTAAAAGCCCAGGCCCAGCCCTTTTTCTGTTTCCAGTCTGATTCACACATTTGGAGCGGCTGGGTTGCCGTGCTCTGTGTGTGGCTGCTCCCTCTCCCTTTTCATGGGAATACGCAGTCCAAGGAGTTGGAGGCCTGACATTGGCTGTGTCTCCAGGTGCTACAACCCCAGAACAAAATGACTAAGCAGAGTTCAAAGAAGAGCTCAAATGTCTTGAAACCTTGGCTAAGGCTGTTCCTGATGGTTTCAGAGTCTCTCTGGGCCTGGTGAGCAAAGGGAACCAGTTCTGTGGCACACTTCTTATGCAAACCTTTGAGCAGAGAGGCTTGGATGGTGGCATTTTCTGCAGACCAGGCTGGCAGCGAAGCCTAGAAGTACATAGGATCTTGTGGATCTTTACCCTTGAGAAGGACTTATTTGTTTGGACAAACAGTGTTTTCCCTTTTCAAGTTGTTGCAACGTTTAATGAAGTTGTGTTTAGGCTCGCTTCTGGAGAGCCTGAGCCCATCTCTGCCACCGTTCAGATCCACAAGTCCAAGAAGCGAAGGAACCGTGGCTCTGTTGGAAGAGCCGCTGATCCTTCTGCTGGGGACTTGTCCTGCTCTCCGGACAATACAGAGGTCTGGTACCTTTGCTGGAATCTTATCTTAAAGTTATGTCAGTGAAGAGGCCTTCTGAGAAAGAAGAAAGCTCTTTGTTGTTTAAAGAAAAGGAAAAGGCGTAATTAGTGCCATTTCAGTTGGCTAAAGGAGCATCGTGGTAATTTTAAAACTTCAGTGTCTTGGTAAAGAAGTAAATGGATTCATGCTCAGTTGCTCTGTGCTTTCAGCAAGCAAAATGGCCCCAGGGCACACAAGTAAAATTTAAGCGCTTTCCTTGTTATTTTAAAATAAGTTAAATTAAACGCATTGTCTGACTTTTCTGAACAATAGCTTGGCTTCCTGTGGTGGAAAAGTAACCTCAGCTGAGAATTAAAGCCACCCACCTTTTGTCTTCAGGCTTCAGAGCAGACACATAACTTACTCTTTCCATGGTTCTGCTTTTATTTTTGTCTTTTTTCCCTCCTCTCCCCCCTTCCCTCTCCCTCTTTTTTCCCTCCTCTCCCCCCTTCCCTCTCCCTCTTTTTTCCCTCCTCTCCCCCCTTCCCTCTCCCTCTTTTTTCCCTCCTCTCCCCCCTTCCCTCTCCCTCTTTTTTCCCTCCTCTCCCCCCTTCCCTCTCCCTCTTTTTTCCCTCCTCTCCCCCCTTCCCTCTCCCTCTTTTTTCCCTCCTCTCCCCCCTTCCCTCTCCCTCTTTTTTCCCTCCTCTCCCCCCTTCCCTCTCCCTCTTTTTTCCCTCCTCTCCCCCCTTCCCTCTCCCTCTTTTTTCCCTCCTCTCCCAAGAGGGACACTTCTACAACACCTGCAACTTGGATGTGTTGGCCTAGCCCCTGTACCCAAACCAAAGAGAAGGAGGTGTTTGTATGAGCTCTAGACAGGTTCTTCATTTAAAGGCGTGTGCTAAAGAGCTGTGATCTGTAGCTGCTTCAAGCAGCTTCCCCATGTCTCAGTGCCATTTTCTGCCTCTGTGCAACTTGTAAGATTTGTATTGTTTTGCTACTTGTGTCCAGCCCTCTCTCTGCCTGCAGCCCCTCCGTCCGTCCCCTCTCCAGCAGAGGCTCTCCCTTGTGCGCTTGTTTGCGCAGGATCACGCGCAAGGGGGACCTCAGCCCTGACGGGGGGCCACGCTGTACTGTGGCTCCACTAATAGCCACAACATGTGCATGTAGGTTAAAGGCTTATTTGTGTCTGTTTGTAAAAGGATGAAAAACTTGTATAAGGTGCTAAATACCGCTTTGGGGATAAGCGAGCATCAGTGTGGTACCTCCAGGGCAGGGGAACGGGCAAGAGCTGTAATTATTTGCTGCAAGAGCTGGGCTAGTCAGGGAACTGCTGACTACCTCTAATTGCCGGCAGCAACTAGGTAGTTGGCTGGTTTTTGGCTAGAGCAAATACTCTACAATCTCCTTTGAACTCTTCAGTATCTCTCTAATTAAGGGGTGGCTGACAGTTTGAGAAATACTGGTTAATATAAAGAACTTGGCGTTATATTTTAAGTTGACTTTCGACTGTACTAGTGTTTGTTTCCTCTCTTGAGGACAGTGATGCTTGGAGGTGAGGTAGAAATAAAGGGGAGTATGAGTGCTAGAGAGTTGCCTTCTGTTTTATCCTTGAAATTTGTTTGTTTGTTTTAAGTTGCATGACCCTAAAATTTGCATATGCCAAGGTATGAAGTGAACTGGCTTGGTCTTTCTCTCTGAATTTGTGCTAGAACAGATTAGAGTTGCAGAAGAGAGAAGCAGGATTTACTGATTTTTTTTTTTTTTTTTTTCTCCTGCATGCTGTTCAGATATATTCAGCTCAACTTTCTGATTCCTGGGGCAAACATTTGATACAACTTGCTGTGTTGGCAGTTTTTATAGAGTAATTACAGACTGAAAGGGCCTTTTCCTTCTCTTCTAGACCTTTCTTGCTAATCCTTTTTTGTTTTTAATTTTTCTCTGTAAAGAAGGAAAAAAGCACTTTGAACTATTTTGTTGTAGAGGATGAGATCACCAGTGGAAATAGTGGAAAAACCAAACAGCATGCTCTTTGTTCTTCTGTAAGGTGCCGCACTTGAACCGTTTTCCTTTATTTTAGCATCGTATCAGTGCTAGGCATGCAAGGTGTTGGAGTGCGTTCAAACAAATCAGATCCTCAGATCAAGGAGCTGAACCTTCTGAAAAAACTGCTGTGTGCCTCATGCAGCATCACACTGGGGGAGGCCTGCTGTTAGTAGCTCTAATATTTGGTAGACTCCACAATGAGTCCCAGGCTCTGGAAACTCGGAGAACATACAGGCTATTCTGTGCTTCCGTTTTGGTTACAGACTTGATGGCGAACAAAGTGGAAATTATCCCTCTGTATGCTGTAGCGCTGCAGGGATATCAGGCAGAACGGGACTACTTGCCATATGGTAGCCGCAAATCTCGTCCCTCTTGCAGAGAGCGTTAGCCCCAGAGAAGCTTGACTGGCTGCATGCCCAGCCATTTCGCTGTTTCTAACTTGGAGAGCTTCTCTTTGCTAAGGGCCTTTGTTATTGGGTTTTGCAATGCCGTAGTGTAACTTTGAATAAGACTCCGCTCCTCCATATGACATCTGTGGCCTGGCCTCTGTATTTGCAGGGAGAGGATAATAGGGTACAGCCAGCTGATAAAGCAGCATTTCTTGGTTCCAAACTGTGTTCCCTGTTGCTAAAATACCTCCTGCATAGCAGCTTTGCAGTGGCAGGGTTAGAATGGGATGACAGTTGCATCCACTTTCAGAAGAAATCATTTTGAATGAAGCAAATCTCAGTGGTCCTGAATGCAAGGCGCCATCCGAGTGCCTTCAGCATTTTTATTGTAATAGATGCTTGCGTCAGCTCTTGCTTAAATATCAGCTTTATAAGGCGTCTGACTTAATCCCCTATATGTTCTTATGTGGATATCATTTTTTTTAATATCCTTAAACTGGTAGTTTATATATACGTTTAAGGGATACTGAGCAGCTTTAGCTTTCTTGTATGTAGGAGAACGTTAAATTTGGGGTGAAGCAAAGCTGTGGTTTGTAAAGCAATCTTTTCTGTGAGAGACTTAGGGTCTATCAAGATGGAGCAACATGCCAAGACTTGAAGCCTCAACTTGCTGGAAAGGTTGATTTCTTCAGCAAAATGAAGGTGGAGTTAGGCCTCGTGTAGCGGATTGTGGTGTGTGGTCCATGTGGTGTCCACCCTTTTCCCCAAGCTCTGCTCTCTGCAGCAAGACTTTTTTCAAATGAGTGCTGGTTTTACTCTCTTTTCAGACTGTGTTTCTTCTTGCTTTGGGAAATAACATGAGACTTACAATGTGAAAAGTTCCTTTTGTGACTTTGTCATTAAAATTAATGAGACTAGAAAAACTGTTCATGAACCTGAAAGAGAATCGTGGTGAATAGTATTTCTCTATCCACAAAGCTCTTTCATTTTAATTAGCAAATAAAGCAGGAGAGAGCAGTAGGCAGGTATTTCTGTGCAGGATTAGCATGCTGTTTTGTCTAGCACATTCAAAAGTAATGATTTGAGAGAATTCAGATTGGTTGATCACTGTGCTGTATCTTCAGGGTTTTGGTGGGGGGGATGAGGGAGATAGGGTGATTCATACTTGAACAGGACAAGCCCAAGAGCTGCCAGTTTGCATTATGTCAATGTATGTAACAAAATATTTAGATAGAATTTCCATTAAAAGTTCAAAAGCAAGGGGTTCATGCTGACCCTGGCTTTTAGAACCTCTGGTGGGAAACCTGAGTGAAATTTAATTCCGCTCAGTGTGTTTTCGTTGGCTAACTTCATGTTTCATTATCTCATGCAATGAGATCTTTCTTGGTTTGTCGATTTTCTACCGAGGACAAAAAGTTCATGTATGTAGCAGTGCACATATTGAATTAAAGCACGATTAAAGGCATGATGTAATGACCCCCTCTCCTTTTCCTTTAGTCAATATTTGCCTGCAAGGTCAATACATTACAATATTGACTTCAAAGTATTTGGTATTTTTTTTACCTTCTGAGTGTGTTGGCTTCAAGCGCGTGTAATATTAAACCTATTGGTTGAACTGTTGGTCTAAGACTTACTGTCTAAGTAGTTTCAGGGCTTGGATGCCTAATCCATGTAGAGCAGCTTTCAAGGCATCTGATAATATCACAACACAGCTGTAGGCAGCTTTCTGAGGTGAACCATTTAATCCATGGCCTTTTCTCCGAGCTCTCTAATGAGTGGTGGAATTTGTCCCTTGGTGTGCAATGGGATTATTGCACTCTCGCCCTGCTGCCATGATATTTACTCTCTGCAGGACCCTTCAGTAGAATATAGCTTATGTGGGCAGATCTAAACCCCACTGCTCCTGTCTTTCATGTGCTTTTCAGCTGCCTCTACATCTCTGCTCAACGCAGTGTAGAAAAGCAGCACAAAAGTAAGGTAATACTTCACATACTGTAAGTGCTGTGCAAACATGGCTTAATAAAACTGGCTGGATGAGTTGTTACAAATTCGGCCTGTCACACGCTGCGTGTTGTTGCTCACTTATCTGACCTTCCAGCTAGCTGGTGGCATAGTAAGCTGGGTGGCTCTCCTAACAGAAGCTTGAACCTTCTCATGCTTCCTCTTTGTCTGTATAACAGACAAACAGAATGAAACAGAGAGTTTCATTCTCACTGTGCTGAAATTCAGCGGTATCAGAAGGGCACCCAGGCAGGTATACTGCATAATGACTGTAGCTGTTACCATTTTAGCCATCAAAAACATGAGACGCTAGAGAACGGCTTTAATACTATTCTTTACCAGAAGGTGTGTAAACAAATGGGATTATCACCAGTATGGTATCTTATTACAATGTCCTAAAAAAAAATTAGAGGAAAGAAAAGATATTTGTAGATACCAAGAAGTTAGTGAAATCCTGTAAAGAACCAAACGGTATAATTAGGAACCCACTGCACTTAGAAATATTCTACAAATAAGCGCTTCAAACGTAGCCTAGTCCTTCCAGAGCAAACAAAGGTCAACAGGGTTTTTTGAGAATTAGCAAGCCAAAATTTCTTGGACAAACGTTCTAATTACTTCCAAAGCTGAGGATGGTCATTACTTCCAAATTCATATTATTGCCAAAACCTCATGGTAAACCTCAGTAGTACTCTTTTCTCTAGCCTAACTTTTCAATCAAGATACTTCTAGCCCAGACTCTTCCTTAATCTGAGGATAAAGCAGGATAATGGTGAGAATATTCAGCTTGTGGAAAGCTGTGCTTCCAGACAGCCCAATGCTAAGTCATTTAAGACTTCCCAGGTCACCAGCAGCGATTTGTTCTTGACCTGGAGCGGAATGGAAACAAGTGCAGCTTTGAGGACCCCAAAGCCTGTGTGACCTGCCGCTTCATACATGGGAAATGGTGTCCTGCGTTGCCTGGATGAGATAAGTTGTAGTCACGGTGGCTGTGAATCTGGTAGGGCCCTGAGAGGCCAAAGTTCCCATCTCAGATGGGAAGAGGTGGTCAAAGGTATCAATTTTGTGCGGTCTAGGCATAGGGTAAATGGGTGATGGTAGCGTTTGGCAGGGGGGTGGGAAAGGGCGGTCAGAATTAAATATGCCAGCAACTGCATGGAATAAATCAAAGGAATCTCTGCATAGATGCATAAAGACCTACCAGAAAGGGAAAAGATTTGTGAAAATTGCATGTTGTCGCTTTCTTTCCTTTTCCTTGCTGTCTCGCTGTCCCTGGCTCTGGGATAGCTCACAGACCTCATCACAGATAGTTGCTCCACCAGAAGTGACCCAGTAGAAAATGCGAAGATTGTAAAATTGTTGATTGTTCTCTTTTTCTTTGGAAACTGACTTCTAGATGCACTTATTTCCTTCTTCCCCAGCCCCCTAGACTCTTTCGTTTGCATCTGCAGTCTACTGACTTCCTTGTGCGATTTCAGGGAACTTTGAAGTGGGCGTTCACATTGCGGATGTGAGCTACTTTGTCAAGGAAGAAACAGCACTGGATAAAATGGCCAGCGAAAGGGCGACTAGTGTCTATCTAGTGCAAAAGGTAAGCATCTCTTTTTTTGTTCTTCTGAGGCCAATGTCTCCCTTTTACCATGAATTCATTACAAAGGATCGTTATCAGATGCCATCAATCAAAATTTAGCCATCGGTGCGGCAAACCTACAACATGAGCAAATTGATGCAGGCAAACGCTGCAGCTAGCAAAGTTGTGCACCACCGCGGAACTCCTGCGTACAACACTGTGGGAAGCAGCAGTTCACAGCAGCTCGTGACCCTGCACCTTGGGTATGCCAGGGCTTGATAGCTCAGGAGCAGGGCCGTGTGAACAGGACTCTGCTGATCTGGAGCTGGTTCAGGTCCCAAAGCCATATAGCTATGTTGGCACCTGCTGAGCTTGAGACAAGCCTGATGCTGTCTGCTTTGCTGTTGTAGGCTTGGAGTTTGCAGATGTGGTGGTGGAGAGTTTGTTTTGTCTTCAGTGCAGTAATACTGTGCTAATCACTCCCAGAAGTGGACGCGTAGCAGAGTATAGTGTAAACCCCCCAATGCTAGCTTCTTGAGGCACGACAGTATTTCACAGACTTATACCTGAGTATTCCAGATGCTGGAGAAATGATGCTCTTTCATCATGCAGTTAAAAGGTACTTAAAATTGTACAGACTTCAGCGTAACAGAAACAGATGTTGCACTCTGGAAGTTCAAAGACAACTTCTAAGCTTTGAAAGTGAACAAGTTGAGGTTTAATGTTATTGGAAAACTGGCAAAAGGTAAGGAAACATCCAGGTTTCATCTATGTGTGTGTGTGGTGGTGGGTTTTTTTTTTTTTTTTTTTTTAAAGTTAAGTATACAGGAACACTTCCCCACTCATCAGGTGACAGAGGCACTGTGCATGAAGGGAAGGCAGAAAGCTTGGCTGTCGGATTCCTGTGTAAGCTTTAAGCATCAGCTGCGTGAGGAGGAATATTGAGACAGTCTCACAGGAACAGATGATTCTGTCTATCCTCCCCACCCCATTCTGTCAGGCTATAGAAGATGTTGTTTCCACTGCCCTTCCCCAGATGACAGGGCATCCTTGGTATAATAAATAAACATATCCTACTTGCTACTTAGGATCAGGGGTGATTTTTACCCTCCCTTCCTGGATGTTCCCAGGGTTGCTATCCAGGGAGGGTCTTGTAAGGATGCATGCTCCAGTAGCTTCCTGTGTCCTCTCCACTCTTTCCAGTAACCCCAGGGAATTTAAGTGATTTATTTTACACTGTTGAAATCAAAGTAATGGTCTGATATCAGGCTGTTATCCTTTAGTAGCTGTTCCGTAACTTTCCATGGGATCTGTTTGGGTAGAATGAGCAAGGCACAGCTGCAGGAGGTCTCAGTGAATCGGTGGGCTTTTGCATGTGTGTACACATAGGTCACATGGGGTAGCCATGATGGCAATGCCGAGGTGCCCATTGGTCGCAGTGGGACCAGCAGCACACTGGTGCTGTGGTGTCAGACTGAGGAGTGGCCTCTTTGGAAAACAGCAGTTCCCAGTGACTTACTGTTCTCTGGGAGTCGGAAGCAATGCATATCTCATGGAAACAGCAGTTCTGGCACTAGTGGCTTCCCAATCCTACAGTCTCTCCAGCGATAAGCCCTTGGCTTCTGCAGTGCTCTGCTTCCATCTCTGATCGATGACTCAACAGCTGTAGCTCACTGCAAGAGATGTGGGCTGGCTCAGGGGGGAATGTCACTGCAGGGCAACAAAGCTGGAAGATGTGGCAGTATTTCCATGTTACAATATTATGGTTTGCAGGCATGTAGTTTTTCTAAAGGGGAAAGAAGATTTTTCTGTAGAAAGGAGACTCTCTTTTTCATGGAAATTTGATTGAATTCAAAAGCTAATTGAATTTTCTTTCAAAAGTGCTTTTTCTTTCCCCAGCACTACCAGTCAGCTGTCATGTTTGATGCCAACATAACTTATCTGTTGCCTCTTCATACCCATAATCTTCAATTGCTCTTCAACTGGTTTTGGCCAAGCAGTCGGGATAAGTATTTTTCGTACCCTTTTGCCCTGCAGATTATATATTTTAAGAGTGCAAACCAGCTTAGGTAATGAAAACACAGTGTTGGTCAGTGTTTAAATTGCAAGAGATGAAAAAGAGAGAGGGGATGGGCAAAGGCAAGCAGCCAGGTTCTCTGAAACAAGTTGGTAGTGTGACTCTTGTAGAAAATATGCTTTGCTTTGATGGAATTGTTTCCTAAGACAGCTGTGATTCTGCTAAGGGTTAGCACCAATGCTAATCCTCCCAGAGAAGTTAAATAAAGCCACACATTTAATTTTCCTGCACCAACTATCCAGAAGGGGAGTTATTGTGTAATGGCTAGATGTCTATTTAATAAAAGTCAAAAGTTTTAGAAATAAGAGTGTATCAGGTTTTAAGAAGCAAGAAAACCTAAACAGTTTCCTCTTTTTTGGCACATCTTCTAGTGTTATTTTAGGTGTGAAGCAGCTCAAGTGAGAGGTCAGCCATAAATCCCTATAATATTTTATTGGTACTATTTTATACTAGAGATCAAAGATTGGAATTGTAAGCCTATCTTCGCATTGAGTCCAAGGACTTTGAGACATTCACTTTTGACACCAGCAGGTTGTCAGGGTGTTGATATTTTGATAATCTCAGGCTGAGTAACAAAGAGTTGCTCGAAATCTGAATTCATGGAAGTGTTGATACAACTCTTAAGCAGAAATCTTGGCTCATAAACAAATTGCCTATTTCCTTTGAGTGTCTTTTAGTGTATAAGCAAGAGGCTTGCTGAGCCCACGCCATTGTTAGACCGCAACGTCCTCCTCCCAGCTCTGGGGAGAGCGGCCGATGGAAACTCTCAGACAGTTAATACGATCCCTCCCCAGCAGATCGGCGGTGGGAGAAGGGGTCACCTCTGGAAGTCAGCAGTGCTCGTAGCCAACCTGGCCCGAGGCTGCGCAGGCAGCCAGAGCAGGGAGCCAGCAGAGTGGGATTGTTTGATGGGAACAGAACTGTCCATGTGACTTTGAAAGCGCCAGGGGTTGTTCTTAACTGGAGTTTGTTCCCTTTTCCTTTTGTCTTGTTGACGGATTTTTCCCCCTCTGTTCCTTGAAAAGCTGCTACAGCAAGTCCATTGATTACGGAGCTGCCCTGGCTAGCCTGCTCTGAACTTGGCCAGTGAGTCACTCATGGCTACAGCAGATGTTTCTGATTTTAAAGGGAATGGGGAGTTTTATCATCCCGGCATGTGTATGCTCCCTCCCACTGCCCAGCTCCGTAGGAATGCATCCTAGGCTGGAAACTAGCACTTGGATTCTGGAAGCAGTTTATTAGCCTAAGAGGCAAAACAAAACAACGGGCTGTCACATGCAGGGGGTTAGATATTCCTGCAGCCAAAGCGAATCCACCATGCAAAGGAGCCAGCTGTTAAATAGTGTGGCAAGCCATGTTAACAGGCCCATGTGTTTTATAACAACAGTTCATAGGAATCAGCCCCCCTCGCCCTGGCGGTGCTTGCTTTTACTTTGGTGTCCCCTTGCTGCCCTGCTCTTTGGTGTGATGGAGCGCGTGGCTGCCTGCAAAGAAAGCAGGTAACATGGAAGGGGAGTTGTCTGTCAGTGCTGCAGCACTAAATCCCGAGCCACATATAGTAGCACTGGGACTAAGGAGATTTCACATGTATCTCTTGGAAATACAGAGAGGGAAATCCTCTGTCTGGAATTTGATTTGAAATGCAGGTCCGCAGCAGAGAGCGTTGTGGATATCAGCTGTTCACTCTTTTTTTTTTTTTTTTTAAAAAGAAGCCCTTTCCACTATCGCTTGGGCCCTGCTAGAGGACGCTTGCCGGGAGAGAGGATGTCTTTTATTAGTCTGATTGAAAGAGAGAGAGAAAACCAGCCAGGCTCTCACCACACAAGCCTGCCTTGAGGTCTGGTTCCTATAGTACACTCATTAGGAAGGGTTTCCTGGGGGTTGTAGGTACCTTTCTTTTTTTCGTTTCAAAAGGTTTTTTCCCCAGCCCTGCTGGATCTCTCCAACTGCGTTTTTAGATTCAACTTCATTTACGTGCCTTCTGTTTCCAGCTTTATGATCCCTATGTAAGCACAGGTGACTCTTTCCTGCTACGGGTAAAGTCAAGGTGCATGATGTGATCCCCACCATAGGCACATGTTAAACTATTTGCCAAGGCAACCACGTCACGTTGGAGATAGTATTCTTCGGTGGCATTTCAGCCAGCTGGATTTCTGTATGCTGTGTTGGTCCACAGGGCAGCTGGCAGACACTGCTATCACTTGGCAGACAGTCACTCTAAGGGCAAAGCATTTAAAAGATGCGAGGCAGCCTCTGGCTTTTTTGAGACGATACTTTGCAGCCCTGATGTTTTGCAAATCTTCTATGAGCATTAAAGATGTACTTAGGGAAATCTCCTCTCATCTCCTTCAGAAAGAGATGATGATAATCCTATTGCAGAAGTTCTTTCTGGGCAGCCCCTGGGACAACTCTTAAAACATCCCGCTCCTAAATTTGACATGTTTGTGACATCTTTGTATGTTAAATGCTGTGCTTGCAACTATTAGTAATCCTTTCAGCCTGTGACCATATCATGCTAATGGTCACACTGTAAGAGGAAATGTGCATTTATGACTTTGAAACCTCTGTGCTTCGTAACAGTTGTTTTTTTCTCCATATTAAAGCAGATGGAGGCAGTTAGCCAGGACTGTCATGATGTTGAAAACAGGTCTCTTCTCTTAATTCAGTAAGGTTGATAAAACTGAAATACCTTCTATGTAAGGTCACATTGTCTTATGTTACTTAGGTATTTGCTGAGCCCAGAAAAAGGTTGGTTGAATTCTTGCTCTCCTGTGAGACTTCTTCTGTGGCTTGGATTAAGTTGCTTTGCCTGAAGTTTCTCTCCTGTAAAACAAGGGTAACGTGGGAATGATATTTCCCTATTTAACAGAAGGTTCGTTACAGCTAATTGCTTGGTGAGTTTAGTGCTGTAATTATAATCTGAGTTAAAGCTTTGCTTGCATTTAACTTCATTGAGACCCCTTCCATAGAATTACAGTCTCTTGAATTGGATATTAATTCTGCTCAAGCACACTTAAAGTAAGCATCCTGTTGTTTCGTCTGGACTATTCTTTATGGATGGGCTTCCATATTTCATGTAGGTATTTTTCTAGCAGACTGTTATTGCTACATACATGCATGGAGGGAAAGAGGATATGCCATGGCACAGAAGTATTCAGTTAGTATAAAGTATTATGATTGTGAACCAAAAAATTAACGATGGAGCAGGGAGAGAGAGAGAGGGAGAGAGAGAAAATCTTGTAACTGCATCCTTTAATTTGGCTGGAAAATGTTTTGAGGCTTTTAATAAATTGGTAGCACCTAGTTCACTGTGACCTGAACTTTAGGGTCTCGCAGTGGTCATGGGAGATCTTAGGCAGGCAGGGATTTCCGACAGTCTATAATGCATCCTCGCTAAATGCTATTTTCTCTCCTTTCTGTGGCTTGTGTTGGCACCACTCATTCTAAATTTATAACCCTATGGTATGGGCCTTTCCAGGCAGCATGGCAGACCTCACGTACTGTATCTGTGAATTATGAATGTATTAGTATTGTTAATGTACTTTTCACAACTGGAATAATAGAGTTGACGGCCTTTGTGTTGCGGGAAACAGCTTATCATAATCTATGCCCTTGTGACCTTCCAGTTGAACCAGTGCTGCTGATTCATGTTGAAAGCGGCTCCTTGACTGTCAGATACTGTGCAGTTAACCTTTTGGCATTAATATGCAGTGCAATTAGAATGGATTTATAGCCACAGTCTGGTGCCAACCACAAATGTGATTAAATATTTTAAGAGTCTTTCCTTCAAAGCAAGAGGTAGATATGAAGTGTGTGCACTTGAGGAGGAAAGGGACACCTGGGACTTTTTTTTTTTTCTTGCTGTTTTGAAAAACAGTTGTTCCCCTGGCTTCCAGGTTATCTCTGAAATCACCAGATCAGTGTCACAAAGTTTGGAAGAGCTAGGTTTTGCATGCAGGTTGACTTGCAGCTGTTTCTGTATTTAACAGGGTAGCATGGCCAAACGATCAAAAATGGAAACTAAATTAAATAGCTAAAATATTTTGAAGGCAAGCTTAATAAAGAGCATTTCTCTCAGTACTTTTCTGGAAAGCACCAACCACGTTACCACTCAGAGGAAACAGGAAGAGTAACATAGTATTTTGAGAGCATTTACTGCTTGTTTAGAAAAGTTAGTAATGAGAAGGGAAATAAGAATGTGAAACTTTAAATAATTAGATTTGCTCCATTAAATGGCTGCTAAATATTATCCTTACTGCAGATTTTACCTGGGAAATAACTCAGGGAAGGTAGAAACACTTGGACAGCTACTCACCTTTGCTCTTGAGTGAATGTTCTCCAAGCTGCTGCTCTATTGCTGTAGTCAGGTGAGCAATATGTGGTTTGGTAATTCAGTGTTTAGCAGCAGAGATATTGATTAGGTGTAAGGATCTGTGGTACAGGTTAAAAAATAGCTGCCAAAAAACTTCTGTTGGCTTACGTGTACAGGGATATTTTGTTTAGTCAGAGCTGAGTAAAATAGTAAAATAATAATTGCTCTCCCTGTGTTTGCAAACACCATCTTGAACAGTCATAAAACAGGTGCTTTTTGGTCATCACGCTGACATCTACATTCCTGTCTGTGCTAAAAAGCACGGCTCAATCTTTATTAAAGCCATGCACCATTCTCATGGGAAAAGTTTTATACAGACTTTGCAGGGAGCGGACTGAAATTGCCTTACTTAGTTGCACAGTCTTCAGTGGCAAAGCAGGGAACACAGTTCCCAAATCCAGGCTCTTCAGCTCCTGACTGCTGAGACTGCATTCCTTCAACATCAGGTTTCCTGATTTGCTCAGCCTTCCACATTTCTCCCAATGTCAAAATGGCAATGGGAAAGCAGTGGAAAACACGGAACAATTTTCCTGACCTTAAAAGCTACGGAGGAAAGTGTTCGCCTAGTTGAGACCTGCTGGATGCTTACCCGCTTCTTCAGAAGGGCGTGATGGGAATGGTACGCAGGCACGAGACAACGACAGCGCCTTCTGTTCCCACTGGGGGCCAGGGCTGATCTATATATGGGTGGCCTCAGCAGCACCTTACTACTTCTCATTGCGTTGGAGTTGGGTTATTTATCTGTTCCGTGCTGGTTATTTATCTGTTCCACTGCTCACTAGGTGGTATAGCTCTGGCATGGATGATGGGTCCTAAAGCCACAGTATAGCCACTCCTGCCATAGCGGATGTGAGCTTGAACATTTAACATGTTTCCTCCTTATGTGCGTTTTTCAGCCTCTCTTTTGTCCAGGGAAGCTTGGCCGTAGGCAGATCTTCACTAAAAGCCTCTGTCTCACTAAGCCTCTCTTCTCTTCCAGGTGATCCCGATGCTTCCCAAGCTGCTTTGCGAGGAGTTGTGCAGTCTCAATCCCATGCGAGATAGGCTGACCTTCTCTGTGATGTGGAAGGTGACTCCAGAAGGCAAGGTAACTCAAGTGGTGACGGGCCATCCTGCTAATCAGTCCTTTCTCATGGACAGGACCTATTCTTGCAAACAGCAGTAAAAATGCCATCCCATAACACCCAGGTGGATAGCAAAGGACTTTATATCCATCAATATAAAGTGCAGTAGCTCTTTGGCAAAGGCACAGCTCTCTCCTCTTGCATACATTTTGCCTCCATGTCTATGCAAACATCATTTCTTTGCAGAGTTGTTCCCAGAGAGCAGTTGTGGGGTCTGTCTGTCAGTGCAGCAAGGTGTCTTCATCTGCCTGCCAGCTGTCCTGAGGCCTTGGTTTCTCTCCCTGTTCCTCTCCTATGCTTTTGGTAACCCTAACAATCTCTTATTTGGTGACTGTAGGGTCCCCTCAGTATTCTGGGATGGCTAAAGACGGCCTGTCCCAGAGGACTCTGAGAAACTGTGTCTATTCTAAGCACAGTTTTTGTACTTGGAATGTTTTTCACCAGTGTTGTGCACGTATGCAGGTATTGGGAGAGTATTTCTTGTGTTGATTTGATAATTTTTCATAAAGATTGGCTTTACTTCCTTATAATTGTCCATGTGACTCCAAAGGAGGCTGAATCTTGTTTTGTGCTTTAAGAAAATGTAGCTGTAGCCTTATATCTATTCTGCATGTCTCCAGAGAGTCCCGGATCCGGCACTCAGGTGAGTTTTATTTGTTCATTGTAAAATCTGTTCCACTTCCTGTAGTGACAGCATGATTACCGATGGGACCTTTCCAATAGTGGGCCTTTATTGATTCTGAGTGGTCTTTGAACAGTTAATAGCCAAGTCTTAATTAAAATAAGCTATTAATTAAATGTTGTCTTTGATCCCCTGGAATATATACGTTATTTGCTTTTTCAAAGAGTGTTCAGAACCGCCCTGTCCAGCAAGAAAGAAGTAGAGGAATTGCAGCATCTCCCTTATGCCTGCCTACAGAGCTAATCTGTGCAGGAGGAGCGGTCTGGGACATGACCCAGCTGCCCCTTGGAAAGCAGACTGCCTATGACTGTCTCAACAAACAGGTTTCTCCTGGGAGGCCTTTTGAGACTGTTGAGTTAGTCAGGGTCGCTCGATTTGAATATGAGTCGAGAGCCAGAGAAAAATTTACTCCTTCCAAGAGGAAACGTGGCTGTAGGGCTTTTGGCCAGCGGGGCATTCTTAAGAGCTTATCTTTGAGTTGGGGCAGAATATCTGTCTCCTGTATCTGTAGGTGTTACTACAACCTAGGCTCAGTGTAAACAGGATCACATGCTCCCCAGGCTCTGCTGGGTGAAAGGGAGGTGAGCCAAAGGTCCCTGCACCTGTCCGGTGCAACCTTTGAACTTCAGCCGGTGGCAGAGGGCTGGGAGAGCACTGACGTTGAGGACAGGGTATCCCCTAGCGTGGGGGACATCAGGCCAAAGAGCACTTTGTGCCTTGTGTACAAAGCAGTATCATAACCGTGAGCTTGCAAAGCAGAGCCTGATAGCGCTCTTAAAGGTGAGCGCTGGTCTGAGCTCCCATTATTACTCTTCCAAGGCAAATAAATCTCTAGCTAATGCATCTTCCAAGGAGAAGCTATGCAGGTTCCTCACTTGCATGTGACTATTGATAAGTTGTTGGGGTTTTTATTTCTAGTTTCTTTATGAAAAATAACGTCAGGCTCAGCCCTTTGAGACACAGGCACTTTCTTGTTTTTATTGCTTTTGTATTCTGGAGTTTGTATCTTGTAGTTCTCCATGAGGGTTGCCTGAGCAGCTTTCCGTGCAGCTCTGGGGACTCTTCAGTGGGATGGTATGACAGTGGGATGGTATGCTTGGTATGCCAAGATGTCTTTCCAAGGGCAGAGGCATTAACCATACTGTTGCATCTCTGCTGTTCTTCAGAAGCTGAGCTGCATGTTTGTAGCAGCAAAGCAGCACATTCTTGTTCAGATGCAGTCAAGAGAAGGATATTTGGAAAACAAACAATGCAGTTTTCTTCTTAAGTTATTGTCTGCTGATGTGTGAAGTATAGCTCTGCTGGGTTCCTTCCACCAATGTGGAAGTTGCTTCAGTCTGAAACAACCTATATAAGCAACGTGTCTCCCAGGCTCGAAACTTGCTGTCAGCCAGGATCTGATAGAGCTGCTGCCTACATGGAGAGAGACCTCAGCCCCATGCGTAACTCAAATATGTTGCACCCTCAGAAATACCCATACCACTGGAGGCCCTTCTGATAGAAGGGTATCAGCTGGGCCACAGTGTTTTCAATCACAAAATGTGCTGGAGATTCCAACTTTTTCTCAAAAGCAACCAGAACCAGGGAGGAAAACCTTGACATAATGCTGGAAATGCCTCAGATACTGGTGCTCTGCCTGGGAACTGCGTGCACCAGATTTGCCGTAACGAGGGAGACCTTGCAGACCCGTCTTACTTGCTGTTCCGTGTAATCTCTCTGCACCAGCTCCAAACCCCCGAGTACTGCTCTTCCATGCTTTGCCCATCCATCAGCTGCTGGTGTGCTGGCCGGCCAGCCAGCCTTGCGTGGCCTTCCCCACAGAAGCAGAACTTGACCATTACTCTGGAGGGATTTCCAAACTAGGGATGCGAGGCTGCAGTTACCCGAAGTCTGCTTGAATGGCCACTGAAGGCAGAAACGGAGGGCATTTCCAGGAAATACTTGGACCTAAGGTAGAGTTAACTTCGCCTGCCCTCAGAAGCCTCTCTGGCAGCTCTGTTCACACAGGGATTACTGGACTGCATGGGGCAAGATGCATCCAAAACTCCATTCCTTTGTCTGTGTGAAGTGCATTTAGTTCATCCAGGCAACCTTGGTGACAAGTGGTTTGGCAGGTGTGTTAGTTAAGAGACCTCTCACAAGGTTGTCATTGTCCAATTTATACCTGTTGGAGCTATCACAGGATTGGAAATTGAGCACTTTGCATCATGCTGCTTGGTTGCCTTTGAAAGACCAAGGATAGAAAAAGGAGTTGAGGAAATAAAGAGGGAAAGGAAGTTTAACCTCTACTAGTATTGGGCTGCTTGTCCTGATGCTTTGCCCTGAACGTAGCCAACCTTATATTCCTGGGGCCCAATACGCTGCCTCTCTCGTCTTACAGGGAAGTGAGTGGAGCGCTGAAATATTTGGCTTCTTCTAGACAAGCAGAAAAATGAGATTTTGATGAAAGCTTCAAGTTCAGACAGCGAAGTGGAAATCCAGTCCATTGCCTCCTGCAAGGGACAGAGAGCGCTCTTGGAAGCCAGTGGCAGAAAGCACCATGTAGCCTCAGACCTGGCTTCAGAGCTAACCCCGGTGTTGGAGGAAAAGCTTCTTATGGGAATTACTCTTCTGGTTTGTGTCCACTCCTTAACCCTTTTCAACAGAGGTGTTCCATTGATGGAATTGACTCAAAGTGACATGCTTTCCAAACACAAAATATTTAGTTTGAGATCGTGCAGTAGTGAGAAGCAGCATTGATAATGACCTTATTTGAATGCAGAAATAAATTACTGGAGATAGGAGGGATTAGCGGGGAAATAGAAGCAGCATCTGAACGTTTAAACAGCAAGTTGAAAGAGTTGCCTATTACAAATGGAAGTTCTGTAGAAATACTCAGCTCAAGTGAAGGTTGCCCAGCCTTGCTTGCAGATCATCTCAACAAGGAACACCACCTTTTTAGTGTCTGAGTACCATTCATGCCTTACTGAAGTCTAAAGTATCTGTTATCAGCCAGCTAATAGTCTTTGACTTGCTGGAAGTGAACTGGTTAAAGGGCAATGCAGTCTCTTCCGTTTCAGAGATCTCACTTGTTTCAGATGGGGAGTTTTTTGGGCCCAGCAGATTTCATCCAATGTCACTGACCTAGCAGAAGTGGATCCACAGTTCATGGCAGGAAACTGAACCACACTTTACAGGATGCAGCAGAGCCCAGAGCAGGTGCTGCCGGCACTGCCACAGCATATCTCCATCCAGCTTTGTGACTTTTTCTTCCTTCCTTTCTCCATGTATACAGATATAGGGACACATACAGCATAACCACGAGCTTCAGGTCTGAACACTTTACATCACAAAACATCGCTTGCTTCAGCCCAGCTGTCAGGACACTTTCTAATTGGAAGTGAGGTTAAATGCCCTGAAACTTTCAGAGCTCTGAGCTGCTGAGTTATGCTGCGCATGCTTTCTGTGGGGCACAGAGGAAGGGTGCAGGAAAGGTATCATGGAGATCAATCCTTTCCTGTGAAAAGGAGGGTTTGCTTTTTTGAAGCAGTGTCCTTGATGAGTCTGTGTTAGAGCTGGCTGGTATCCCCAGACACCCTCACTTGCAGAATTTACTGTGTCCTATTGTGCTGACGAAGGGGCAGGGTGGCACTCAGAGCCAAGGCAAAATTAAAATTCTCCATTCATTCCCTAAGCACTTGTGCTTTGAATGGTTTATTGCAGACTGCTCCCCTCTCCAGAGCCTTCGTGCCAACGCTCCTGACTTTTCTACAGAGCCTTTTTACCCTTTGTCCCTCTGTACTTTCTTACTGGTGTGATGAACTTTTGGGCGCTCTCACATATCTCACCTGAAAACAGATTTTCCTTTCTGCTTTAAGAAATAATTCTGAATTACCAATTCTACATTGGTATTCTGTTAAGAGTTTAAAACCTGAGTGGCTTCCGGTTTAATTGGTTTAGAATGAAGTGATTTCATATTCATTTATATATGATTTTGCTGTGGAGTCCAGAAGACTTTGGGAATTCTCAGAACACTTTCTGGATTGAGTTTGGGCCTTGACAACAGATGTGATCAGAGAAAGAAAGGGGGTCAGGCCGTCTCTCCTACAGATCCACCAAAGTCCTACTCAGGCACTTTCGCAAGCGCTAGTCAGATGCTGGGGTCTCTGCAGTTTTCTCCCTGGTGTGCTCCTAACGGGCTGTGACTTGAAGGTGGAGCATTTTAGGGCCATCCCCACGTGCCCTTCTGGCCACGCTTTAGCCGAAGAGGAGGAAAGAAATCTGCTGTGTTTCAGATACAAGATCCTCCTTGGCATGTGTGTGTATCTGTTCCTGCTCCTGTACCCTACTACCTTTTGAATCAGCTGACTGATTTCAACCCCTGGGTGGGCTGCAGTTTTTTCGAGCCTTAAGAAAAAGGGGAATCGGGTAGAGGAGGGAGATCCAAGCAGTGCCCCATAAGAAGGAAAGACTTTATTGTGCACGTGCAGATTACTAGAAACTAGAAAATCTTTATGGGCAAACACCTTCTGATGGCCTCAGCCTGAAAAGATCATCACTTGGACATCACAGTCAGTCATGAGATCTGGTGTCATTCATTGCAGCGTTTGTAGAACTTCCTGAGCCTTTATGCACTAGAAGAATAAGTCCTCAGATCTATTTACATTTTCAAATTTTGCAGATCCTTGATGAATGGTTTGGGCGGACAATCATCTGCTCCTGCGTGAAGCTAAGCTATGACCATGCACAGAGTATGATTGAAAGCCCCGGGAAGGTGTTCTCACCTGAAGAACTGCCCCCTGTCTCCCCGCAACACTCAATAGATGAGATTCAGCAAGCTGTGCTGAATCTGCATCGAATCGCCCAACACCTCCGCAAACAGCGTTTCATTGATGGTGCTCTGCGTTTAGACCAGGTGAGTACTCTAGAGTCTTTAAGGGGTTCCTGCTCCTCTGCACTGAAGCGATTGCGTGCTGAACTCCCCAAGAATTTCCTGATCAGTCTAAAAACTCAAAGGCAAATGTCAGGCTGGAACGGAAAGACAGACTTGTGTGTCAATGTTTTCTTAAAAATGGCAGCAAATTATGTACCTAAAGCACCAAATTATGTACCTAAAGTAAAGTAGGATCAAAAGAAAAAAGTCCCTGTTTTGTAAGGAGTGATCCATCTTCTAACATTTTTCAAAATCCTAGGGCTCTAGTGGACTGGGTAAGTAACTTGCACAATGAAACAAATGATGACAGTGTAATTCCATTATCAAGCAGTTCAGATATCCTTAGTGCACATTTCACTGCAAAAGGCTCTTCCTCCACATTCATTCCTGAACTTGTAATACTCACGTTTTCCACAGCTTTCATAGCAGTTCTCTGGGCAGGGAAAATAACTAAAACCTTATCTAAGCTAATATTTATAGGTGCTGGGTGTGTTTCAGAGAAAAAATTCAAGTAAGATTTTCTGTCTGGGGCAGTTAAAATAATCTTGTATCGGCTGTGGTATGTGTCATTTCTATTTTACAAGTAGATCCAGATACTTTGGATGACCACAGCAAGAATACTTTTGCCTTTGAGATTCAGCTGCTGTGGGGTTGCTTCCGAGTGTTTTTGTGGATAGGAGTTCCTATAACTTATAGAACCCAGTAGCCGTCCGGACCAGGAGACAAAGTTGTCTCTCTCCCTTAATGTAAAGGAAGCTCTATTGTTTCATGTTGCAAAATGAACATGAGTCAACATCATGATACTGCTGAGAAAGAAAGTAGCATTCCAAGACGTATAAACAGGACTGTTGTACTTAAGAGGAATGTAGTAATACTTCCATTTTACTCAGCGCTGTAGCACTGTCTCCTGTTCCAGGAAAATGTCTAGTTGTAGACAGATCAGTGCAGAGCAACATGAGCAAGGAGTGTCTATAATCTGTGACCCTCCCTGACAGGGGAAGTGGCTTAGTCTGGAGAAGTTGCTGTGAAGAGGAGGCAATATGTTGTTCCCCATGTCTGCGATGGACAGGATGAGACATCTGCATCTTGAATTTCAGTAGAGGCGATTGAGCTTATACTTCAGGATAAGCTCTGTGATGCAAGAATTGTGGTGCCTAAGGCTACTTGTCTACATCTGTTGCTGGAGGACTTTAAGAACTGGTTAGGCACACATCAGTGAGCCTGGGACTAGGGCATTTGCTCAAGGTCCATCCTTGCTCAAGAGGATAATAAGGAAATAATTTTTGAAAATCAGACTTCTACTTTGGACACATGCAGAGTTTGCTTAAACCTCTTTTGGAGCAGAGGCTTCCCTGTTTGAGGTTTATCATATAATGGCTAATAAGTTGGGCTTTCATTCCCAGACACACACTGAATGCTAGAGGAATATAAAGAACAATTTTTACACTTACAGAGTGATGAACCGGAAAGCCTTGGAGATATCCAGATTGGAACTCTCTAGGGTAACTGAGAGCTGTGCTCCAGGAAGGTCACCAGCTACCTTACATGAGTCTGTCTCAGTGTTATGCTGAGCAGTCACAATATGTGTGTGAGTTTAGTACCTGTTATCAAATCAAACTCAGGGAGGGTAAGTTTTAGAACACTTGTGACATTTTAAATGGGAGGATTTGGCCAGGGAAGCATCCTGTTCCAGTGACACCCTGTAAAAGATTAGCGATGTTTTGTTTTTGCCCTGTGCTGTTAAAGAGAACCTGTTGGAGCATCGTATCTGAGATCTAGGTTAAAATCCAATGCTAAGAGCAGAGAAAGGGCTGACTTGATCAAAGCCTAGTGCCTGGCAGACAAAACGAACTGAATTGTATTTCACAAGTGGCATTTTGTGCTACGTGGAATCTCTCTCCTCTAGCAAGAACATCAGAGTGAAAGTAATGGGCTTTAAGAAGGAAGTGCCTTTTAGTGCAAAGGACACTTTCACTGTGCTTTTTCTTTTATTTTCTGTTGCCTTGGTAATTGCATTGTGATAAAACACAGCATCCCCCAGTGCATGCAGAAAGCAGTTACTGTAAAATCTGAGCACAACCAGAATGTGAGGGGCCTGTGTGTGGACATGTCCAGCATATATGGCAGGACAAAGTAGTCTGTAGCTTTTAATAAAATGAGATTAGTTTCTCTGCCTTTGTTCCTCCACTTCCTTTAGTTCCCATGGAAGCAGTTTTGCCACTGGGTCTGACTTTCAGCCCTGAGCAAGCGAGCAAGGGTGGGCCTGAATGGGAAACACACCTTTCTAATCACTGGACCTCTCACTGATTTCCTGTTGAGTAATGTAAATCCCGAACAATGGAAGACAAACTCCAGCAGGAAACTAGGGGCAATGAATTATCAGATTCCAAATAAACATGTGAGCGAAGGAAATGATCATCTCACATTATTAAGGGAGGGGGATGACTGGACATGGATGACTCCTGCATGTTTCTCCCCCCCCCCCCCAAGGGATGTGAGCCCTCTTCCTATATATTACGTTGTATTTGAATTCTACTTGGGGGTCACTCCTGATTGAACAGCGCTAACTCTTTTCTCACTTCCATGCTGCCATTTGTCAATGTGACGTGCTCTTGTTCTATTAGTATTAAGAAAACCATTAGGGGAAGAATCTCCCTTTCTGCTTTGTCATTGGCCTTGGTGGCCTTGGGCTGTGGTCTGCCTTCCTCAGTTTCTCCTTTGGAATGGTACTTATCTTCCCCACGGCACCGATATTATTTAGGATTTATTGTTAAAAACTAAGGACATCTCTCAGTTGAAGCCATTCATGGGTGTATTTTTGTAATAGCACAAATACTAGTTGTCCAGAGAACCCCTTGCACCCAGCATAGGATGGCTTCAGTAAGATGCAGCAATGTCAGGCTGGATGTGCTGTGGTGAGGGGAATGCTTCCTGTTGAAATGTCGCAGCTGTATTTTTAAGACTTAGTGTCAGGGCAACATCTGCTTGCCTTGGGCTTTGTGTTTTAGCAGTAGTCTTAGAAACAGGAATCTCTTGCTAAACAGATGAAGAATATGTTTTGGATAAGTTGAGAATTACAGATCTGAATGACACAGAAAAACTTGGGACAACTCAGACAGGTAGCGCAGGATCTTGAAAGCTAAAACAGCCTTTGGATTTGGGATTTTTTTTATCACTGTGTGTATGTCTCTTTGAAGCTGTGTAATGTTGAATTCCTGCTTCAGTTCAGTCCTGGCCGTGGCTGTGGGCGTTCCTGCTGCTTCTTTCCCCCTCAGTCCCTTTCGTCCCTGCGCAGGGGTCTGTAGGAGGGAAATTCTGCTCCATCAGACCTCGAGTCTGAGGATGTTCTTTGCAACTAGCGACATGTGTCTGTCACCGTGGCGTCTTGCTGTCCCTATAGCCCCATTCTGGGGCTTTTTCCCTAGAAACAGCTTCCTGTGCTGCCTGCTAGCTTCCTAGCTCCAAAAGACAGCTGAGCGTTGAGCTTTAAAGGTCCTTGTACCTTCACCAACTAAGGAGCTTATGAAACTTCATCCACACAAAGGGATTTAATACATTTCTTGACTTTCTCATTTGGAGCTGCAGCTCTTAGACGTCAAAGCAAGAGGTGCCTTATGCTGTTGCTTTGAGACAAAGTGTTCAGTAATTTACAGTATTGCCCTGGCCCCCACCACTGCTTTCTGTCTCTGTACTGTGAAATGCCACCCCTGTGCCATCCTGTCACAGCTCTTGGAGCACCCGCACTGTGAACTGGAACAGGAATCTGACCTGGTTTAAAGACCACAGTGAGCACTCCCCATAACCTCCCTTTTTTCCTGGCGAGGTTACTTTGAAGCTGGATCAGTTCCCCAAACCACGGCTTTTAGAAATGCTAGCCGGAGAAACAGATAGAAACTTGCCTTCAAAAAAGCCACCAAGTTTGCACAGAAGCTCCTTAGCTCAAGCCTGCCTAGAGGAGACCTGCTTGATGAATGGTCCTCTTTGGCCTCTGCAGTTTGTAAATGAATCACAAGGACAGATGCCTACAAGAAGACAGTTTAAAAAGGAATTCTTGTGCATATTTAAAATGAGAACACCCTGGGATGCTGACCTGTCTCTGTGGCAATTATCTGTGAGTTGAGTTGTGGTTTCTGTTGTTCAGTGATGCAACCTTTGGCAGTGCACTTACACCTGTGTGCTCAGAACATTGTCTTTGGCCAAAGTTCATTGTGAGAATAACGCAAAGTGCATTTGCGTTAGACCAGTTGGTGGCACTGAATTGTTTGCTAGAATAGCTTATCTCCTTGTTTTCTGTGCACAGATATTCAGCTTTTCTGGTGATTGCAAAAGGGGAAGAAGGAAGGGTAACAATGGTAAAGATGAGTTTTACTCAAATATGACAACTGAACTGCAAGTGAAATCATCTCATTTCTGTTTGCTCACAGCCTGTGTGCTGTGCAACTGTCGTACAGCCTTAGCAGCGATTGCTTTCCCCTGTGGGTCTCTATTGTTTTGAATAACTTAAAGACTGTAAAAATTGTATTATCGTACCTCTGCACCGTGCTGGAGAACTTACCTCTGGTTCTGTTCAATGACTTCTGGTGATAAGAAAATGAGTGATCTTTGAGAATCTGAGCTTTATTTAAATCAGGTTAATGGGATTCCTGAAGTAACAGAGTATTGCTGCCCTAGGTGACACAGGGAAATGAGCAGCAAGACCCCAAACACCAGGGTATATGCTAGCAGTGTGCCAGCTCCAAAACACCTGAAGTTGCATGGAGTGCTGAATAAATCCACCAGATCTGTACAGCTGTTGATGCTCTCAGAATTGGCTTTTCCTGCATTGAGCTGTCTACTTGATGCAAGCAGTTATGAGAAGTTGACTCAAGCCATCCACCTGCAGCAAATAAGAAGGAAGGGGGTCACTGCATGTGCAGGATGTGACACTGTATGTTGGGAACTTTCCTATTTAGTTGCAATTAATGGGATAGAACAGAAACCCGTATTTTTAGACAGTAGTTCCTGCTAATGCTTTTTAATTGGATGTCTCAAGAGCCAGAGATTGATTAAAATTTTCCCATATGAATTACTGCTGGATATAATTACGGAAAACTGTTTTGTCATATTTCCTGCCTCATATCTATATGATAAGCATTCTGCACCTCTCCTCTTGCTATGTGGAAATGGTAAATGTCTGTACCCCAGTTAGGCAGCCATTGTACACAAAGTACAGTTGAGCACTGTAGGAATGGAAGGCACTTTGGGCTGGAAGAACTGTTTAGCTGGGGCAGCAAAGGTCTATAATATTGTAGAGACCTCAGTTAACTGAGTGAGTTTTTCTCCCTCAGAGCATGATCTGAATTTATGTTCTGAAACACTGCTGAGGCAGGGAGGCCACCTTGGCTAGAGAATTCCTGAAGCGATGCTTAGGTTTTCCAGGAGTCTTGATGGTAGCTCTATGTGCTGTCCCTTCACTCTCTTGCCTTAGTGCAGGCACCTGTTGGGGGAGGTGTAAATGTCTTTGCTGACTCTTGGCTGTCCTCCCATCTCTCCCAGGGAGTGTTGCATTGTTGGGTTTTTGGCCAGTCTCAAAGAGAAAGTCCTGCTGCTCGTCGCCTGGGATGTGACTTTGGCACCAAATTCATCTTGGGTCTGATTCCCTCAGGGTAGGTGTACAGAGCTTCTTGCTTTAGCCCAGGAGAAATTCTAGAAGGCCCATTTGTAAAATCCTGAAAACTGCCATGATAGCTCCCTAAAGAGGCTGTTACAGCAACGATGTATGAATGTAACAGCACAGGCAGAGTGGGCTGTACGTATGGTGCTGTAAGATAAATGGAAACGTAGACTGACAAGGCGCTTTCACTATTCACTTCCTATCACAATTCCACCATTGTCTGCTCCTTTTCTTTGATGTCTGGTTAAAGAGGCGTCACTGATATCCAGAATGGGGACAGCAGGTGTTGTGCGATCATTATGGACAGTTGCGTATACTGTGATGCATAAGGCAGCTGGGGGGATGTTGAATGTATTTAGAGATTAGTTTCCTTCGGGTTTTTAGCCTTTTGCCTAGCCCCAGTCCTAAATGAGCGTCTAAAGCTACAGCCATCTACTGGGGGATACTGCTCTTTCTTGCCTGAGCAATCAAAATAGGTTTTCAGAGGTGTGTTAGTGAAGTAGGAATGATTGAAGTGTCTTTCCTGCAGCACCATGAGGGAGCATGGTACGTTGCAGGCAAATGTGAAATGTCATCATTGCCACGAGGAAGAGCTAACAGCTTAGGTCAGACGATTTGTGCACACACTGAGTATGCACATGGGAACGCGCTATTGCAGGATCATGTAATGGAGTGGGTCTGTGTTGGCTGAACATCCTTCTGCTTGCATGGGGATGTTTGCATTGCCAGTAAGTTTCCAAGTATTTTGATTAAATTAAGAGTTTGAGTGGAAAGCCCTCAGAATCTAATTGTGGTGGGTCTTTTGCCATGGGATTTTAATGAAGTCCTCCCAGGGGCGAGAGTAGGATTGATGTCCTCACACATGTCCCTCCATTCCCTCATCGTTCTTTTAAAGCTGAGCAGCTGTGTCCCAGCAGGAGCAGGTGGTGAGGTGGTTGGGCTGGCTCTGCTAGGAGGGGGGAGTCGGACACTGGAGAACAGGGCTCGGCTGTGGAGCATCGTGCTGGGAGCCACCACAGCCAGATGTCTAGGCAAATATGGCTGAGAAGGAGCTCCCCACACAGTGGTGCTCTGGCATTAATTTTCTGCTGGTAACGCAAGAGTGGGTTATGAATGTGTTTCATTCTTCTTGGAGTACGTATTTCAGCCACTAGCTCAGATATGCAGACTCTCTAGTCATGTACAAGTGGCTTGCTTCTAAACAAACACGGCTTAACCCATGAGTTTTATTAAATCCACTACATACCTGAAAGCTCAGAAGCTCCTCCAAAAAAGGGGGTCTTGCGTGCTTAATTTTGATGCGCTATCAGTCACAGTGATGGCTTCTTTTCTCTGCCAGCCTCAGAGCAAGGATCAGAGGGGAGACTGGCTTCATCCTTTCAGGCCATGGGAAAGGCATGAAGAGGTGCAGCAGCTTGCCTGCACTCATGCCGTGAGCCAGTGGCAGAGCTGGCAAGACAGCTTTTTCCTGATTCCCGGGCCAAATCCACTGCCTCAGGCCAAAACTGACCATTCTCTTCCTCCCGCATTTATTACTGACAGCTTTTGAATAAAAATGACAGCTACTGAATAAGAATCAGAGCTTTTTTTGTTTCTGCTGTTAGTTGCTGGCCCAGTTACGGTCAGTTTGTCAGCTCCCCAGCAGATACTTCTCGTGGGCCAGAGCAGAGAAAGAAGCCGCGTCAGTGTGACAGGCTGAACTGTGGCTGACGATTCTCTGCTATGCAGAAGTTAAGTAGTGTGTTTCACAAGGGATCCCTCTTCCTAGTCCTTTCAGTGCTCTCAGGCTTTGGCCTGAGCTCACCAGCACGTGTCAGGATCAAACCAGTGATCTGATATCCCATAGAAGTCTTATCTTGCTTGAGCAGGGCAGGGTTGCAGTGGGCAGTGCTTCCTTGCACTCTCCAAAGTGCTTGGCTTTTTCTGGTAAGTGAATCCAGTTGCTGGTCAGGCATCGTAAAGGGGGATGAGCTGGCAGTCGTCACATGCTGACTGCAAGTGAGCTTGAAGGTGTTTGCGTGTGCTCCAGATTTGCACCTGAAGTAGGCACATCTTGGTTTCCTAGACTAGCTGGATGCAAATGAGTCTTGCTGGGGGGGAGGGGAGGGTGGAGAGAGGACCTCTGCGGAAGGTGGCATCTTAGCACGAAGGAACGTGTCCCAAATGTGACGATGATAGCTAAGCTGAACAGAGGATTCAGTGTTTGATCTTGCTGAGCAAGCCTCTCACTGCTATTTTTGAGTCTGGTAGAGAGAGAAGGGTGGCTTTTGCTGGTTATGGTGAATGAGGGTCAAGACAGAGGGATGGATTCTCTCAATGGAGCAGAAAGAAACTAGTTCTTGAGTGTGTCTGATAGCAAGCCAAATAAAGACTGGAAAATATGTGTTTGTGTGGAGGTGCATGTAGGGTGAGTGTTGGGGTAAAGTTCTGATTTTATATTTTTTTATTGAAGAAACAATCCTTGCTCCCAGAGAGTCTTGCCCTCCCCTTGGTTGTTGGTGTTTTTCTTCCCTGGTGATGAACAGACGTCATCGGAAAGTCTTTTGTTGTTTCAGATTCCGTTTATCACGTATTTGAACAGAGACTTGACAAGGTTTTTTATCAGGTATTAATTATAGCTGAATGCATGGCTAATCCATCATTCTCTTTAGATGGAGTCACTGTGTGTTGAGTGATGTAACTTCAAATGTGATCAGTCTGCCATAGGTGAAAATGTAGCAGCTCTGATTTGTCAGAGTCAGTTCTGTTTCACCTAAAGTAAATGGAAGAAAGGCTAATTGTATAATGACAAAAGACAACATTTGGAAGGAGATGAAAGATTCAGACACTGCAGTTCTGTGCAATTTCAAAGTGAGAGCGGGGAAAAAAATTTCTTGCTTTCCACAGCCACAGCTCATTTTATCGGGTATCTCTGGGCAGGATGATCACTCCTCCTGAGTCCTGGTACGTTTTTTCCGTTTGCATCTGTTGCGCAGGGATGCTGAGGGACAAAGAAGCTCAGAGAGCACCTATTGCTTCCAGAGCCCTCTGAAATGAGGTTGTGAGAGTCTTAGCCAAGCTCCCAGAAGCTGAGCTGAGAACAGAGCTGACTTTCCCCAATCCAAGGAAGCTTAACTCCCTAGCTCCTGCTGAAGTCCATCATCTGGTTTATCTTCAAATGTTCCAAGTCCAAGCCCATGCTTTCTGAAGTTATACACACAGCTAAAGTTTGTAGTCGTTCAGAGTGTATTTTGTTGAGCAATCTCTTGCTTTTGTTTTGAAAGCAAATGGCTGTGAATTTGTCCTTAGTAGTCTAGATTGTTTATCTTACGCTTCTGTGCATCTTCATACAGTAATAAGGAAGCTCTTCAAGCATATGAGTATAGTTCAGAGTGCGGATTTCCCATGAATACGTAATTGTGTAAAATGGGAGTGTGAAGCATGACTTCCCAGATAAGGTTGTCAGTCCACGTTGCACTTTGCGTCCAAGATTTGTCAATACTTGAGATTTCAGGAAAACCTCCTCCCTGAATGCAGCTCCTTCTCTGTGCAGTGCTGTGCTCAACTGTAAGAGAGATTTCCTGCTGCCCTGTTCCTGCCTGCTCCAATCTTGAGACACAAATACTGATTCCTCCCCGAAGTTACGAATTCACAATTTGTTATGCTGTTAACATCTTCTTAAAACTTGACAGTAGTATTAAGCTTTGCCCTCCCAAGGTAGCGCATTCTCCAGTTTGAATTTAAGCTGGTAGTAGATTCCTTGCACTTGTGCTAATTAGTTACTGAGTCAGTTACAGTCCGTTGCCCATCTGTGATGGGCTGCTATTAGATTGATGGTCACTTGAAAACCGAGCAAGAGGCAGTGAGAAAGTAGCTCTCAGAATTGGGTGGATTAGAGTGGTCTGAGAGACTTCACTGGCATCCAGAAGAAACCAGTCATGCAGAATCACTGTGAAGGGGTGTTTGTGGGTAATTCCTTTAACTGGACTTGAAAGCCTGTTCCTGCCACAGGTTTTTTATGCAATATTGCTATTGCATAAATAGCAATAGAGTCATTGCTATTTATCTGTTTGTTTTTCAAACCAATCCAGCCTGAAGGAAATAATACTTAATTTGTATTTTCTTTCACAATTGAAATAAACTAGCTATGTCACATCATTGGTTTGGGCCCTCCGATCCTGCTTACCTTGGGGGGACTGCAGAGCTGTAGTATGTTGGGTGTCTGCTGGCTGTCTCAGCCCTCCAGTGGAGAAATTCTCAGGCCCATGAATCAACAGAAGTTTTTGCATTGGTTTTGTTAAGGTCACAGTTTCACCTCAGTTCCCAGTGTTCCCAAATTCTCAGTTTCAAAAGCACGATTCTCCTTCACTTTCTGCAAGAACTCCATTGATCCCGCTTACAGCACTTTGCTCCAAATGACCATGTTAGAGTAGAACCTGACCCACAATACTAGGAAATGAAATGCTTAAATGGCTAAAATGGGATTTATTTTTTAGGCAATTTATTAAATGACTTTTCTCAGTGATGTGTTTAGCAGGTATAGAAGACAGAATGAACTAAAACAGGCTTTGGCATTTAGAAAAGTGAGTCATTTTTTCTGTTGTATCATGTATAAACTTTTCCCTTCTCCTGTATGTATGGTTGAAATTACTTTGAGGTTTTGAATTTTCACTTCAACTCTCTGTTTTTTATTATTTTCAAAGATTACTGAAAGTGATGGTAGATAGTCCTTAATACTGTGCTCACATTGCCTTGCTCTTTAGTTATTTTTTGGAATAAGCTAATGGGCAACATATAGGTAGTTAAATGAGCTGGGTGGGGAGTCTTACCAGTTTCTCCTGTTTAGGTAAGGGTTAGAGGCAGGTGTGCTGACAGATCTATCACCTGGTGCCAAGGGGTGCTGCTGTCAAATAGCCCTTATGCAGGGGACCAGTCTTGGATTCCTTGTGCTTTGTGGTCTTCTCTCTTCAAATTCTCAGGCCTTCATATAGGTTCCTTGAAATGGGTGCAAATGACCATGAACATGGTTCTTTGCAACTTATTGAGAGGCAGGCAGGTAAGTCTTTTCTTAAAAGAGTGCAAAATAGTATAAAACACTGTGGGATGAACACGTCGCTCACAAGGAGTTCTTGCTATTGGGTTTGTTCAGCCTTCCTCCTGTGTGAGCGCTCAGGTCTTCCATGCTGGAGGAACATTATTGCTCAACATTAAAGGAGTTCGAAGAGTTGCAATGGGAGCTTTCCATCCTCCTGTGCCACTCATCTTGCTGTGGTTCGCTGGCTGCTTTGCTCGTGTCCGCTCTTGGGCGTGTAAAGGTGGGGAAAGTATTTAATAATTTGGTGCAGTCCTTCACAGGCACATCTGTTACATGGCATCTAGGGTGCTCTCCCTGGAATGATTACAGGGCAGCTTGCGTTAACTAATGCCATCAAAAGCAAAGGTGGTTTCTGCGACCATAAAGTGTCTTTCACGCTTTGTGAAAGCTGGATAAAGTTTAGAGCAGACAATACTGAGAAAGGCAGGTAGAAATATGATATCTAAATGAAGTTTCCACAGGTCAGGCCCAGCACAGAAGCCAGTTGGTTTCTACATACTGGGATTGATAAGATGATGTACAGGCTTCATGGGATGAAGAAACCCAGCCGACAGAGGCATGTTAAGCCTGCCCTTGTGTGCTCGCGTTCTAGTGAGAAATGGCTACTCTGTGGGGAAAGCTTGATGACCTTTCTTCTTTTGAGTCCATAGCTACTGTCTTCAGCTGAACAGTGCAGGACAGAGGGGATTTGTCCCAAACCCCAAGCACTTGGGCAAAGAAACAACATCATCTGGCCTTCAGCCCTTCAGGAAAATCATTGAAAGAAAAGCAACTCCTACAACCAAATTCTTTGGGTTGGTGAGCTGTTTGTGCAGCTTTGTCTTGGGATGCCACCAGGTCTGATTTATCCTTGCTCTTGCTGTTTGTTAGATCTGTAGCTTGCTTTGGACCCAACGCTGAGAATGAGCTTTTTGTATAAGTAGCATCTGTAATAGTGGTAGCACAGTGATGGGTACAAAATGCAATTCAGAGGAGGAAGATTTGCTGAGAAGAGCTTAAAGGGCCAAGAAATGGGTGCTTCCACAGGAACATCTCCCAGGCATCCTAGTTTTTGGCTAGTTGAAAAGCATTGTCTTTGAAGAAGGATTTCCTTGTTTCCAGAAGAAAAATACTGACCCTCCTTCATGGAGCTGCTGCCACAAACCTTTTTAGGACTACCATATGGCTGTTCAGTCCACCTTGTGTCTTTAGAAACTGACTTGATCTTCAGAGTTGGTAGTTTCTGTCCAAGTCCACGTGATCCTTCTCTATTAGAGCTATTAGAAGGGTCTGAGGTCACTCTTCCATATTAGAGGGTAGGTATTTCCCAGCTTGCTGAGTGTCAACTGTGATTATGCACTGTTGCCTGGAATGTGCTATGTCAAGGGTTGAGCTAGAGTTACGGCATCCTGGAAATCTAAAGGTGGAAAGGGCTTTAGATGATCCTTTTATTTTCCTGGTAATAGCAGGAGCTCAGCTGGCAACAGTCCTATGCCACGTTTGTCACTGTATTGTCGCTGAGCCTTTGTAGCTGCTGAGACTCCTGTAGCCAGAGCAAGTTCCTCCTGGGGCTGGCTCCCTGAGTTTCACCCAGTCGCGCAGATACAAAGTGTGTGGAAGAAGTCTGCCCTCGGGCACAACCCTTCTGTGCACCTGACTGATCATTGCCTGGAATCTGAAATGCTAAAAGCCCGCAGAGACCTTGCAAGGAGGTTTTCTGAGTGTGCCAAGGTCCACTGGAGCATAGTTCAGCAGTCTGAAAGGCTAACCTGATTACAGCAAGGTAGTCATGCAAAGTGACTCACATGAGATTATCTTTAATCTCATCATCAGGTGTATCTTTTCATTACAGTCAACAAGACAACCTTCTGGCTATTGTTGTGGTAATTGGGTTTTACTTGAAATAGCTAGAGTGTTGCATTGTGTGGAGAAATGCTGGGGTTCGAGATGCCCCCTAGCGCAGTCTGGGCACCATAACTCCACGCTCCCCACAGCTGGTGGCATTGCTGCTGCTGCCTTGCCAGAGGTGAGTGGCGCATGCTGCGTGGTAGATAGCTGTGCAATAACCGGAGCAGGCAAAGCCTAGCAGGGGCCTTTGCTCTTCAGCTTTAAGTGAGGATTTCAGCCTTAGGTTGGGTTTATGGAAAGCAGCATGAGGCTTGGTTTAGGGAAGAAAAAAAATAGTCCCTTCGAAAGGCAATTTGTTTCTGCTTTCTGTGAGCAAGGCTTCCAAACGGACTCAGTCAATTCTGCAGTACAATCAACAGGACTGGAAAAAAATACCAAGTGAAGTAACACAGTGGCTGTGGTAAACATGAACTGAGGCCTTGGAAGTAGCTAATGGCATACCGCAAAAGAGTCTCCTTTCACCCACCGCAGGTCGTGCCAGCAGCAAGTGCTGCCAGCGCTGGCTTCTAGCAGAGGAAAGCATCATTTGGCTCCCTTTTGGATTTCATTACTCTTCCTGCACTCCCTCCTGCTTGCAGCAAAAGCCTTTCCAGTTGTAAAGAAGTGAATTAACTCCCTTCATGTCAGTGATGGATGAGGCGCTTTCTCCCTCTTCAAAGAGGCGAGCCATGCCGGTGAATGCGGGCCAGAGGAGTTGAAAAGTCCAAGCGGAACAGGGGAGCCCATGGTGTGACCCAGCTGTCAAGCAGGGCACCCTGGGGATGGCTCCTGCTGGTGCCGTGCGAGACAGGAACAAAGCCGCTCTCAGCGCACTCACCGGCCCCAAGGCCTTTTTTTTTTTGTGTCCCATTTTCAATGGACTTGGGCACATCACTTAACACACAGCAGCCGTTTGTGCTGGATTCACAGAACCTCAAAGGCTTTTAGAGGGTGCTTCTCTGCCCTGCACAATGGAGGTTTAGCATGCTGGTACTTGGGAGATCTCATTTCAGACGTCCATAGCTAATCATATTAAAGGTGACCTCGTGGGCGGTGCTTTCCATTGTTGCCATGTGTTTTGTCCAGTGCTTGAGTGATGTTGTGCATTGGAATGTATTCATGCATCACCTAATTTAATCACCAAGTTTAATCCCTTCTCCTGTTCTACACTCTTAGAATTTACTAGCTCCTTTCTAGCCTCCCATGCATTGTCTGTTTCTCCTTCACAAGCCAATACAGATGCCTGGAGATGCTTTTATTTATTTGCTTTCAGGGTATATTTAAAAAGACCAGCAACGAACCCAGCAGCTTCTCCAAAGAGAGAGTGAGTGCGTGCAGTGGATGCTCTAGGAGGCTGTGTCGTCTTCCCCGAGATCTTTTTCTTCCATCTTTTCCATAGAGAAATTAAGGATTAGGCTCATAGGTTTAAAAAAACAAAACAAAATACTACGAATGGAAAAATGACTGAGAAAGCTATGTGTCTCCTTTTAATATTGTTGGAATAAATAACTAATTTTAAGAACTTGACTGTCTCTGTAAAATATGGTGTTGGTTTCTGCTCTTTAAAGCTTACTGCTTTGGTATGGGTGGCTCCAAGTCCAGGACTGACCGAATAAATTTAACCCAACAAAGTCCCCAAATCCATCAAGCTGGGAAATTGGAAAGTCTAAATTAGGCAAGATCACTGCAAAAAAACAGTGAGCTGTGCAAGAGCTGACACGGTCCACAGAAGTCAGACATCTACACAGAACAATGTTTTTCTGACTGTCTTTTAAGGACTAGTTCTAAAGATTTTTCTAAGATTTGCTTGCCCCAGCTGCCTCTGCAGTTTGGAGGTGAATGTTAAAAATAGGAATTAGAGATTCAGTTGTCTTATGACTCGCTTTAGGAGTGGATGGGGTCAGCCTTGGCAAGCGAAGGCGGTGATGAGATTTTAGAATGATACATGATGAGGTTTGCAGTATGCTGAACTCCCAGCGGTAGGAAACCTTTTAATTTTCTTACACTTGCTGAGGCAGATTGTTAAATAAATACCTCATGGTTTGGTTCTGTTGTTAGATTCTCTTTCTCTGCATACAGTGTGCTGGTACCCAGAGCTCTGTATAGTGGAACATATCCTGGATGTCTTTGAAACCTTAAACACAGCTTGTACCCATTTAACTGAATTGCAGTTTTGAGTTTTTCCTGTGTGTGTGTGTGTGTGCGTGCATGTGCACACGCGTTTCTTGCAGCTGAGTTCTCACATCTGAACTTGCTGATCTTCTGTGAATGTGTGCTACAGTTTAGGTTTGATAGGAGGAAGGAGGAATGACGTAAAAGATTGCAGATTTGTGACTGGTTTTAAAAATAGCTTTAAAATATTATGTATCTTCATTTTGAAGAAATGCAATACTGCCTGGAAACCACAACTACTGAGCATAAACCATGTCAAGCCCCTTACATATGTTAAATAACAGTGTCAAATAGAGGGTTATAAACAGCCTGCTGTGCATTAATGCTGAAAGAAAATCACTAATCTTACCCCCCACACTACAACCCTGTGACTGACAGCAGCATTGCGAACTCTGACGTCGACTTGGCTGTATAAACATACTTTACATTTCGTGCTGCACCTTTTCAGCGTGAACCTTGCCAGAGCCCTTTCTGAAGCGTGTACATGCAGAAATCGCTTCCGCGCTGACGTGCAGCCACATCCAGCCGGGAGCTCCGGAGCCGCTCTGACAGCAGGCGGTGGGCTACGGCTGGCCGGAGGCTGCCCGTAGGGCAGGGTGCCCACCCTGCTGCCAGCGGGATCTTTGTGGCTTGCTGGGACAAGTCACCTGGCCCCCATCCATTCCCGCTTCCTCCTTTTCCCAGGCTGTGACAGAGGAGCTGTAAGGTCCCTAGGAAAGCGGGAGCGGCAGCAGGTCACTGCCAGAGGAATTTGACCAAGCCACAGCCAGTCCGTTCCTGAGGGAGCCCGGCAGCCAGCGGCAATTGTGCTAACAACGGCAGCCTGCTCTTGCCGCCCATGGGAAAGGGCAGGGATGTCTTTGGAAAGCTTTGGATCTACTGCTCGCGTGCCGAGCAACCGCACTGCGCACGCCACGAGATTTGGTTAAGTAACCGAGAAGAGGTCGTGGCATGCAGCCTGCCTCTGCCAGTAGAGGAGAGAGCTGGCACTGCTGTTGCGGGATGTCGGGAGGTGTTTTGTGGCGTGTGGTGTGCAGAGAAGATGCTCTGTGGAAGGCAGTGGGCTGACTCTGTATTGCAGGAGATCCCTTCCCATCCCATGCTGCTAACAGTGTGTGGGGGAGAAGTTTTGGCCAAGGACACAGAACAGCTGCCTGCTATTTTGTGAATGATGTCTCGCAATCTAGGAGCATGTGGAATAGGCAAGTCCTGGCAGGTTGTAGCAAGCTGTGAGAGAGTCCAGATCTCTCCTAGAGAACAAGCAAAGCTTGAGTTAGCAGTGCTAGGGCTGGATTTGGGGGCTTCCAGCTGCTTCACAACACCACCCTAAAGGATGGGGAAGAATGGCACGGGATTTAAACTGAAATCGGCATGGTATAATCAGGGTATTCTACAACTTCGTCATCCCACTCCGGCTTAATGGCTTGCAAAGATAACTAAACCTGGAAATACTGTTGTGATCTCGCGTTACCTGGCAGAGCTCTTATCATGACGGCGCAGGACTGTTCATATTTTAATGGGTTTATCTCTTGTGTGGAGAGTATTACAAGCTTTCCTCCATCTTCCAGTGCAACTCTGCGGAAATCCCTCTAGGCATGAGACAGTACTTGGATGCTGAATTAATCAGTGGTCCTGGGTTCTCGCAGCTCCATTAGTGGCTTAGCAAGGGAAGTGGCTAGCATTAAGAAACTTAAGAAAATAGGATTTGCCATGTTTGATTTGCCCTTGGCTCCTTGTATCCTCCCAACAGCAATGACAAAGAATGGGCGCATTACAGGAAGACAAAAAACAGTCATAGTGCTAGAGCTAATTTGTAAAACGTGTATTCTCAAAGGCCCTTGGAAAAACAAGTGGTGCTATACTCAGGTGAAGTAAGAGACCCTGAATCCTCCTTCCTCTTGCAACATGCACAGACGCGTCTGTTCCCCCAGCTCTTACCTTGTATTTCCCTGTGGCTTGAGCCATTTGAAGTGCAGCACAGTGTCCCGTCCTCTTTCCTGCTTCAGGTGACTCTGGATTTGTGCTCTTTCACTGGCATGAGATTGCGACAGCTCTCAGAATCCAGCAGAGCTCCGGCACTTTGTGAAGGGTTGTTTGTCCTGTCACTCTTCATCTAACGCACGTTATTTCTGATCTCAGCTTTTACTGTTGCTTCTGTTCTTGTTCTGTTTTCCATTAAACAGGGTGTCTGCAGGCTGCGTGCCGTGTTTCACTCGTGGCATTACGTTCCTCAGCAGAGCTGCGTATCGATCAGCGTCTGAATCTGCCGTCTCTCTTTGGGAGCTGCTTGCTACTGCAATGCTAGTCTCTACTGACTTCAGGTTCTCGCAAAAATAGCAGTGCCAAGTGTAAAACTAAACTTCAGGCTGCTTAGACTCATGGTCAGTAAATTGAGACCTGTTTTCAGACATGACTGTCAGGTGTGTGAAAATCAGCTGTTGGGGATAATGACCTGTAGTACCTTCTAATAACATCATACCAAATAGTGAGCGTAGAGGCTCATACCAAGCAGTGAGTGACTACTCAATTGTGTCACGTTTTTGTCTAAAGCAAAGATGGAACATACTGATTTGTGTGTTTTTTTTTTTTTTTTTAATCCTTCAAGCCCTCGCATTCACATGTGTTTTAAGGCCAAAGCATCCTAGGGATCTCTTTCTGGTCAGGCTTTGCTTTTCTTCATCAGATCAATATGTCATTCACGTAGACTTTAGTACTGCCTACGATGTGAAAAGGCTGTTTTTGTCCCGGCAGCAAGCCTCGGGTCCTGGGCACAGCCTCAGCAGTCTGCAGACGCAGTGGCTATACAGAAATGCGTGTCCGTTCCTCTGCTGACACTTGTCAGCTTAAAAGAAATTTTACGTCGGCTATATGCTTAAAATTTCACTCCATGTCAACAGTGAGAAATATTTCCCTTTTTCATGGTTACTTTAACTCGCTTGGTTGGTCTATTTGCTCCAGGATTTTCAGAACGGTGAATGTATTTGCTACTCTGCCAGCCTGTGCTGTACAGCGAACCTTCCTAAGGGCTGGGGATTATGGGGCCCGGGGTGTCTTTGAGTCCTAGTCTCCTTCCAGTGGAAGCTTCTCTCCTCCGGATGGTCTCAAACTTTGCTCCTCTTAATAGGAGGAGAGGCATGATATGGTCAGGGTAAGTGGCACTGTGCCCTGTGGTGCTCTTCCAGGTCTCCCTTTTTCTTTCCCCATCCATCTAGTTCCCTTAGTGGAGAGAACCACATTAATGATCAGTCCGGGTTACTTGCCGCTAAGGCTCTTCACTGCCTCTTACCTGTGCCTTTTATTTTAATGTGGTTTGCGGCAGCACGCAGTCAGCGTGCTGTCGGGAGTGGCATCAGAAGATTGTTTTTTCGTTCAGGTTGCCAGTGCCTGGCATCTGTGACTGGTGCTGCTGTAGTTGTGCTCCGCTTGTCTGGGCTCTGCACCAGCTGCTGATGCTCACAAGCTTGTGCAGCGTCAGCGGTTGCATTTCCCCTCACATGCAGCAGACCCCGATTTGGCCTGTTCCCGTTCATGCCATTTATAGGTCCTTGTGCTGCTCAGTTGGCCTTTGGCTTTTTGCTCTGCCTATTACCTCCGGTGTCTCTTGGGGAATTTTCAGACTCTAATAAGGTATGTGGTATCAGAGCGCTGCCCTCCGGCCACGAGCTTCCTCGCAGACAGAGGAGATGTCGCTTGCTGCCAAACTCTAATTGCTTTGTGAAGGGTTAGTCCTGCCTCTGCAGGAGACTCTAGGATTGTTTCAGACTCATGATCACAGTCTAGTCCCTTATTAAAAGTCTTGATCCTCCTCCCCTCCCAGATTCCTGTACCTGAGATTTCCTGAGTGAATTCCCTTATCTTCTAGTTGAAGAGACCATTTGGACAGGGCAGGACCTGAGTGTTCCTCTAGAGGCACAGTAAAGCCTATAAATCACCCGTGGTCTTCAAAATGCAAAAATTTTCTGAAGCCGAAAAGCCCTCCTCTCTTTTAAGGCTGGTAAACCCCAGCTTGTGAAAGAGCTGTTACTGTCTGAGATGTTCATTCACACAAGATGAAATCGGTCAAATTGTCTTTTGTCATTTTCAGCACCAGCAGGGTTGGGAGAAGTGCTGGGAGATCAGCAAGAGCTGGGAATGCTTTAAAGAAAGGCTAGGAGACAGGCTGTGAGTAACATAAAACGGCCAAGCAGTGAAGTTTGGCATGTGTCTTGTTAGTGTCACTATTTTTTATGTGGCATTTCCTAGGGATGTTTTGCTTTTATTTTAAAATTGATGTATGTGTAGAAAATACTTTTGACTTCATTGACAGTTTAGTGGTCTAGAACTTGTGGTGCTGTGTCATAATTCGTTAGTCTCTGAAGAAGATATTTTTAATCCACCAACATAAACCCTTTGCAATTGTATAATCTTTCTTTTAGTCCTGTGGTTTCCTAATCATGCATCTAGAGGATGAGCTCATTCAGTTTATAAATTACAAACAAAGTGAACGGAAGTATTCAGCTCTTCTTTCTAAATAGATCTGGATCAATTTCTTCACATACTGGGTACAGCATTCTAAACCTCTGATGCAGGCAAGTGTGAACATTTAAAAATAAACTAATTTGCGGTTTATATTTGTGCCAGGTGGTTAAAGTTGTCTCCTGCCCTTGTCTTTCCAGAAAGGCTCCTCAGCTTTGAGTTGTGGTAGTGAAGTAACAGCCAAGGGTGCAATGCCAGCTTGTCCTTTTGATGACAGTGTTTGCACATCTTTGTAAAGGATCCAGTAAAAGCCAGGCTTCTTTCTGATTTTTGTGGTAATATCTGAGCACCTATGGCAGTGGTTCTTGGGGTCATTGGACAGCAACAGAGCAGTCCTGTGTGGAGGGAACATGCGTTGATGACTCATCTTTTGTGTTGGGAAGGGACCAGGGTCTTCACTGTGTCCCAAGGGAGACCTTTGGAGAGCAAAGCCTACTGCAGCTTGTAGGATTATTTTGTGATAACTTGTAGCTTTGGGGCTGAGGTTGAGAACCTCTGACCTATGAGTTTGGTTAGTTTAAAAAGGAGAGGGGGAAAGCAAGAGAACTGCTATCTTCTGTCTTCCTGTTTGAGAATTCACAGGCTTTGCATGTGTTTGTATGCGGTTGTGTGTGTGGCAGGGAAGTGCTGCAGGCAGGAGGAGGGAAGAATAACATTTGAGTAGAACAATGGGATTGTAAATCAGGAGTGGGCAGAAGGATTCAGGCCAGAAGTAATACCGAAAATGAGTCTCGGCTGCTTGTCCTAGAGAACATTAGATTTCAAGTTGATATCGTACTTCTTTCCTTGTGCGCGGATCTCATAGCCTGTTAACAGAGGTAGTTTGCTGGTTAATGTCCTGAGAGGGAAGAGGCGTTAGAGGGATGTGTTGCTTGGATAGTGCAGAACGAGTAAAACCCAAGATGATGTGTGGTACTGCAGCAAGTAAGAGAGAACCTTTCCACACAGGAGACCTGGAGACTGGGAAATGGAGCAGGAAGGGAAAGGATTTCACCCTGAAAAATAAGTCACCTTTTGTTCTGCTGTCAGTTCACACAGGGATGTTCTCCAGCAGCGTGCAAGGGGAGGCATTAGCCTAGGCAGACAATGAGTTTCTGTCAAACATGGCCCTATCATCTCACACCCAGGAGCTTCAGGGTCTATATGTTGGCTGGTCATGGAGTATGCTGGATGCCCAGCACGATTCCTTCTTGGGCGTGCCCTGCCTTTTAGTTTGGGGATTGAGGTGTTGTGGGAGTGGATGACAGTGCGGCAGGAAGAGGGGGGGAAGAGCAGTTGCCAGAAACGTTCACTTCAGAGCACGCTTTCTCCAAGGAGCGTGCTTTTGGGACAGCTGATTGTTACTATTCTCTTTGTCTCCGTTTTCCTGAGATCAGCTGCCCTGAAGAGCCTGGGGCAGATGAGAGTGCTTCAGGAGCCTCTTAAAGAATTTAAACCACCACCTGGAAAAAGTGTGCATTTAGGGATGGGGAGAAAGGGTCTCACTGAGGAGGCAATGGGTGAGAAGGGACCAGTTCAGGACCAGAGCAACCGGTAGGAAAAGCAGTTCCATAACTAGGTGCTGAGAGTGGCCAAATATCCACTGTCTGCAAAGCCAAAAAGGAGGGGACCACCCGAAGCCAGTGTGACAGGTAATTAACTGGGCTGGCAGCGAGCTTCCCCGTCTCTCCTCTTTTTGCACTGTAGGGCTTTTAGTCTTTCCTTTATTAGCCCTGTCCTGTCCCTATCGCATTCACTTCTGGAGAAAGGGGCAACTGGGAAGAAGTACAATCTCAACCCAGGGTCTTTCTCCCACAGTTTTGAACTTCAGTGCAAATAGAAAACTCTCTGGAAGAAGTGCTTCAGATTCAAGAGCAGTTTCTTTAAGTGAAAACACAGCTGTGAGGTTTGCAGGCTGCGCTTCTGTAAGGGCTCAGCCAGCCCCGCTGCAGTCCTTCCAGCACGCAGGAATTGGGAAATCCATTGTGAACAAAATTGAGTTTGATGGCCTATGTGCAGGCAGATGGATGTATTTTTAAGGGACAAGATGCCAGAAAACTCTGTGATTACGTTACTGGAGCACGGCTCGTTTTTTGTGGTTTTAAAAGTGAGTGTCAGGACTTCAGTACTATTTTTTTTTTCAGGTCAAAACCGAAGTTTGGGCGGGGCATAAAAACCTGCTTGATGACTAAGTTTTTTCTTAAAAAGCTTTCTAGAGCTTGCTGGAGAGGTGAGCCTCTATTCTGAGAGGGATCTGATACCAGTCTTTTTGGACTTCCTTGCAAATGGGGTTAAAATTGAATGAATGTCAACAGTAGAGAGGAACTCACGCCTTCCAGGAGACTATTTCAGTATAATCTTTGGGTCTAGTCCTCTAGTTTTTGTCTTGTAGGATTGTGTTCTGCCTCTCCTCCTTGCCCTGGGTGATCTCTTGCTGCTCGAATACTCCACCACGTTGGTAGAATTACCTTGAGCAGTATAACCAAGGCTGGCAGAAACCAGCCCTTATGTTGCCCCAGAAATGGGACGTCTGAAGTCTGACCTGGTTATACAGCTGAACTGATAGTACCTCTCTGATACTGTGCAAGCATAGAGAAAACTTTCTGTCTAATGACAGAGGTTTGCTGCTTGGAGCCAGGGCTGGGAACAAGAGGGCTCCAAGCCAAACCGTTTACTCAAGGGGCATGCAGAATTTGCCCAGTCAAGTCAATATAGGTACTGGCAGCATTTCAGGAGCCAGAAGGCTGCTCCTTAGGCACTCTCCTCATTGGAGCTACGAGGCTTTATCACATGCCTGGCCCCTTAATTGCTGCAGGTCTGAATTTTCTTTAAAATGAGGGTGGCTGCTGGCTGCTCCGAAGTCCAGGCAAGCCTGGAGGTCCACAACAGCATTAAGCACTGTTCTCCCTTTCTGAAAAGCCTCTTTATGGCCTTGCTGGTAATGGAGAAGCACCAAGGTATAGGCTTCTTCACCTATACCCTAACAAGGCCTATCCGCTTGGAGAAGGGCTCTGGGTCCCTGCAGGGATGAGGTGGCATGGAGGTGCTTGGAGGGAACAGTGAAGGGCAGGTGCCCTGAGACTTTCTGCTTTTGCTGAAGTCTCATGTCTGTGCTCTGGTTTAGTGTCTGCTCCCTGCTGTCTGTAGGTACCCTTGTATGCCCAAGAACAGATGAAGTATGTTGGCATCTGATGGACAGCTTTGCAGGAGGAACAAAAAATATCCCTGTTGTCAGCCAACTGCATCCGCCCCTAGGTTTAAAGGTGTAAGAGTAGAGAGCCGAGTGGATGTTACCATTCCAGAGAGAGGAGCCATTGCAGGAATGAATGTTATGTGCCATTCTGGACATGACATAGTTTTAGTTCGGCCTGTGCAAGCGGAAAGCAAGGGGCAGCGTAGGTAGCTGTGTGCCCCAGCAGCCCAGCAGGCCCTGACCTCTCTGCACACAGCCCCCTGTGCACAGTGACCACTGTGAACAGGAGATCACTCCCCTCAAGGAGGGGACTTTACCTTCACCTCAAGGCTACTTGCATGCACTGCCAAATGTTACCGCATATTGGCTACATGCTGTAGTTCATTCTCTTTCTCCATCCACCAGTGGCTGAGTTGTGTGCCTGCAGCTACTCGATACCGCAGGCATGATATCCTCCTCCCCTGAGGAAAATGCGTCCTGCCCATCAAACAGGATCTGCTCCAGCCCCTGTGAATTTCAGCACCCTGCTGCACTCCTGTTTGGGTGTATTGCAGTTGTGTCTGATGGTGAGAGAGCCTATCCATCACTGTATCCACACAGATCCCAATTACTCCTTTGGACAGCTCTTATTCATACACCTCCCTATGCCTCTGACATCTCAATTATTGATGGGGCTTGCCTGGTAGGCAGCACTCTGTCCTCAGTGTGGCTACGTTCCAGCTCTCTTTCCCGTTTTATTCACACACACACTATGCTGAGTGTTTCTTCATGTGCGAAGCTGTTGAAGTGGAAAGGGCTCTTTATTAGCATGTGAGCTTCAGGGCTGTGCTACCAAAGGGGGCAATGCAAGCCAAATGACAAGGCAATAGAGTGTGCTGGGAAATTTCCTCTCCCCCTCCTCCCCCAGTTAAGCCCAGCAGTGTCTTGTAAAATGAAATGATCTCATATGCTTAATGCTGAGGATCCCTTGATCTGATGGGCCTTCCTCGTGATGGGGTCACCCTGTACTTGCATTTCTGTAGGAAACCTCAGTTTCCCATTGCCCCTGCAGGCATAAAATTGTGTATTTTAAAAACCGGTGGCCTTTCCTTTGTCTTGGTATTAGATTGTTGGCTTTATGGCAAGTCTGCCTTCTGACGAGGAGCACTATCAAAGAAAAGGAGCTTCAGAGCAACGTGCTGTTGTTGGAGCAATGTTGTCATACTGGTTAAGAGTTAGAGCTAGGCCAGAGAGGGCGTTGCAAAAGCCTGTTTGTTTTGTAGAGCCTTGTGTGTGGGGGAGGCTCTGGATGTCTTGTGACTTTGCTATAGCTAAGTCAGATGGGAGGATAGATAAGGTGCTCAATCAGCTGCTGACGTCTCCTCTGCTACCCCCAGCCTTGCCCTGCAACCTTTTTTTTAAATCCGGAATATGCAGAGACTTTGTGATATGGTTAGTGTAAGAAGGCAAAAGGAAAGGGTGACTGCTGGAGATGGGACCAGAGAGAAGCAGCGATGCGGGGTGGGGGCTGGCAGGAAAGGGTGCTTGACTTCTATTCTCAGAGACTTGGGGCAGCAAGCACCTCATAGACTGGCTTTAGCACAAGAGGAAAGATCTGTGGAGCAGATCTTCCAGAGCACTGAAGGGCCCAGGAGCATGAGCACCTTTGCAGCCGAATGCAGCCATGCAGAGGTGCATTCACGTGTCATGTGGAGGTGCATCCTTGGTCAGTGGAGCACTCAGCCTCCTGTGGCTCAAATAGCAGAGGGGACACACCAACAAGGTGTTGGGATGATGGGTATGACCTTTTCAAGCTTAGTAAGAAGCTTGCAGTCTCTGCGTCCCAGTTTGCCTCCTGGCAGAGCTCAACTGATCCTTCTCTACCTACTCTTCTTCTACCCCATGACGAGTTTTGCTTGTGAGCACTGCTCCCTGCAAAGATCTACCACCACCTACAAAGGCAGTCAGAGCGTCACACATGGCGCACGCACAGACAGAGCTTGGCTGTTCATTGAGGAGCCCATGAGGACTCCTCGCCTGGGTGGTGATCACAGACACCCTCTCCTCATTTCTGGTTGGCCACGGCAGAGCATCAGCAGGGCAGATCTGCAGAAGAGCATGGTGTTGTGTATCAGTGACATTATGTCTGTCTTGAGCAGCGATGGCCAAAAAAGGCCTTTAGTTACACATCTCTCCTGTGTGACAGCCTGACCCTGGCATTTCTCTGAGCGGGATCCTCTTGTCGCTGGACCGGCCTGCAGGCGACAGCATCATCCTCTTGCCTGACAGTATTGCCCTAGAAGGTCGAGCTGTATATAGTCCCCGTTACACAGGCCTTACTGGCCCTGGCTGGTAAGCAGAGAGGACTGAGTCTGCCAAGCAGGGTGTGTTTTATTTGTCTGGAATACCGTAAGCAGAGACGGAAGGGTTAAAATAACAGAAACTTGAAAACACGTTATCTTAGGGAACCGTGATCTTTCCTTTTTGGTTAGGCATGTTCCATGGGACCCTGTCCCCCAGATAGTGGAAAGGTCACCCTCCCATACCTGATTCCCCACATCGCCTTCCCTTGCGGCCTGTCCAAACAAGGCTGTTTTCCTTCCCAGCCCTTTTCCTTCCTTCCTTTCCAGTGGACTTGTCTCCTTGCGCAGAGCTGGCTCTGGCTACAAGGGTGCAGGGTGGGCAAGAGCTCAGGTGTGCTGTAGCTGGAGGTGCTCAAATAGCACAAACCCAAAGGCCGTTTAGCCATGAGAGCTGTCAGAGGGACTTGGACAATCCTGAGTTTGCGCTTGTCAAAGTTACCCGAAGCTTCACGTGCACAATGTTGCACTTTCTTTTGTGTTTCCTCCCTAGTAAATCTGCAGTGTGGTGCCCTTTCCTCATAGTGCAGAGCCCCGAGGAGCTATGACTGAGATAACTAGTGTCCTTTTTGGCTAAGAGATGCTTTTCCATATTCTAGCAGGAAAGCTTTGGAAAACCTGGCCCATAAAAACGTCTTTGGCAGTTTCCAGTTCTTCTTTTAGTTCACCAAACCAGGGCAGGTCACGGAGTGGGGAATCTAGTCTTGATAGAGACAAGTTACCGTCATCTGTACCGTAGTAAGGTGATCAATCACTTGCCTCCCTTTGGGAGACTGCTCATTTCTTACCCATCTCATGCTCCCGTGGGGCAGTTGCTGCGTGCCATCGTAGCATCAGGAAAGGCAGGAGCTGCAGCCCGGCTGAACGGATCTCAGTGAGAAGAAACCTGCCTAGCTGGCCCTACTTGTCCTTCCTTGGACACCAGTCTCAAAAATGGATCTTAGCAACGTGCTAAACAGTAGTGGAGATCAGAGCTTGCAGGAAGAGGTAAGCTGTGGAGAGTATAACAGGTTACCATCTGCCAGCAGTATGAATTGTGATTCTTATACCATGGACACGCGTAAAGCATGGACGTGTGTGTTACATGTTGTCCCAGGAACGTGCGTTTCACAGTGGCTCGGAGATTTAGGGGCATGGGAGTCACAGGAGATCAGCTGGATTTGGCCTGAGCTAGGTGCTCAGTTCTTAACTCAGTATCCAGAATGGTGAAGTTCTCAGTGGTTTTGTGGTATACAGTTTCATTTGGGTCAGCGAGAGCACAATGCGTTACTTTATTACCCTGTAGGGAAGGGAAAATCGGCATACCATCTAATGATTCAGCACATAGGTGCTGGAGGGCGATGTTTTGATTTGGTGTTCATTCCTGAGTAGGCCATTAATTTGAGTTAGCAATTTCATTGGAGTCTGGAGGAGAGGATTCTGTGCTCAAATAGAGTGGCTCAACACCTCTCTCTTCCTTTCCCCGTTTAAAAAGGTCAGGCCCATAATAACAAACCTGCTTCCAATTTTCACCATTCTGATGGTCTTCCCTGACCATTTCAAGAGTCCTGCACAATCCAGCAGTGGTAATGGCCCTGCCATTAAGGGTCTGTCCCTGACCCAAACAAAAGCTGGAAGCGCTCAGTGCACAAAGATTGCAGCTCCTTCCTCTGAAGGATGCTGCCCCTCTTACCTAGCCTGCTCTGCCCTAGTCAGGGTCAGCAGCCCCTCTGCAGGGCATGGGGGGCTGCGCTTTGTGGCTGCAGGAACAGCAGCCCTAGCATGGGACCACTTTTCTAGGGCCCCAGCAGCTTTCTCCTGGGTGAAGAGGATCTGCTCAGATATGCCTCGGTCAACCCTGTGCTGTTTTCCAGGCAGTTTATCCTGTAAAATCACTGGAGACATTTTCATCAAAAAAGTCTCCCTGCCGAACTGTTCTGTTGCTTGTTGAAAGAGGATTAATTTTTCCCCCTTAAATAAAATGAGCTGAAGCTGTGTTTGAAATCTGAATGCTCTTGTTGAATGCCTTCTTGGAGTTGCAAAGAAAGCAGCTTCCAGGTCACATCATAGCCTCCTGCCGGACGCTGATCCAAACTGCAAACCCTTCTAACAGCTCTTTAATAACTCTGCACAGAAGGAAAAATCTGTCACCTTTCCCTCTGTGGTTTCTTCTCTGTTCTAATGCACTGGAGGAATGAGATGGAATCGGGAAAGTTTTCAGAGAAAGACTCGTGGGAACTACAGCTGCTGATGGAGAACACTCATTTCTTTAGTGTCTGAGGGGAACCGCAATTGCTTTGGTGAAGGGTGGTGTGTGTGGGTGGGTTTGGAGGGGTGAACTGTTATGACCTATGCATTTCAGAAGAACCACAAACACTTTATAGTAACAAAGGGTGGAAAAAACGAGAGGTTTCTGCAACGCATGTGACTTTTCTCTGAGGTTTGGAACCCCACGTTATGTTCCAGGCCACAGTGTTTGCGTGTCAGTCTTGGTGAGTTAGCTTTCTCCCACAAGCCATGCTTGAAGTCGCTGTAATGACTGAGAATGTAGCCTAAAATGTTGCTTTCTTTTTCTTTCTCTCTCTGTTCATTATCCCCCACCCTCTCCTCTCTGCAGCTGAAGCTCTCGTTTACATTGGACCAGGAGAGCGGGATGCCTCAAGGCTGTTATATCTATCAGTACCGGGACAGCAACAAGTAAGTCCCATGGAAGATTGCATACAGCAGATAGGGGAAGGTGCACTGAAAGGAGACTGCCCTGCCTTCTCACTTGCTGGCAGAAGTATCACAACTGCTTGTATCACTTAAAAGTAGATTAAAACAGGCTTCAGCCTTGACCTGAAACTGGGAACAGCTCCTAGAAAGGCCAGATCCTTCAAAATGTACGAGGCCCTGCTGCCCTCTTTGTTCTGCAGCATTCGAAAAGCTGGCTGCTTCATTTATTTGGCTAAAAGGCCAGCTCTGGGTGCCTTGTGCTCTGGCAGATCTGACTCAGGCTTTTCCTAGGGGTGTTTGCAGCTAAAACTCTGCACTGTTTTGTGCTGGGGTGTCTCTGAGGAGAGTAGGCTGGGGCAAGCGTCCAAGGCTGCACAGCCCCAAAGAGAGCAGCCCTCCCCTCTGCCCAGCTACAGAGGGACCCTGTTGCCCATCTGTCTCTGCTCAAGCTCATATGTGGGTTCACTGAGTGGTCTTTCACTTGTGGGTACTACAGCCCAAGCACAGCCATGCGCTTTGTTTTTATAAGATGCCATATGATATTCGAGCTTTAGATGTGTTTGGAGCAGAGTCTCCTCAATTTCTAGGTGTTCTGGCTAATTTTACTAACTGCTGTACTGAATTGGCACCCAAGTTGTTTTTATTTCAAATCACATTCTCATTATCGAATTGACAGCAGCAGCACTATTCAGAATATTTCTGTGTTCGCGCTGGTTTGCTCTGCATGAATACCAGTATGTCATGAATCCATAGCCAGTTACCTCCACCCATATAGTTTTACTTCTTGCCAATTATTGTAGGTTAACCTAAAAAAAAGGGTATCTGAAACTGTCAATGAATGGAACACCCTGTTACTAGATCTGCTCTGAAATGCTGAAGAGAAGAGTCCCAACAAGGAAGCAATACACCCACAAACATATCTACCCTTTTCTAAGCTGAGAAATCTCATTGTTTAAAAAGAGGGGGCTCGTTTCTGGGGGAAGAGCTCAGCATCCTTCCTTCCCACTGGTGAACTGGCGATTCACACGTGGTACGCAGTGTTGTCCCAACTATCTCAGCCCCAGGGGCACGAATGAAAAGAGTTGGCGTCTCCAGCACCACCAATCTAGCAGGGAAACATGTAGTTAAATGCGAAAGGATGAGATCAACAGGGGGAGAATGGAAGAATGCTTGGTTTTGAGGTTTTAAAAGGCAGTGGCACACAATGAGGAAAAGAAAACCCCTAGATCTAATGGGTTTTGTTTTAAGGGTGTTTATGGATCCAGTGTTTCTAATTGTGTGGTGTATATCTCAAAAATCAGTAGCCGTGTTTTCTGCCACAGACCCTCCTCTCCCCAGGCCTTTGTATGTGTTTTGTGCCATTGTTTGAGGAAACTGGTGGGATGGGAGTGGAGCTATTTTGTTTAAGCGCTAAGGCCAGTAGCAATTCAGCTTGGAAACCTTGTTTTTAGCTGTGAATGGTCCAACATGAAACAAAGTAGCTGCAGTATGTTGGCAGCTGTTGATTTAGAGGTGTACAGTTATGATTTGTGTTTCTGGCAACGGTGGGAGCTGGGACGCCCAGAGAAATGCCAACCGGAATCATGGATTTGAAAAATGCGATGAAGGCGAGATGGGTGTAATTGCAAGTAAACCCAGACTTTGCGCGTATCTGACAAATTCAAGCTACAATTATAACTCCCTGCAAGGCCCTGCATTTTATATTTTAAAGTCTGCTTAACCAACCTGGGGGGGAAAGGGGAGCAGGATATCCGTTTCCCAAGGAGAGCCTTGCTAAGTTTTAACACATACTTATCTCCCTAAGCCCCGTGCATGCAGCCCAGAGGCTCAGAGAATACTCGTCACATGGACTAGAGCGTGAAGGTCTGTGCGACAGCTGACGTACTCTTGCAGATAAATCGCCCTTGAGGCAAACGTGTGCTCAGCTCCGGCCGTACCCCCAGTGATTTTGGAGGAGTCCTTGTTCACTGCATCTTTATTGCCTACAGTATCGCATTTGAATAGCTGATAGTGCAGTGAAGCAGTGGACTTAGTGCTGCTTTCCTCTCTTTCCCCCACCTGCTCAGCCACGCAGAGACCATACTTCTGAAGCACCTTTTTTTTTTTTTAATAGGGTGAATTTGTTATCCATAGACTAGCACGGTGGTTTTCATGATAATTTTTCCTTAGCAATTTTCCTAGCAATTTCCCAGGGTAGATTATAGGCCTTGTGTTCTCACAAGGGTAGTCAGGATTTAACAGTACTGATCCAGGACCCCTGGGGATAACAGCTCTTTTGCGCTCTTTTAATAACGTATCTGGAAGTTAAAACAACGTAACTTTTGTATCTGCACCGTGTTTTAGAGCTGTTTACAGCCCAGAGGAGAGATGCTGTCAATATGCTGTGCATCTGTGCAGGATCATGCATGGGAAAGGCTGGAAACCTGCATCCCCCAAGCCCTAGCATCCTTCACAGAGCGTCGGCTCTGTGGCCGGTGAAGGGGCTAGACTCGCAGCAGGACCTGCCTGTATCTGAAGCTGAATGGTAGCTTTAATATGAGGAAGTGGATGTGATCCCAGCCGATGGGGAGCCTTTGATCTGTGTGAACAGAGCTCTGGAGCAAGACTCTGCCATTGCGGTCCCCAGAGGAGTGTCCCTTCCCCTCCAAGTGGCAAATGCTGTTCCAAGCTGCAGCCAGACGGGGCCACCGGAGAACAGTGTATACTGGCCTCTGCTTGCAGAGCAAAAGGCTGGAGTATTTCTGAAAGCCTAACTACCAAAGCAATTAAAATTTCCATTGCTTAGGCTAGAAGTGCAAGTACCATGCAGGCTTTTGCAAGGGCAATCAATTGGAGTTTGTTCCCTTTAAAATGATAAACGCTGTCAAGCAAGTTTTGCTTGCTCCCGGCAGCCATTCATTACCTGCCTGCCTGCATCACTACAGCAGCGTTCATTGGCACAGTGCTCGCTAGGCGCCCGTTCAGCTATTGCACCCGTGTGCGCAGAGCGCTTTGGGGAGACCAGACTTGATGGCGCATTGGCACCATTCGGATGCGGGAGCTGGGCATCTCATGCAACAGAGCTGGCCCCTCTGGGAGGACTGTAGGTTCATGTGCTAGCTTTGGTCTCTGGGAGCCTTGGACTGAGACCAGAAGAGGTTGAGCAGCCAGCCAGGCTCCCTTTAAGCCCCTGCTATAACGTATTTGTATCCAGTGGCACTTAATAGTCCCAGAAGAGGGCAAGTCCTGTACTTGGAGCTGTATGGAGGAGAGAGGCTGTCACTGCTCGCCAGCTTGCAGTCGCAGGGGTGAGACCAGGGGAACATCACTGCTCCTTTTCTCTGGTCAAACCCAGACATTCTCTTCTCTTTAGCTGCCCAACCTTGCCCAACCTTCCCCACCCTTCAATGTTTCCTGGCTCCAGAGGAAATTACTTGACCTCACATAGATGAAAGCAGTCTACTTTCTCATTTTTTAGCCACGATGCTTAATTCCCCCTAACGGGGATAAGTCAGTATAATCTAAGGACAGTGCTGCTGTACTGGCTGCTCCAGCAAGGCTGTCCCCTACCAACAGGAGTGCTGTGCTATGACATGGGGTATGGCCTGGTGACATGTGCTCAGTGACGTTCTGAACAGGAGCATATTGCTAGCCTTCACACAGCCCTAAAGCAGTCATGTCCAGAAAATGAAGATGTTGCAAACGATCCTGTGTCCTGACTGCAACAAGAATTTGGTGTTTGGGGTGAGACTGACTTTCTGCAGCTTCCTCCTGCTCAGGCTGGATTTCTCTGGCCCTGCACAGGATCTAATCACAAAACCCAGCTGGGTGGTAAAAGACCAACAAGGCTATTTATATCCACTGTGGCTCATTTGGAAATCCTATGTTATGGCGCGCACGTTCACCAGGCCCCTGATCGATGAGTGTGATACCGGCTGTGCTGAAGAAGTGGCTGGTGCCCAGTGCCAAGCTCCAGAGGCTCAGGCACTGCAGCCTGCTGGTGCCCGTACGTGGCTGATCCTTCCTCCTGGGGGCTGCCAGGCAGCAGGAAGGACAACATGGAGGAGGTTGTAGGTAATTGTGGAAGACTTCTCCCAGCATCAGTACAGGAAGAGCCAGAACCAGCTTGAGATCCTCTGGAAGAAATGAGTTGTAGGTTTAGTGTCTTTTGGCTGTAACTAAGAAGATTCAAACTGTTTTCCATGTTCTCTGTCACTGTCCAGACACTTCAGAGACTTCCAAGTCTCTGCTCACCTGTGCAGAGCAAGCCCAACCCTTTAAGTCCCTTTGTCTTTCTCTTTGAGGCTCTCTGATTAGTGTCACCTTTCTCAGATGATGTGGTGTTGGGGGTCCCTGCCATCCCAGTCCCGGAGCAGAGCTACGCATCGCTGTCAAGATTCATCCTGTTACGTGGGCCATATCTGCAGGGGGTTGTGATGCTTCCTTGCCCTCTAGCTGGCTCTCCACTGACATGGTTTCCCTGCTCCCACAGCCTCTAGATATTGGTCTATTTTCTAGCTCTCTTCCTCACATTATGAATGCCTTATTTTTTGATATACCAGCTTGCAGTTCTCCAATGAATTTCATTTTAATTCCTTGCTGCAGCTGCGGTTTGTGTCAGGATTATGAATTTGCAGTGGGGGCTTTCATGTTCTCTTCAGAATAATTTCTACACCCAGAGGAACAGCATCTTGCATAGAAGCACTTAGAGACCTCTTACAAAAGCAGCGTTGGAGTATTGATCATTTTTCCTCTCCAGGGACCCAGAGTGTTGCAGACATAGCTGCTGTGCGCTATAGCCACTTGCGGGCAGCACCACACAACTCTTCAGGATGAGAAGTGAAAAATAGCTCCAGGTGCAAGGAATAGCAGTGTCCCCTTTTATACAGAGATCAACGATGCCTGGTACATTGGATTATTGCTTAAAACACCAGGACTTCAAATGCCAGGGTGCATGCACTCCTGACGCTGACAGGCTAGTTGATGTATAATGCTGTTTGGGTTACCAACTGAGCTCCTCTCTGCAATCTTTTCATAAGGTGAATATAATATCTGCAGTGATGTACCCAATGTTATATCAGGAGAGCTAGCCTATAATTATGCTTGAAATGTTTGAACGGGTTATTTATCACTAACACATTAGCTCACTCCATTTGTTGCTGCTGTTCAGCACTGCAGTGGCTTTGGTGTAACGAGAACTTGGAGGGGGAGGGTTGCGTTTTTTTCTGAATACAGCAAAGCAGCATCGCTTTGAGTTTTTTCTTTTTTGCTAGGAGAGTTGTTCACTGGGAACGATAGAAACAAAATGTGTGAATGAGCTGACACAGCACGAGTGATTTGTTTTCAAATGTGTATCTGAGGTGTACAGCTCAGATTGGACTTTAGCATGGACCTGTTTGCTTTGCCGTGAGCTAGCAGGTTCATCCCGGTATGTTTTGTTCTTTACGAGGAATTGAGGCTTTTAGCGTTGGCTGTTTGTGCAAAGGGCTGCCACATGGTTCACGCAGTTGTTGGGTACCTGACTGGCCTTGTTACATGTAGTTTCGTGGCAAGCATCCCAGCAAGAGGATGTAGCACTGCTTGTATTGCTGTAAAGGAAGTGCCCGTCTCTCCCGACGGTGATTAGTGGTCAGCAAATACATGCTCTGACCTGCATGGTTTGGGTGGCATCTTCCTTAGTTTGTCTTGTGTTGGTTGCAGACTGGGTTTTCATGGGGGAAGTTCACACACGTGTAATCCCCTGACAGGCTTGGAGGGATGTTGTCTAGGAGGAATTGTTAGCCTGAAGCTTATGAAATGCCTTGTTTAGATTTCGGATCCAAAGAAAAATAATCCTCCACTTCTAGTGTTGGATTTGCCAGCTGTTGTCAAATTCTCCAAGGGAGGATTTTCACTTTAGGGTGCCCCATTGGAAGAGCTGGCTTAGCTGAGATGAGGTGAGTCTAGGTGCGCTGCAGTTGTGTGACAGAGACACCCTGTGCTCACTGATACTGTACTCACCTCTGCACGCTGCTAGGTTTCAGGAAGCATTTCCCAAGTCTTGTTGTGTTGCAGGCAGCTGAGCTGCTCTGCAACCCTTTCCTGGCAAGCTGTGGTAGCATTTGGCTGTCCTTGGAGGCCATAAGAAAGAATCAGAGGCACTTGGGGTAATTAAGCCTGTATTTTCATTGCTGAGTAGGAAGAATACCATTTTGCCCGTAACTAGTCCCTGGGTTTGAGACTAGGGCCAGCCTACCCTGGGCTTAAAACACTCCCAACCTCTGGTAGAAGGGGTCTCTGTGTGGGTGGGGGTGGGCTTCGAAATAAAATGCAAGCCAGGGCTTGGGTAGCGTGGCAGAGAAGATGCACTCTACCAAAGAGATGACTAAGCAGGTTGGAGTTTTTCTTTTGATATAGTGTCTTGTTTTCTGTTTGACTCATTGGCACCGGGCATTATCCAAGTCAGCAGGTGATGTATATTCTTCACCTGCCAAAGAGTAAAGCATTGGAGTTGGCCAGGCAAGGCTGGTGAATTATTCTGTCACCGTACGTGGAGATAATCCAGTCCTCCTGGCTTTGGCATAGGTTCAGTGTAGGGTAAATTGTCCAGGAGAATTAGTCAGGATGTTGCTCTGTAAAACTCCAAGGAAACGTAATCCTTCCTGGATGAAATACGAGCTCAGTTTTCTGTACGCCACAACCAAAGTTTGCTGGGACATATACTGCAAAATAACCTTTGTTGCCTGAGACTGAGTAGCCATCGAGTTGTACTTCCCCCACAGAAGTCGCAATTTCTATCTGAGGAAGAAGGGCTCTTGCAAAGGGCTCTGCCCAGGGTACTACTTAGTTTCTTTTCCCAGCGCAGACCTGCCTCCTCCTCCTGCCACCCTGCTACTTAATAGCAGGTTTTGAATCCCTTGGTGCTGTAGAAATAGTAACTGCTGACTCCTTGGAGTACCACTGTGATGTGGGGGCTGCGAACGGAAAAGGTGACCAAGGAAACCTGCCTTTCCCCTCATGCAAGCAAACAGGATTTGTAGATGACCTGACTCCTTCCAAACGAATGTTTGAGGCTTTCCTGACATCCTACACAATGTCCCACATGCACCGTTACGCCCCTCTCAAGTCCTCACAGGGTGCCTGTGTGTGGACAGGCTTTGCGTCCTCCTCAAGTGGGAGGAGGCTCTTAAGCCTGGGCAAGTGCATAGTCTCCCAGGTCTGCCTCTGCTCCCCCTATGTTGAACCAGGGGACTTTGTCTTCTCATCTGTTTCAGAGTGTTTGCCTAGAGAGGAGCTGTAAAACTTCCTTGTCAGTGTTAGATGTCTGGGTATTCAATGGCAGTCAAGTAGGTGAGAAATTCAGCTGTAATTATAATTGAGTCAGAGATGCTGTCTCCATGTGTCATCCCTGGAGATCTGTTTACAAATTCATTTGCTTAACAATATGTCTACAAGCCCTTGGTATCGTTTTGGCACCATTTCCCTGGCCTACTGCCCAAGGCAGTGAGCTGCATCTGGGCTAGAATTGCGGACCTATGGATATGGGTTTTTTTTAGTAGCCTGGAGTCAGACAAGTCTCTGATTAGCCCTTAGGAACATGGGAGAGGGCAAGTCTTATGTGGGTAAGAGCAAATAGTCCCTCTACAAAAAGCTTCTCTCACTTTCACCTTGAACCCAAGTTACTGGATTGACTTTGTGTCCAGAAAGACCCTCCCGATCTGAGATCTGGCTAGAAAATTGCCAATCCTCTCTCTCCTGTCCCCAAACAGGGTCTCTGTGCATAGTTTTTCATAAGAAATATGGAAAAGGTGTCGTCCTTGATATGGCAAAGCTTCTGTGTCCTTGACTGTATTGTCACAGGACTCCTCAAGACGTTTTCCAGTAAAATGGCTGGGGTAGTTCTTTTTGCACATCTTTCTAAGCCAGACCGGCATACCCTACCAGCAGAATGAATATGCCCAGGATAGTGGCTTCTCTGATGGGTCTAGGTTTGCTGTCCGGTTCTCTCTGCGATGCTACAAGCAGAGAGCACTGGGACCAAAGCACGAGTATCTATGCACGCTTCTGTTGCTTTGTTAGTGTGTGCTTTAGGCACAAATGAACAGTGGAACGTTGCATGCGTTGGCAGACGGTGGAGTATGAACAAAGACACTGAAGGGGACGCTGAGTACTTGGAGCGTGTGTTGTGCTGGTGGTAATCAAAGGAGCTCTGCTGAGGGATAGACCTTCCAGTCTTGCTCGCCAGCCTGCTGTGTTTGATCTGTGCTTTCTGCCTCAAGAGAGCAAGGACTTTCAGTAGGCCATGGGCAGGACCTCTGTGGTCTGTTCAGCACTAAGTGCTGTTGCTCCTCGGGGAGCAGCAATGTAAGCTGGAGTAACAAAGTGGATTGTCAGCCAGCTGGGATTGCTCTTTTAAACAGCTACGGGCTGGAAGCTGAAGCGTTTAGACTAGAAACAAAGCGCACATTTGAAAGGCAAGAGAGATTAACTTGGCAAAATGTGCCAAGAGGAGACCAATGGATTCTCCGTCTCTCGAGGACAAGAATGCACTTCTGGAAGATGCTTTAGACCCTTTAGACCCATGGGTTGCACAGAGCAGTAGATATAAGCCCTCCAGGCAGAGGAGTCAGATGCTATAATAATTCTCCCAGTCTTAACATCCTGGCATACTGCTCTGTGTTGATGTAAAGGATCGGCTTTGCATTGACACTACTCACTTATTTGCAAAGCTGGGTTTTGCCAGCTGTCTGCCCTGGAAGAACAGGGGTGTTTGCTTTGAGTCCTGCTGAGCTGGGCGTTCGACACGACTTCTTGTTTGAAATGTGACAGGTGACAGAGGAAGCCCCTCTCCTTACCTTCTCGTGAGCAGCAAGGGTGAGGGGTTTTATTTTTGTGGTTACTGCATTGCTTTGCTCTGGGGCCTGCTGCTTTTTCAGAGCTTTCGGAACTTTCTTCAAAGTTCAGAACAGCTAACTCTATCTAGAAATGAAAGTTGATCCCTCTCCATCTCCCTCCTTCTTTTCCATCACTTTGTTAGCAGGACTTTATTTTGTTGAGAGGAGCTTCAAATCACAAGCATATTTCTATGCTCAGCTCTTCACAGTGTCACAGTCATCCTGGATAGGGTTGCCATTACAGCTTAGCACTTTCACCTCTTTCAATTTGCTGTGCATTAGTCAATCTGGAGCCTAATGGATATGTAACTTGGCTTTGCCTGTATCATCTGAGAGGTTCACGGCAGTGTAAGAGGATTTGAGCGCAACTTTCTTTCAAGGTAATGGAAAGATCTCAAGAGGAGTAGAACCTGCTTAAGGATCTCAGCATACTTTGCATTAATGTTCCATAATTTTAATGGGAGATGACTCTAAATTTTTCTGATCAGCTTTGAACACTTCAATCTTGTGTCCTTCACCTGCCTCATCTAAAACGGGGCTAAGCAGAAGCGTTCTAAAATGAACGGCATCATTATTGGCCAAGATACACTGCGAGTGCTTGGGCCTCCGTTGTTTTCTCTGGGAATGTCCTGTTCCCTGGAGATCAATTGACCCCACTGGGCTACTCACCAGCTCACCACACTGTTCAGGGCAGGAGGTCCAGGGTCTCCCCCCAGCCTAGCGACTCTCTCTTGCATGATCTTGGATAAGTCACACAGTCTGTCTCTGCTCCACCTCTGTAAAGCAGAAACAAGCCCAAGAGTCTTGTGAGACTTCTCTTATGAGCATTTATAAAGCACTTTGTGATTGTCAAGCTGGAGGAAATAAAAGAAAGTGAACTTTTATCATTGCTACTCAAGTCTCGGTTACTACAAAGAGAGGGTGTTCAGCTCTGCTGCCTCGACACGATAACCTGCCGCACTTTGTCTGTCTGGTACAGGCAGTCCTGTCTGCCAGCATGTGGTGCAGAGCGCAGCCTGGGTGTTGTGCAGCTTTGCTGCTGCTATGGGGCCGTGGAACTCTTGGCACTGTTGTGGCGAGCAGCTCGCTCTCTCCTGCTTCTTCTCCCTCTCTGCTTGCTCTCTGCCCTCCTGCTTCTCTTGTCTTTTTGGACCTTTGAAGACAGCAATTATTAATTTTGTTATGCGGCATCTCTAGCTGATCAGATCACTGCTTGTTTGTGCCTTGTTCAGCAGAGCTCTTACCTCATTCTGGGCTGCAGGTAGATGTTTTGTTCTGCCTCTGAGCTGAGCAGAGACCTATGTCCCTAGCTGCTTATCACATCCCTCATTCCTCTGGTTGGAAGCCAACCTTGACATATCTGTTATACGTGTTGGAGCTCTGGCATAACCTGGTTTTGCTCAGACAATCTAGGTTAAACAGCTTGATTTTAAAAGAGTTGATGCAGACCCCACTCATCTCAATGCAATCAGGTTAGGGAACAGCTGCACATGCAGTTGTCCTGGCAGGTGAGAAAGGCCACGTTGGCTTGTCCCAAACGTCTATGTAGTGCAGTATCCTCCTCCTAACAGCAGGCAGGAATGGATGATTGGGAAAGTGTGTAAGAACAGGGGAAGGTCCAGGTCAGACCCTTCCAGTTTCTGAAGACTGTGACCTGGGGGCGCCCAGTGGTATTTTGTACTGAAGGGCAGATCTGAAGGGGCTGAGAGCTGTCAGCTTTCAGAAGGACACAGTTGGGGCACATAGCAGTCCCCAGAGCAGCAGGTGGTGAGCTGCGTTGGGCATTTGCACTGACAGAGCATTTGAAGGGCTGCTGTCCTCAGGGCATGTGCCTGTGACATGCGTCAGCATGCTGGTATCTAGAGCATGGAAGTACACCTGGGAAAGACTTGGTGGTCAGATGAGACCTAGAGAGGTGGTGAAGCAGCTCTGATGCAGTGAAACAGGGCAACTGTTGGAGAAGTCACCGTATGAGTTCTTCGTGCTTTGCTTATGCTCGGTGCTCACTTGCAGTCTCGCTGCCAGAGAAGCACTGGTGGGGTGACGCTTGCCTGGCAACGTGTGGCACAAGTGTCCAGTTTTCAGGGGAGCAGACAAAGTCCACAACACTTGGAAGAGATGTGGAGCGGTGTGAATTGTTTGCAGCGTAAAGCCTGGAGAGGCTGTGCAGCAGGCTGTCCCTGCCCACTCGCTCCAAGCTGGGCCGCCGTGAGGTCAGTTCCAGCCCCCAGCAATTAGTGAGACAGATCGAATCTAGATTGATCTGTCTAGTTGTGCAGAGCGAGGCTGATTCCAGCAAGAAATTCTCTCTCTTTGTCTCCACGTTAAAAGGAAGGACACCTTGTCAGATCTACTGGACTAATGGGAAGTACAGGGCAAGATAGAAATAAATGTTGTGCTAATGCGCAGGAAGAATCATTAGGGCAGAAAGACATCATTGATACAGCCAAACGGCATCTGATCTGCATCGCTGTGATGAAACTGTGCCCTATAGTATTCGTACTGCAAAAGGCAGAATTCAGCAAGGTCTCTGCTATTTGTTGCGCACTCGCAGCAAATTGCAGGGGAGTGCAGAGAAGAAGAATCTGATTCAGAGTAAGAGCTTTCAGGAGATAGCAAGCTGGACCGGTGCAGTGATGTGTGCAGCCAGGGAGCTTGCAGGAATTACCTCCTGGTGCAGTTGTTTGATAGAAGTAATTGGGTTGCTCACGTCTTCCCAGTCCCTATCCCAATCAAGAGAAAACAGAGGTCACAGGAAGGTAGAGAAGGGGGTATGTTGCTTCAGTGAACGCACAAGAGCAGGAGCATGGTGCTGAGCTAAGGTGGTGTTGATAGTCTCTCTGAGGATGAGTTTTTGGAAGAGTGAATAGGACAGTGAGGAGCAGGGGGTCAGTCCCTAGTGAAAGCAAGCAGAGGAAGATCAAACATCCACTGTTGTGCCATGTGTCACACCAGCCATTCCCAGGCTGTGCAACTGAATTACGACAACACCAGCCATGACGTGCGGCAGAAGGAGTGCTGGCTTGTCCCTTCTCACAGCCACGTCTTCCTGCTCTACTGTTGTCAACTGAGACAGCAAAGAGACTCAGTTGGAAAACGAAAACGGGGCAGCATATTTTCAAGGAGGGCTGTTAATCCCAGAGAGTTTGGCGACCTGATTCACAGCCCAGCTCCACAAGCAGTTCTGCCCAGGCAGCCAAGGGGAAGACCTTTGCGATGCAGGGATGTATGTCTCTGTTGCACCTGGAGTGCTCAGTTTTTCAAGGGCACTGTAAAAAGCAGCCTGAGGAGTAAGACAGAGCACAAGGGCCAAACCAGCAGCTTTTCACTGCTGCAGAGAGCAACACGCAGGCCTGGAGAAAACAACCTGCAAGCTGCCGGGCAGCTCCATAAAGCAGACAGAGACAAAGGAGGGCTGTCCCAAGATCCGCAGTGGGTACAGCCATCCCCGAGCTCCCGAAAGTGTGCGCAGATGCCCTCGGAGCTGGCAGAGCAGCGTGGCTTTGTGCATGTTTATCTGTGGCTTTCGTCTGCACGGTGCCAGTGCAAAAGCCGCTGTTTATTCTTGACAGCTCAGCTATTGTTGCAAAGTATGATTTAATAGCAAGACTTGATTACAACATGCAAATGTAGCTGCTGGGGGACTATCTCAGAGGTTTGTGAAGATTAGCTGTTAAATTGGCCAGTGCAAAAACATTATTAAGCAGAGAAGATAATTATTCATCTCGTGCTTCTGTAGTGTATAGACGAGACAGAGTTGTTTAAAAGCCAGCAAGTCCAATACAGAGAAAAGACTTGTGTAAATGCCACATCATGTACTACTGTATGTTGCAGCATATTTTATTAGAGAAGCAATATTTAATAACAACATTTGGGAACTTGTGGAAGGAATCCATTATATTACTCTGCATCATAAAAGCAAACCTAATGCCTAGTCTGTGTGAAGGCTGTGCAGCTATTGAAACATCTCCTTTTGGTGGTGGCTGATTGCTTTTATGGAGATTGTATCATATGGATATAAACAAACCAGGCACTTGATGTGAAATCTGGGAACAGGGCTTTAGACTCACGCATCTATCTTTATCTGCGCACGTTACCTCTGAAATGCATCAAGGTTCCCATTAACACCTTAAACATGGAAAGTAGGATTAAAGAGAGACTGTCAGCACATACAAAATCAAAATCTAGGTATGCGCCGCTGTTGTTTTTTACCTTTTAGTCTTAGAGCAGTGCATAGGGCTCCTAGAATAAAAAGCTCATGTGGGGAGGTAGGGAGGAGGATTGAAGTGTGGGCAGTTTGTTAGTGCTGCAGGCTTGGTTTCCGGAGCAGTTTGTGGTGTAGGGAATTCCTCCTGCCCCCGTGGCCCTAAGCAGCAAAGACCAGACTTGTAGGGAGCAGTGCGGTGGCCATGCTGTGTCCCTGGTGGCCGAGTGACGCTTTGTACCGCTCTGTCTCGCTGCCTCTGCCATACAGGCCATGAGAGTCTTCCAGCAGCAGATACTGGCTTAAACCCTTTGAAACAGGACAAAACAAAAATTAGCAGATGGAACTTGGGCCAAGACTGGGAATAATTATAGGAAATGCATTTCATTTAAAAAAAAAAAAGGGGGGGGGAGTGTCAGCGTGAATGAATGGATGTGTCTTGCTGTGAAGTGAACGCAGTCAATGCTCAACCAAAAATGATGTCGGCCGTCCCCAAGGCTGGGGAGTGAGAGCGAGCAATGAAGTGACTTTGGCGTCTGCAGATAACCCAGGGTCCAGGGAAGTGCCACTGTGATGAGGGGACTAACTAGAAGAGCTTGCTGGTCACCAGGTTGCATTGTTTGATCTTGCTGTATGTGGTGGTGTCCTCCTTGGAGATTTGGCTGCCAGTGGGGGCGAGGGTTGTTCTTGTCTAGCAGGCAGCTGACAGCAGATCCTGAGCTTCCACTCAAGCAAGCGGTCGTAGGCGTAGGAAGCCTGTGAGTGGCTGGCATAAGGCTGAAGTCAACTTTAAAAATATATTTGGCTAGTCAAAGCCCCGGACAATTTCAAGAAAATCTTTAACAGAGGAATCTGAAGGGCTGAATTTGAGAAAAAAACCCGTTCACAGTGGAGCATAGGCAGTTGCAAGTGCCGGCACAGGGAGCTTGGTGACGCTGGCAGGGTGAATCTGCCATACTGCCGTGACTGCTGCTCCCCGTTAATTAATGTCGCCGGGTGTTTCCTCGGCAGTGTCTCCAGCTGCGCAAGATGCTTTGCTGTGGCTTCACTTATCTAAGCAGGAGGAAGTACCCTCCCAAGCCTACATAAGAGAGATAAAGACTTCAAGGATTTTCGATGGGAAACTCCTCTCTGTCCCCTTTGTTGCAGCTCAAAAGCGTTTGTACAATAGTGATTGCTCTCCAGGCTAGTTCCTGTGTAACTCAGAGCTGAATGCGAAGCTGCTGACAGCTGCCGGTGTGTGAATCTCAGCGTCTCTGGATAATCTGTCCAAATCACTATAAATTTGGATCTGCAGCCAGTTCTGCTTCCTCCTTTATAACGTGTCTGTACACACACAGCCACACTGCCTTTTTCCTTACTGGCTGATAAATTTGTCATGGTTGGAGCCATCAGCCAAGGCGGTGAAATGGTGGTGACAGAAGCCTTGCTTTAGTTGGGCTCCTCAGCCTGTAGCACAAAGTGCCTGCACTGTGCCACGGCTGCTCACCTGCACCTCCTCTTGTGACTGCAGGGCAGCCAGGAAGAGCTCTTTTTGCAGCATCGCCTCCCTAGCCTTATTATTCACTGGCAAAGGGTGATCCTAAAAATACCTGTGAACAGCTGCAAGGCAGGAGTGTCAGAGGAGACAGCTCTGCACAGGTCTTGTGTCACCAGGGAAAGGAGAATGACGCACATTGTCATCGCTAAGCACGAAGGGATGGTTTCTGCAGCCAGGCACTAGGAATATGCCACGTGGGTGGGAGTTGGGGCCAGGTCTCTGCAGGGAGGGTCAGGTGAGGATGGGTCAGCCCCTTTGGGACTGGAGCAGGAACGCAATCAGTAGGTGTCAGGTCCAGGAACACAGGGCGGCAGGGTGCAGGCTGCAATGCTGAGCTAGAGGATACAGAGCCCCCGCCCAGGCACATCTCAGTTAAAACTGATTTTTAGCATGAACCGTGGTTGTTCTAAGGAAGTAGAACAGTATATGGCTATGTGAGAAACCATTTCATGAGGACTGTGTGTTTTGAAGCTGTTCTTGCCTCTTAAGAACACATTCACACTCTCAAACTGCATATTCAACGATCAGTACCGATAAATGCAGTACATTTCATCATGGACAGTGGCAGTGGTGTTGCAGAAGGAATCTCTGATAGCCAGAGAGAGAAAGCAGAAGTGATGTATTCATCTGTTAAGCTCTCCTTTTTGTGTGCATATGGCCTGGATGTACAACAGATGTATCTGTTAAATGGTCTTAACCTGTTCTCAGAGTCTGGCATACAAGAAGTCGTTTGTGTAATCCCTTTCTCTGGCAGTATTGATACTGCCGATGGGAGATGACCCTTAACTGCAAACTGAGCTACTGTAGTAAGAGTTGCGCTAGCTCTTGGTTTTGTGGATGGCAGGGTTTTACTGCACTGAGCTGAACAGCACAATTTGAGACGGAACCTGCTCGTAGCTGGTCCTAAGAGTTTGCCACTGCTGCTCTGAAACCCTGGGCTGGAATAAGGCTGTGGTAATTAATGGAGGTTGAAGTACTCCTTCTTTCTGTGAGTTGGTTGGAAATGGAAAAGAAGAACCTGTCACAATTGTGACTGGCTCTAAACTGCTGTCAGGCTCTCCTCCTTCCCTTCCCCTGCCCCAAGTGGAAAATTGTATTGGAAAGCAGCAGTTAAAGCACTTAAATCTTTCCACAGTTCATTTCAAGCTCCCTTTCTTCTTCCCAGCCACACTCAGGCCAGTTCAGGGCGCGGATGGAAGGGAGACTGTGTCTCTGGCTGAAACTTGCAGGATGTTAAATAACAATGGGAGAGTGGCTTTCAAAGAGGATGTAATGTGCTTGGGTTGCACGTACCATAAGCTATATTCCCCATTCCTTAACATTCAGGCCAACCGTGCTTTGCTCCTGAACTGCTTCCCTGCAGTATGGGATCTCTCTCAGTATGCTGAAGTGCAAGGTCAGGCAGAAATGGGCTTGGTACCATTCCTGCTGCGGAGGGACCTGCTCCCACAAGCACTTGCAGAGGCTGCTGATGTGTATCTGGACAGCAGTAAGTGAGCACGTGAAATGCGGGCAAGAACAGAAGCTGCTGTACCTCCTGCTGTGTGTTACCACGTTCACATATCCCTGCCCCTTCTGGGGTGCTGGGTTTGTGTTTTTTAGCTGATGTATGTGTCTTCCCTTTCTCTTTGCACCTTTTGGCATAGCTGTGTTGCTGCTGCAGGCAGTGGTTCTTCATGGCTTTGTTCCCTGCTGGAATCAGTCGGTGAAGGGCATCTGATGGAAGCTCAGCTTCATTGGCCTCCTCTGCAGCTGTCTGGACTTAACAAGTTAATCAGTTGGAGAAAGCTCCCAAACCTTTTACTCTGACCCTATTGAATAACTCATGGTACAGGGCTGGGCAGTCCCATTCCAGCTATCTTGGTGTCAGACTCCAAGAGAGACAAGACACTGCATTTCCATTCTGAGTGACCTCTCTGTGTTCCCATTTGTGCGACCAGAGCTTCAGAGATTTGCTAGGAGTTAGCAGTCATCATGGCCCCTTGCTCTTCTCCCATCCCACAGTGTTTTCGGGGTTCGGGGAGGAGAAGGGATCTGTCAGCTCTGTCTGAGCTCTGAGGTTGCAGTGAACTAGTCACATGAGCTCTTTCAGGCTGGCACTCTCATATTTGGAAAGGGTTAGCCCAGCATGTAGATCTGACAGCCAGAGATCTAGGACCTGAGTCGTTCGGACTTGACTGCTGAGTATGAAGGCACGACAGGCCAGGTTGCCAGGAAGGAATATGGCTGGTTGGGATCCAACCACCATGACAGTCTGAGTCACTCACCTAGTGGTTTGTAGCATTGAGGTCCTGCTGTGCCAGGGCTGGAGCCACCATTGCAATTTCAACACCAGGGTCTTTGCAGATGACTTTCCCTGATGATTCCCATCATAGGCTGACAGACACAGGCACTAGGCAAGGAGAGGGCACTGCAGTCCGATCCAGGATGATGACTTTGAAATCAAAGATTTAGTGTTGTGCTTCCTACTTTTAAATATACAGAGGTGCCCTGTTCAGTCAAGGGTTAAACTGTCTGGGAGATGCAGCACCCAGCAGCCAGGTGTCTGTCAGGCCTGGTCTGGAGGCTCACCAGGATATATGATTTCATTTCAGTTTTGTCGTGTAGAGATTACTGCTCAATGTCTGTAGGACAAGAAAGCTCCAGGGCATCTTAGGATATGCCCCGCGCCCCAAAAGAGGTTGTTGTTTTGGCTTTGCAGCACTCAAATGCAAAGACAAGACTCAGTGCCTGAAATGCTCCTTTTCCAAGGATTAAAAGGCACAAAGCTCTGCCAAGATGACAGTGTTGCAGATCTTACTGGGATCCAGCGTTGAGATCTGCTGATTTCCGCAACACAAATATATTGACATATCTGCGTGTCTATTTTTTTTTGGTGATGGTAGATATTTTCAGAAGATGTTGCTGTGCTGCTGATCTCCAGTTGCAACTCCCAGTTCAAAGGCTGGACGGTAGCATTGCAAAGTCTCTCCTTCATCAAACTTGTGTCTTTCACTTTAATCAAGCATGTCTTGATTCAGTAAAACCCTATCCCAGAATGTCATAGTGAATTTAGCTTTGATTTCCCTGCTCTTAGATGCAGGTGAGGGACCTATAAAAGTCAGTGGAGGAGCTAGCAGAAGTAACCAGGTTAGACCTCGTGTTCTGATAGCCAGGGGTTGAGTCATTTACTACCTTCACCCAGCAGCATGTGAGGTTTTGTAGACCTCAATGTGAACAGAGCTTGTTCTTTCTTTTCTACAATCTTGGCAACGTGATGAGAAGCAAAGCCCTCTCTTGCTAAGCCAGCTCTGGAGAGTCATCGTATCCATCTCTGGGCTTTAGGGGCAATTCTTCCTCTTACAGCTAGGCCACCCATCCTTACCTGTTATGGTCTCATTGAAACTAGCTTATCTATCCCATTTAGCCATCTATCTGTGTATAGCTTCAGTTGGAGGTGAATAAACCTCTGTCACTACAAATGTGCACCCTCCTTTTGCGCTTCTCTGACAGCAAGCGTGCTGTTAAATGCCTCCTCTCGTACTGTTTAGCTTTCTCTGTTGTGTGCTGAACTTGGTACAATCTTTAGCTGATTCTTCTCAATCCCACTGCATAAACGAGGCTAATTTCAGCCTGCCATGATGTGTGGGCTTACTGGAACGTGACTGTAAATCCAGGCCTGAACATTTTCTTGTAATGGACAGGGTGGTGAAACGGCATTGCTGCCTTTAACCTCAGGCTGTCCTTAGACTAAGCCAGACTCTTCACAACCTGATGCCAGTAAATCAAATAGCTTTTGAATCAATACACATAAAAGTCGAGAGAGAGAGAGAGAGAGAGAGAGAGAGAGAGAGAGAAGTTACAGATGGAAAAGACCTATTGTACTTTGAGTCTGTCCTGCTGCAAAGGGAACAAGGCAGTGTCAGGAATTTATGGCATAACTCCAGCAGTAGTCCCAGCCTGCCCGCTGAGGCCGTGCAGGGTGATCATCATGCTTGGGGGAAACTCGAGGGGGGGTGGCAGATTTCCTAGATTTCCTACAGCTTTTCCACTCTGCTCATCTCTTTGCATTTCATTGCCTTGGCTTTCTTTTTAAGAGGGAGCTAAAAGCCTGTTGTTGATTGCACATTCAACAAATTTGATATGTTAGTTCTCCTGCTCATTGTTTTTCACTCGGGACTATGCCTGACTCTCTTCTTTAGAAGCATGTTTTTCCTCACCTAATATTTAGTTTTAAGATTGTAGGAGCTGAATATAAAATCTTCTGGGACATTTTAATTTGCCAAGAGGCTGCCTGAAAACAGAAACTATCCAGATTATTTCAGTAGTCCTTATTTAGAGAAGAACACCCCCAAATCCTGAGTTGCCCATTTCCCTTTCATCTCCTTGCCAACTTTTATTGGTGGTTTTAACCTTGATCTACTGTTTGTGTCCCTGGTACCTCCCCCTAGGGTTTCCATGTCTTTGAAAGTCTTGGTAACCAGAACTTTCACGTATTGTGCTTTACAATAATTTCAGACCAAGAATAATACAGCTGGAGCCAGCTGGATCCCTCACTCCATATTGATACAACTATTCCCCTTAACCTGCCCATACTTGGTGCTACAACTGCAGATCTGAGGTTGAAGTGGTGCAGTGATGGACAGCACCACGGGCCTTGCTCCACGGCCACAGCCCCACCTGGTAAGCACCCCCAGCAGAGTGTCCCATGGCCAGGGACCAGTTGAATTTGTGTGTCCACTAGGAACCTTGCTAAATTGAAATGTATTTGCCCGACATAGATCTTCTCAGAAACAGTGGTCCTGGTGGTGGCTCCAATTCCCTTGATCTGCAGCCACTCTTTCCAGAGCAATGCTTCTCCAGCAAGGCCCTTCCTAAAGGCTGGCCAGTCTGGGTGAGCACTCCTGCCTGAGCGTTCTTCCTAAGAGCACACACATCACTCCAGGTACCACTGCTTTCCCCTATGAGAGTGGTTAAGAACTAGAACAGAGACTGAGAGGGGCTGTGGATGTTTATCCGTGATGATTTCCAGAGCTCAGCTGCAGAAGGCCAACCTGGTCTAACTTTTAGGTTATCCTGCTTGAACCAGAGACCACCAGAGGAAGAAGATATTACATAGCAAATCACTGCCTGGCTTTCATTTTGTGGACGTCATGGAGTAGGCATTAGGTTGTCCTGCTACTGCTGCCTTTGGTTGCTGGATTATTTAGATTACTCTCCACGCAGTGCTTTACTTTTTTGGCTGGCTTTTGTTGCTCATCTCCCTGTGAGCTTCTGCAGACCCCTGTTTATTTGTCCCAGGGTCACGTGTGGGTTGGTACATGGATGCTCTCCCCGGTCATTGGCCATCTCCTGCTCCCAATCTGGGAAGTTCATCCCTTCTTTTTTATTTCCCCTTTGTCCATCAGCTTGTCTCCCACATTAAGGTAATCAACTCTCTAAAGCCAGGTCAGCTGGAGCTAGCAAAGGCAAAGACTTAAGGGAGAAATGCATGCAGGATGTGAAAGTCTCCTTAGCTGCAACAGCTGGGACAGGTTTAGCTAGCTGATAGAGGGACATGGCACATGAAAGTTCTGGCAGTTCTCTGGGTCCCTATGGCACTATCAGAGCTCTGGGCTATTAACTGTTTATTTCTGCCATATAGAAAGCTTGTCTCAGATTAATCTTAACCAAAAGCTCAGCTTCTGAAGCAATCCCAAGTGCAGGTTAATATCTACAAGCTATCAGCTTTGATTTTTATCTCCATCCCTCACTAGCGCAGAATGAAATCCTTTTAAAAATCCTTTCTGATCTTTCTGGTTCACGACATGGCTTTAGAAAGATGCTTTCCATATGAAACTGGCAAATGCTTTAATGAAAATGTAAGTTTTTCTCATCCTTTCAGGGACTAGTAACAAATGAGGAGCCCCTGCTTACAAGGGCCATGGCATTATAATGGAGCGGAAGTGATGGACAGTATCTCCGCAGGATACTCCTGCTAGGAAATGTCAGAATGTTATTTCTGCCTTGATGGCTTAAGATCATCTGTTTACCTAATGGACTTGCATTTGCATTTTGCAGGTGTCGTGTTAATATTAATGTGTTGTCTGAATTGTTAATATCCCTTCACTTGAATGTTACATTAACGAAGGCTGCAAGGGATGGAAAAGAGGCCTAACTAATTAATTAAATGGGCAAAAAGCATCTTTAACTTTCCAGCGTGCTGCCCTTTGCTTCCACCTAATGGGTCTTGGCATTTGTGGTCAGCAGCCATGTAACACATGCCGCTGTACGGAGCACTCAGCCACGGACTTGCTAATTTTTCTGACCTATAAATCACTTGCATAAACTTTAACTGCAAGGAAAAGTGCCTTTCGTTCCTGTTTCCTCATTTTAGTAGGAAGCGCAGTCTGATAAGAGGCAGTGCTGTCCTGATGTGTGGGACTGGAGACTTTCACGTCAGGAGAGAGGCTGTCTGCATTTCTTCAGGAATTCTTTCCATTCCCCTCTTAGCCAGGCTCTGGATGACACTAATAGCATGTGTCTAGGAGACTGTTCTTGTCATAAGCTCTACTTTCGGAGCCAGTCGCCTATCAAGCTGTAAATCCCAGGAACATGGAATGCCAAATCTCTGCTTTGGGAGCTGTGTTTGCAGGGTATTTCCCCCATCCTACGTGCTCTCTTGGACCTGGCTTGGCTCTAGGCTCTCTTGCCCACCAGCATTCTCATGGGCCAGAGAAGACTGTTTTGGGTAGCTGATCTGGCCCAGGCTGCTAGAGAGCACCCTCGCTCAGGAGCCTCCTAATGCGGTCCCCAAAGTGGTACTTTGCAGCCCAGGCAGTGATCCCCTGCTGAAACCTGTTAGTTGAACACACCGTTTTGGTCTGTGCGCTGGTGGTTGCTGCTTATCCCTCCCCTGCAGCTCTGCAGAGAGCAAGCAGGGCCTTGACCTTCCTCTTGTAGCTCCCTTGGAGTGGCTCTCTGGAGTGACAAAATGGATCTAATAGGGATCTGCAGGAGCAGGGCTGTGACTGCAAGCTGAGCAGCTCCTGGAGCTGTCTGCAGGGATCTCAAACCCTTTATAAAGCTACATCATCTTAGCCATAGAGAACTGCTCACGCAGGGTGAGGAAGTTGTGTTTCAAAGGAGGACTACTAAAAAGCGCTGTTGCTTCTGTGCTGACATCCAGCACGACCGGGGAGGCTGGCACAGCCCTGGCTGCTGGAGGCATTTCTAGGTTGTTGTGTAAATGTGGGGCTCTGTGCCCACGCTGAGCAAACGGCACTCTGAGGGCTGCTTTGGGACCCCTGGGAGAAGCAAGGAAAGAGATTTTCTGGCTCAGCAAGCCCATTCATGGAGGGAGAGGTGCCAGTATCTGTTGTGCTGGGGTGATGTCCTCTGCCTTGGGCTCAAAAATTTCACAGTCCCAAGAAAATTTTGGACGATGCTGCAGCTGGGACCAAGGGAGTCCCGCTGAAGTTGTGCCTCTGTGTCGTGTGTGGCTGAGTGCATGGGTGCCTGTCTAAGCTTTCATCCCTGGCCCACGGCAGCTGAAGATGCCATCTTGGCACAGAGGGACACTTTAGCATTGTGCCAGGAGTCTGAAGGTTGCTGCCGATTTGCATGAAAAGGAGCAGAGTGCAGTTACATTAACGTTTAATGAGAAGTCGCAGCCCGTGCGGGCTGCGTCCTCTGCAACAGTCTGTCTTTTCACTTAGATGACATTTCCTTTGTGGCTTGGATCAAGACAGGACATGGGTTGGTGAGACGGGCAGGTTTTGCCTTTATCTCTTTAATACAAGCCACAGATGAGGTTGAAGAGCTCCCAGGCCGGGAGGGGAACATTTGCCATCCATGCAGCCAAGCAGCTGAGGGCCCCAGCACTGCTTGTGCTGTCTTCAACGCTCCGACGTCTGACCTAACGTTGTTCTGCCAGACTGTCAGCTCTGTTACGTAACAGCACTGTAAAGTGGTGTCAATAATTTCAAAGGAACTTAGGCAGATGGTTGAGGTTTTTCTAGGGGTGTAAATCCCCGTGTGCAAATCAAGTATATCAGGCTTTAAGCAGTTAATTCCTAATCATGCCGAATGCCTTCAGTAGCCCAGCTTTAGTGTTGAGAACTTAAACAGTTTTCCACTGCACCGCACTTAATTTGGATAAAGTGAAGAAAGTGGTATCATGGCATTTCCAGCCTCAAGGTGCAGGAGTGGCCAGGAAGTGGCATTTGTATTCAGAAAAATCTCCCATGCGTGTGTGTTCTAGGCATCTATTACTGGGAAGGCACCATAGCTAATAAAAAGGGCATGCATTATACCCCAGAAAGGGAGTTCATCAGAGAGAAAAGCCATTCTAGCTTAGTAAGAAATGAATCTGAAAGTGCCTCAGAGCTGCTGTTCTCATCCAAGTGTCAGTGTTAACAGTTTTAACCAAGAGCTAATTGAGCAATCTCAGAAAGTGGAGTAATTCCATTATTCATCTCGGGTTTGTAAGGCTACCGCTAGCTGCAAAAGGAGCACAAATGACTTTCATCAAGCCAGGAACCACCAGCGTTCTTGCCTTTTACTACTTTTTCTTTCAAAAAAAGTAGGGCTTTTGGGCTTTTGGCAACTGTCTTTGGCAAAGGGAGCTCCACACCAACATTGCAAAGCTCATATGTAACTGTGCCATCCAGTTTTTGGATAACTGGGGGTTTAGTTTTCATAACGCTTCAAGCAGCAGTCCTATTCTGGAGGGCATGGCTGAAGGTGCTTGTGTCCATTGGACTGGCATAGTGACCCCAGGAAGACAGTACATCTTTATTGCAGAATTTTGCATGGAAAAGGGCCATCACAAGCTCTGTTCCAGCTACTAGCCAAAGAGCATGATTCTGTCGTTGGCTGCACTCTCAAGAGACGTGGGGTTAGCTAATGTTGCTTTTAGAAGAGCTTTTATAGAAACCTCCCGAGTTCCTTTGCTTCATGGAAGAGCTGTGATCAAAAATAAACATACTTGATTTAAAGAAAAGAAGAAAAAGTCGCACCGTATCCAGGGCGCTAGACTAAGTCTGTGAACTTAACTCTTTGGAGAGAGTATATTGGTTGAACTGTGATGCTGTTTTCCTTACTGTTTTCCTTCAACTGGTACTACTGCTGCTGTTGGGCCTGCCACCATGCACGGTAGCGTTTGCGTCCTTTTGTGGAAGGTGACTTTTTCTTGGTGAGTGCAGCAGAATTTAGTCTGTTCTAGGAGGTGGCTGTAGGTCCCTTTTTGTTATGAGATTGCTCTGCAGCGATAATCCCTTTCAAGCCAGCAGAGAGCTAGCTCTGCTACGTACTGCCCTTAGCAAGGGGATACATATCCATCAGTGTCTTTACAGCCTTCTCAGGCATGTACAAAAGCACCAGTTGCCCTGCAGAGCTTCCAAAGTCTGACTGTGCCCATCGCTCAGATCATGAGGAAGGAGATACTCTAACACCAGAAAGTGCAGTTGAGTTTAGTGGCCAAACTCTGTGTGGGGCTGTCTGCAGAGAAAGGCAGTGCTGTTCTTCAGGCCAGGACTTCCTTTTCTCAGTGCTAGCTTTCCATAGTGCCACTTCAAACTTGGCCTGTGGTCAAATGATACCTTCAAAGCTCTTTTGCCCTGTCCCTATTTGGATCCAGCACAGAGCTGGGCACCTGAGACAGACACGTAGCTATGAGTTGAGAAACCAGAGCGGGCCCTGCCTGCTAGACAAAGCACAGACCTGTGGTGAGCAGGGAGAGTAAACTCGTCTGCACAGTGAGCCGGAGCTTGGGAAGGAGTTTGAACAGCAAACGGTTGGGTTTTTGTGCAGCAGGGAGCTTAAGTGCTGTGGGGGGGAGGCAGGATGGATATGAGTGAATAGCAGTCTGTAAAGGGATAGGGGAAGGAAATTCGGTAGCTTTTGCAGAAATGATGCAGTCATACCTGGCTTAAGTCTGAGATACTGGAGAGATGCTGGGAAGCTTTAAGTTGTGCCAGCTCACCCAACTAGATGGACAGCCCATTGGAAGGAAAGCTCTGACTCCAGCTCAGGGTGGTTCAGCTCTGTCCCGTTGTGAGCAGATTGCTGCAATGAACAACAGGCAAAGAGGGGACTGACTTCCCCAGCATGTCAAAAGCATGGAAAATCCAGCCATGGGAGAGCTACATGGTGTTTGGGACTTGATCTCTGGGTCTGTGCCTCAGCTATGAAAACACTTCAATGCTGGGAAACACCCAGCAGTTGCATCTTCCAGGAGACAATAGAGGTGAATAAGAAGGCATGGGGAAAGAGCTGTGCTCCTCTATTTGGCGGTACCTCACTGTCATTTGCTCTGAAGCTTATGCGTCTGTTATGTTGGTGGAATGTTTTAATGTGTCTCCTTTAACCAAGCTGCCTTCCTTGTTCCTGCACTTACTAGATTGCAAACAAAGTACTTCTTGTCTCTCCCTGCGCAGCAAACCTTGATTTGCTAATGTCATTTGTCAAGTTAATCAGGAGGAGTGGGCACTTAGATGGCTATTGTATAGCCTGGCTGCATTGCTATGGGAACACAGCAGCCAAACTGATATTTTACTTGCCTGCTTTGCTCTGCTGAGATTTGGCATGAAAACCTAGTATTTTATTTGCCCTCAACAAAACAACTTGCTGGGGATGTGAATAGTTCTTCAAGGTTGCTGTCAAGACTTCAGGAAGGGTTTTTACTAACCTTTTACGGAGCAAATAGTATCACTGTTACTAAAGCAGTTCCAGAGTCTGAGCGTACAGCTCCCCTTCCCGTGTCCCACGGACGTTTGGCTCTGGGTAGGAGCTGCGTGAGAAGAGTTACAGCCCAGCAATTTGCATTTGGGGCAGCCGTGAGGGCATTATCAGTCCCTCTCAGCTGGACGGTCTCTGAGGTGGTTGTTCTTTGCCTGCAGGAGCAAAGACCATCTTTTAAGGTACTTTGAAAAGCACCAAGTCTCAGAGCATCTCAGGAGCCTGAAATCTCCCAAGCAGTCAGTGGGATTTAGAAGCTGACATGCCACAATCACCTTTGAAACCAGGAGGCGAGCACTTTTGAAAACCTTACCCTCCAGCTGACCTCTTGCATAAGGCAGGCTATAGAATTTCACCCACTAACTTCTGCACCAAGCCCATAACTCATAAGCAAAATCTGGGTATTGAAAGAGACGGCAGAAGATGCTTGCGCGTGTTACAGCCTTCTCAAGCCATCCTGACTCTCTCTCTCCTCCCTCTCGCATGTGCACGTGCTAAATGATGCATTGAACAGATTTGGAAACGCTCCCTCGTGCAGTCCCAGCGAGCAGGACAGCTGGTATCTGTGAGCACCTACGGGAGGCAGAGCCACCTGCTAGCCCCCAGCTCTCCGCAGGACAGCGGAGGAAACCTTGCATGAGCGCTGAAAGGGCAAAAGTTCAGATCATATTGTTTATGGGATTTTATGTAGCCGGGAGCCAAGGATAGCTCAGCTAATCCAGAGGAAACTGTAGCGATGGCGTTAGAATGCATTTCACATGGGATTCATTCAGTGCGCGTTCAGATGGACTAGCCTTTCTGTCTCCATTTTTTTAGCCATGAAATATTTTTCTTTGTGCTCCTCTCTGCCAGCCACACTGAGCCAAACTCCAAGCTAGGCTGTTTTAAGAAAAAAGAAAAAAAAAAAAAAACTCTTGTCGTTTGACAGGCCGACAAGTTAGCAGGGTTTCAGCGCTGCTCCCAGTAACGATAGCGCCAGGCGTTCATCTGGCCCCCAGCCGCTGCCAGCCAGGCTTCAGCTCCAGGCTGCCTGATGATGCATTTCTTTTTTCCGAGCCGCAGAGTAGCGCTTGCCAAGTTGAAGCCCTAGCAAGGACGCTAGCTCAAAGTGCAGCGTGTGGCAGCTGTCTTTTAAAACAGGCTAGTGAAAGCATGAGAGTACCCTGAGTTCAAGAGCTCAGTGGGGTTTCTGGCAACATGTCCGGGCTTTGGACAGCAGCAGGGAAGGCTACCTGGGCAGGGCGAGAAGGCAGTGGCTCTGCCACTCTCTGCTACTCTTGAGCAGCCAAAGCTGTGCTGGCTTCACCTGCTGCCTGAGCCTCGGGCTCATCCTCCTGGGTCTGTAATGTCCTGTGCAAAGTCTCAGTGTGAGCCCCCTACGAGAACATGGTTTTCTTTTTAGATGCAATTAGACCTCCACGTTAAGCTGTTCTTTGCAGATCTCGGCCTCCTTCCTCGTGTCCTGAGGGAGCTAAACCACAGACCCTGTTTCTCTGCTGAAATAGGTGACCTGGCTTAACTCAGGGTGCAGGTGCTAGCTGGTTTGCTGTCCCAGCCCGTTCCCTCAGACCCTATGAGACTCGCACATGCTCTGGATTAGCCTAGCTGTGACCATTCCCTTTCGAAAGCTGCCACGCAGGTGGGGTTTTTCCTCTCCCTAGGGGCTAAATCTTGGGGAATGACATTTAAAACAAACCTACCTAGGAGTTAGCACAGAACAACCCCATCTTGTTCTTCCCTTTTGCACCTGCAGTGCAGCGATGACTGTCTGGGCTGCTCAAATAGGGTGCGTTTGGGGAGTAGCTCTGTCACTCCCATGGGATCAGGAGCTGGGAAGGACCCACCGTGTCTACAGGGTGCTGCAGTCTTCCTGTGTCATTGTTGTTCATTAACCTGAGCTGATATGAACCAACCCCGTCAGGGTCCTGGCACTTCTCTTCCCTCCTGGATATATATATAGCGTGGTGTCTGACCTCGTCTGTGTTACTCGCTCCTTGGAAGCACAAAACAAAGCTGCGTTCCCCCAAAGCTGTGTGCTACAGAGCTGCTGGGGACGACGACGGTCTCTTTTGCCCTAGCAGTTCCCTCTGGAAGCCAATTGGAAAAGGGGAACAACTGCTGGATCCATCAGCTTTTGGAGGGTTTCTCCACGGCAGGGCAATGCACTCAAACCATTTCTTTTCTGCAACATTTCTAGCTTGGCTTTGGGTGCAGTGAGTGATAAGAGTAGGAGCGCTGAGTATCTAGGGTCACATCCTGCACCCTGTCATGGTGCAAAGCTCCTCATAAGATTTTCCTGTCCATGTTGCCAGTCCATCTGTGTGCCAGATACCTCTCCTTGAGGTGAGGTGTCTGCAACGGTGTCTGGGGGCTGGTGCTCCAGATGTGGACCTGTGGAAGGGAAAAAGGATGTGATTTTGCAGAGAGCATGGGAAATGTTCACAGCTTTTTTCAGGTGTAAAAACACCCCTGGCAGGACTGCTCTCAGGTATGAGCTTCAATTCAGTGTTACCTGCGATAGTAGAACAAGAATACCCCCAGGAGAAGTCAAAGGCCCAAACCCCCCAAATGGCAAAGCAAAATGCAGAATTTAATGATCTGGTGGAAATTGCATCTAGCCCAAAGATACAAGCTGGAGATACAAGCTAAGGGCCTCACGCTCTTGTGAGCAGCAGGAACTAGATGAATCACAGGGGCTGCCTGAACGCTTAGGTACAGTGAGGACATGAGATAAACACGTTCGCCTCAGACAGAGAGAAGTTATTGTTTGTGGGTGTGCTTATTGCTTTATCTTTAAAAAGGTTTTACAACTCACTCCGAAGGTCCTGACCCCTGCCATGGTTCGAGGGAGGCAGAGGGACTCTGTGGCTGGCCTTTGCCCGCCTGTGCGTCTACGTAGCCAGGGCTAGCGCTGCAAACGTCCCCTTTTCCTTTGCACCCAAACCCAAAGAAAGGAGAGGCGCTGCCTTTGGTAGCCTGCCTGTTGCCACAAGCCGGGTCGGGGTGGAAAGGCCTGCCCCGCCACCGGCTGCCCCGCGCTGTGCGAGCGCGGGCCGCCGCAGCCTTGCCCGCGCCCTGGGTGCTGCAACCCCGCTGCTATTGCCACGCGCTGCCTGCGAGTGCAGCGGCTGGGCGAGAGCTGGGGCTTTCCCCCTGCCCGCAGCAGGCGGGGATTGTCGCGCTGCATCCTGCCGGGCGCCGTTTGGTGCCCTGCCTCTCCGAGCCTGGGTGTCCCTTGGCAGAGCCAGCCTGGGTGCCCAGCACCCTTGGGCCATGCTGTCCTGCAGCCCCTGGTGCCGTGGGGGGGGGGGGGGCATAGAGGGACCGATGTTGCCATCTGCTGGCTTAGTTGCACAGGAGCAGCAAGTTCTGCGCTCAGCCTTTGGGAAGTCGTTCGTCACGAGCGTGTCCGGACCCTGCCGTGTTACCTGCAGCCCTTGTCGCTCCCACGCTGGGCTGCAGGCGGACATCACACCCTGCTGACTGATCTGTTGGTCTTCTAGCAGCATCTGCTGTTCAGCGGGTGTTTTAGGGGGCAGGATCGGTGGCCGGTTTCCAGCCCCTCTTAGGCTGCCCTCGCACTGCCTCCGCAACAGCGTCCGTCCTGCCTTCCCCGCAGGGTTTGAAGTGTTGGCCGCTTTGGGGCGATGCGCTCCCTGCCCTGGGAGCCACCACAAAGCTCTTCTTGACAGCACTCCCTTCTTGTAAAGATGAACGTTTCTACCGCTGCTTACAACTGTCAAGTGCTTATTCCTCCTCTGGGCTTGTCTTTAATTATTTCCTTTCTCTTTTGAATTCTTGGCAAGTACTCCGCGACCGGGAACGCGTCACTGCCGTAGCAAGTACCCTAGGAACGCAGCGCCCTCTCATCTCACCTGGCCAACCCATCCGGCGACGGCCATGGCGAGAGCTGCGGGTTCCCAGTCTCCAATGCAGGTCCCCCAGCCAGCCCCCAAAATTGCCGCCCTGCGTGCAGGAGCAGTGGGACTGTGGCAGCATAATAGGTGGCAGCTCCCTCGGGCAATGCTTGGAGCATGGGGTTATCTTTTTTGGTAATTAGCTCTAGTTAGGAGCCGTGGGGAATACGTGCAGCAAATAGTGGGAAGCCCAGTTAAGCACATCTCGCGGCTTATCTAAGTCCAGTTAAATAGGTCTCCTGTGACACAACCCTGCAGTTGGTAGCATAACTCATAATGCACTAAAGATGATCTCTAGCGCGGGGATTGCTTTTCTTTGTGACGTATAACCCTGGAGCTTTCTGCTCAACGGCTGTATATTCAGAGGAAGAAGAGGGGTGCTCACCCCAGCCTAGTTACCCCCAGAAATCTCTGCAATGGAGCAGACTGCAGGGGTGAGGAGCCATGGAGAGTCCTGGAGCACCTCGATCCCGGAGGGAGCCCCACGGCGAGCCGAGCAGGTTGCTTGCCTTGTTGAGGGCCGCTCTGCGTTTTGCTCTCAGAGAGAGCCGGCGCGAAGGCAGGGCTGTGCGGCTAGGCCTGACCACACATGTCGATCTCAGGATGGGGGAGCAAGTGAGACGCTGTTTGCTCTGGCCCGGGAAGACAGCGATATGTGTTTGTTTTCCATGCTATCTCTTGCATAGCGTTTGTTTTGCCTGTCGAGCATTTCAGGAGATAAAATGACCTAAAAGGAGATTATTTTATCCTAAATTAAGCTGTCAGTTTATCCTTGACTTCTGCCTATCTGCACCAGTAGGATGGCCTTCTCCGAATCCATGGGGATACTTCAGCTAGAAAATGAGAATTTGGGGTGGGGGGGGGGTTGCTGCAGTCTCAGGTCTAATCTTCTTTTATAACAGCAACTTCAAGCTGCTCTCCCTCCTCTGTAATGCTAGTTTCCATCACTACGTACTGGCAGGACCGGCCAGCAGCGGAAGTATCGCTTCACTTCCCAGGGCATACCCTGCACTGACTCGGGGGGCCGGGGTTGTTTTTCTCTGCTGCAGGCTGGTGGAAGAGTTCATGCTGCTCGCGAACATGGCCGTGGCCCATCAGATCTACCGCTCCTTCCCCGAGCAGGCCCTGCTGCGCCGCCACCCGCCGCCCCAGAGCAAGCTGCTCAACGACCTCATGGAGTTCTGCGACCAAGTCGGCCTCGACATCGACTTCAGCAGTGCGGGGGCCCTGCACGTGAGCGCGCCGGCGCGGCAGGGCCACGGGGGCGAGGGCGGGTGGTGGCGTGACTGCGTTGTGTTTGCAGCGGCATGAGCTGCCCCGTGTCCCCTGCTCTTTCTGGGGTGAGGTCTGGGGGCAGCCACACACGTCGGGAACGTGCTGGGTTCCCCAGCACTGCTGGCAGCGAAGGAGCAGTCCCTCTCTCTTTAACCTTTTATACTGACGTGGGTCACAGACTGGATGTGGTCCCTGAGTCAGCGCGGAGGCTTTCGGGACGCAGAAGAGTGTAACTCTTCACTCCCTTCTTAGCCCGTTGGGCAGAAAGTGCAGGATGTCTTGCGAGGCCCACAGAGCCCCTCTGGCTAGGCTGCTCTGTCCTCCGGCCCCTGTGTCAGCTGCGCAGAGGCTGAGATGCTCTTGAGGGCTTAGAAAACTATTGGAGCTTCAAGGCACACGTGAGGGGTGGTGGAGAGGCTGCCGCGTCTCCAACCCTTGCAGCACAGGTGGGAGAAAGCTGCTGCTTTGGAAAGGGAAGGGAGGAGAGAGTCCAAAAGCCAGCCAGGCCTTTGCAGCTTCTGGGACAAACAGCAGCAGTGCAATTGCCCCAGCCTTCGCCAGGCTCTGCTGGACAGGCCCAGGCAGAGCCAACAGCTAGTCCATACTGAAATGAAACGCCAGCCTCAGCAACGCTTGACTCCACCAGCACTGGGCAAGGGTAACCCAGCCTGTCCTGGTCGGCTGTGTTGTGTACAAACCTTAGAGCGGGGTCTGGAAGACCTTGCATGTCACCCAAGTTACTGCTCTCCCTGCAAAGCAGGGCAATAGGAAGCACATCTCAGTGCATGGCACTGCCTGGACACCCAGATTTCCTTTCTCTACCTTTCCAGGAGGTCCTGGACCGGTCACTTGCTCTGTACCACAGAAAAAGTAGCCCTAAAGGGGGATGTTTCTTTCTGGGCTGCTGAAGGTTTCAGGGAGGAAGGATGGGGAATGGGGACTGGGAAGGACTGGAGAGCAGTGCTGGGAAAGGTCAGACACAGGCAGTGTGGGAGGTGTCAGACCAATCTTCTGCTGAGCGTGTCCTGAGACTGAACTCAAACTGAACAGCACAGCACAGGTTCCAGGATTTTCTTTCCTCGTTGCCACTGGACTGTGGATAATCCTCTGTTAATCCCATCCCCCTGGCCTCCCTCACACCACTCCATCAGCTGGGACTGCTTTCCCCGCTTGCTGGCTGTGCAAGTCAGCAGATGCAGGACTGTGCACTCAGCTTCTCTGCTGCACTTTGAACTCTCTTCTCTCTTCCTTGCTGCTAGCCCCAGGCAACGACCTCTTATATATGCATCTCCCCAGAGTCCCGTGAGTCCATGCACTGAAGCTCTCGTTATCTGGACAGGAGCCAGGCACAGGTCAGGGAGGGGGCTTAGGGGTGCCCTGCACGCTGCACATCTGGGGATGGAGCCAGCAGTCTCTGTGCCGTTGTGCGCTCGCTGCCTTTGTCCCTGGGAGGTGGGTCAGCACTTGGCAGTGGTGTGTTCGCAGTCTTGCCAGGGTGAGCTGACTACTGCAGCCAGAACCCAGCTCCGCACGCACTTCCTGCACTTTTCAAGGGGATTTGCAGGGAAAAGAGACATTTGTTCTGACAAGCTGCCTATTTGTCCCAGAAAGGTCTGTCTGGGTCCCCCAGCCACCACTGCTTGCCAGCATTGAAATCTCACTGTCTTTTCTCTTCCAGAAAAGCTTAAATGAAACATTTGGTGCTGACAGATACTCCGAAGCCAGGAAAGAAGTGCTGACCAACATGTTCTCCAGGCCCATGCAGGTAAGGATGGCACCGTGCTGTCAGATGCATCTGGTTGTAGCTACCTGCTGTGACTCCATCTTCACCCATGGGCTCCCTCTGCATTACTGTAGCTGGTTTTTATGTAAAGGAAGGGTGAATGGACACTGAACATGGTGCTGTGGGGCTCCCAGCAGCTCCCAGCCAGTGTTTCAGCCCCACGCTGAATTCCCTGGGCAGCAGAGCTTTGCTGGATGAGCCTTCCCACCCCACCCCTACAATTACCAATTAGAGTGTTTCACACTTGAAGTTGAATAGAGGGTATGCTGACAGACTTGCAGGGACCCAGCCTGCTCCACAAGTAGCTGGTGACAGGCTCCTCAAGTCCATGCCAGCTCCTCAAGTCATGGTGTCCAAACTGGCGTCTTATACAAAGAAGGCATAAGGAATCAGGACGATGCAGGGTTGTGCAACGACTGGTCATAAAACACAGCCTGGCCCTCAGGCTCCTGCTCTTATAAGCAGGGATGCTCTGGAAACCCTTGGTTTCCCTCCAGGCCAAGAGACCCTCTGTGAAGGTCTCTGTGAAGGAGTGGTGTTGTGCTGTTCACGCTGATTGCTGTGTTTGGTGTGTCTGCAGCTCAGGACACTTATTTGGGAGCTTATCAATGTTAAAAAAAGTTTTTATGAAACATCTATGTTTCTGCGTTTGCATTGGGGCACAGCACAGCCTTTTCTGAAGGAAGTCCTGCCCCACAAGGAGGAGCACGTTCCTGAAAGGGTCTCTCTGCTGTGGTCAGCTTATCGCTGCAGGAATGAATTATCTTCCTAACATCGCTCATTTGACTGTCACTCTTCTAATTAGCTCATTTGCTCCATTTACTCATTAGCAGTTGACTGAAGTCCTGCTGTACTTTTGTGGCTTAATGCTTTCTTGCAAGTGGATTTGGGGACTGAAGCCATGTGGTAAAATGCATTCAGCTCAGTAGCGCTGCTTTCCGTAGAGCAGGCAGCATTCTGCGGAATGGACTGTGTTGCCCCACATAACGATGCTGTGTTCTGCTCTGGCTTGTCCTGGTCCCTTCTGTCTCGTCTTCCTTTTCTGAAGGAGGGTGCTGACAGGTGAATGCAGTGGCAACATACTATCATCAGGAGATCAAGATGCTCTTGTGTTCAGGTGTGCTGTGCTAAAGCAGGCCATTCCTGCCTGGTAAACCTGCCGTCTGTGCACGCTCCACATTGTGACCTGCAGATGTGATGAGCCCAGTTTACCACCGAGCCCTTGTTGGCCCTGCAGGCCAGCCTGTCTCTGGGTGGTGAGTGGCATTCTCTTTAGCGTTTCCTGGCAGGACGGTGCTGATATGGGTGATGGGATACTCTCATTGTTGAGTGGTGCGTGAGCCAGAAGAAGTCAAAATCCATCTTGATCCTAAGATGAGCTTATGCAATTGGCCCTTAGCTGAATTACTACTTAGCTTATAAATGAAATTTCAGGCTTGCCCAAAGCAACCAGCCAGGTGAATGCACACACCCTCCCACCTTTAGGGTCATTTTCCAATGTGTTCCAGCACACACATGCAGCAGTGTGTCCATATGACTTACAGCTTATCTGGAAGGATCACAGAGCTGCTGGGATGAGAGACATCAGTGTTGTTCTCCACACTCTCCGTTTGTCCCCTGATCACACTCGCTGCATGCTGGGCCAGCAGGCGACTGGCCACAGCTCGCCAAAACCCTGAGCAGTTCAGATTTCCACCATTGTTTCTACTGCTAAATGCAGAGGATGGGTAGTGTAAACCCCTGTCAGTGCCCCTAGGGAAGGACGGAGAGCTACCAAGTGGAAAGAGCTTTCCCTGGGAGGATGACTTTTTGCTGTCTGCCCCTGGTCCCAGTACAGACAGAGCAGATGGAAGAATCACCCCCATCCTGCCCATCTGCCTGGGCGTTGCGGTCTCCGATGGGGCAGAGCACAGATCTGAGCACTGGCAGCTGCAAAACAGGGCCACACACCAGACAAGGGCACTGTGCCGGTGCCGAGGGTTGGGCTATCGCTCCGACAGATGGTGTTGAGAGACTGTCTGGGCCCAGGGCGCTGAGGAATGACCCATATCCCTGTACACATTTCAGGTCCCAGTGATAAAGCTCGTGTTTCAGGAACAAGGGTGCAGGCAAAATTCAGCCAAAACAAGCTGCCCCCAGCCTTGCTCACCTCAAGTGACCACCTTCCATCTTTGCTGCACGTTGGTGGTCAAGACATCAACCTCTTGGAGAATGAGGGAGCTGGGGAGCAACTGGTAACGTGTATCTGCAGGAGCACCTGGATTGCCGTGCCAGGAGTTTTTTAACAGATGAAGGAGCAGTGACATATCATTTTTCAGAGGCTCAGTCACTCGGGGATTCAATCTGTCTGTAAGAGCAAAATTGCCCCTGGTTGGCTAGGGCTAATTTATTTCCAGGCTCCTTGCAGTTCTCCTGTGAACTGCTGCAATCAGACCCTGAGGATTTGAGACCACTTGTCAGTTGAAGCTATTAATGAGAAAACATCTGCTTTACATCAGGCTGGTGTCACTGGGTAGTGCTATCATGGTGGCAAGGACAGGTATCAGACAGGTGTCAGACTGGACTCCTTGCATTATGTAACCTTGCCACAGCTGAAAGAAGTATTTTTGCAAGGATAAATAAGCTATTTCTAACCTCTGTGAGGGTCACGAGCTGCTGACAGCGCAGCAAAAAGGGTCCTGGACCGAAAACCTGGACAGCTAGGTTTGGCCAACACATCCATCTAGAAGAGGTTGCTCAACAGGAAGCAGCATGGGACCTTTGACATCTTGGTAATTTGAAAGATAAGGTGTTGCCTTGTGCTGTTGAGCGTAGGGGAAGGTAAGAGCCCTTCCTTGTGGCTTTCTCTTGCAAAGAGCTTTGATCTAAGCCAACCTTGCACCGTTAGACTTGCATGCTCTGCCATCCTCCTGCCCAGGAGCCTGGCTTAGGTACCCATAAACGCCCCTGTAATATTATGCTTTCTGTAAGCATGAGATGCTCATCTTCTCCTGCACCAGCCTCCAAAGCAAGAAAGCCCAGCCCTGGGAGCTCAGCATCTCTCCCTGCACAGCCGCACAGAGCCTTGTTCAGTGGGAGCTGAGCTAATTGAGTGGAGATCATACTTTGTGGAGTCCATCAGAAACAATTTAGTTCTGGGTTGTGGAAATTGGCAGCCATCAGAGCTCCTATCCCAGCTCTTGGGTCTCATAATAGGGCCGGGACTGATGCTGCTTTTTTTAACCTGCTCTGTTTACTTGCCCGGATCAGTATGTTGCTGCTCAGCAGGAGCTGGCTGTGCTGCTGGGCTGGAGAGCGGAGGAGACAGCTGCCCAAACTGTGGATCCCAGGACAGCTCTGTAATCAGAGCCAGCTACTCCTATTGTTTTTAAATCTTTTGCTCTTATTTTTAAACGGGTTCATTCAATCGCCACTGTGCCATGACCCCACTGCAACCCCCCTGACCTGCCCAGCCTACCCTCCCCGCTTGAGCTCTGGCCCTATTGTTTTCCCAGCCCTGAGGGCTGGTGTTTCACAGATGTAAAAATAAAAGCTGTAACATGTGTGATAACAGGGGTGGCGCAGCCAAGCGAGGTTCCCGTTGAAGAGGCTGCTGGGAAGCACGGGGCCGACAGAGGCTGGGTGTTGATGTAGCTGGGTCATCCAGCCGCTCGGCTTCCCAGCTGCTGTTGTGGAAGGAGGCAGCGGGGATCACAGCGGGGCTGGCTCCTCCTCGGAGGCGAGCAGGGGAGCCGCTCATCCTGGCCGCCGGTGCTCTCCAAGCAGGGATGACAGATGTGTGGAACCTGCGGCCTCAGCCAGGACCAGAAAAGAGCCTGGTATGGGAGCTGCTTTGGGAGCCTGCTTGTCAGGAGAGCGTCCGTTGTTGTGGGCATGGGACGGGCTGGGCTCTCCCCTACCCGTTTGCTCCTCTCCAGAGGATGGTTAGGTGGCGAACAGGCCCCAAAACTTGAGCAGACACAAGAGGCTGCTTAAACCCAAGCATGAGAAAGTCAGTGCAGTCATTGGGGACAGCCAGAGCAAGCTCTGCCCAGGTGCTGGGCACTGTGAGGGGGGCACAGGGCATGCGGATCGACAGGCAGCTTGGCAGCCAGGAGCTCCCTGCAGATGGCTTTACCCCCTTCCTTGTTTATATGGCTCCTGGAGCACTTGCCTTGTGTCTACGCAGCCTGAACAGGGCAATGGGTGAAGGACGATCAGCTGCTTGGCTCAGAGCAGCTGGGGTGCCCTGTTAGCCCGTCTCACAGACACAGATCCTTCCAGGCTTGTGCAGAGACCTGCCACCATCTCTCTGTCTTGCTCCTCCAGGAAGGTGTGGCAGGAGAGCTCAGCTGGGAGCATAAGGGTGAGCACACTGATGTGCCATCAGCATCTCTTAGGACAGAGGGAGAGAGGCCCTCCTGGGCTAATCTGTGCCGTGGCTCAGGGATAGGAGGACAAGTTCTCCCCAGCGCCGTAAAACCCTCCTGGCTCTCACTGCCCAGCAGAGCTGCCACATGTGAGGATCCAGGAGGGTTTGCATCTGTGCTCACACCCTTCCCTTGCTTCTCACCACTTTCAGATGGCCCTCTACTTCTGCACTGGAGTCCTAGAGGACGAGACCCTCTTCCGCCACTATGCCCTCAACGTGCCCTTCTACACGCACTTCACCTCGCCCATCCGCCGCTATGCGGATATCATCGTGCACCGACTCCTCTCTGCCTCGCTCGGTGAGTGGCGCGGGGCTGCTCTGTGCTGTGTGTCCAGCACCCGCCGCTGCACGGCAGCTCCAGGCGAGGGGAGGAGGCAGCTCTACCTGGCACCAGCAGAACTCCTGGGTTTCTGCCTTGCCTGCCATGGGTCTTGGAGACAGGATGCTTGGAGTCTGCTTCCCACAAGGGCAGCTCTCTGGCATGTTGGTGCCCTTGACCTGGCAGGGGGATGTGGGAGAGCTGGTCATCCAGGTCCAGGCTGCTGTGGCGCAGCTCAGAGCCGGAGGGAGGATAGCCCCTTCACTGTGGCTTATTTCCTCTCGCTCCCACCCCAGGCACCAGCTGCCCCATCAAGATGGAGAAGGACGCCATCCAGCAACAGGCAGACCACTGCAATGACCGGAAGATGGCTTCCAAGCGGGTGCAGGAGCTCAGCGCTGACCTCTTCTTCGCCATCTTTGTCAGGGTAAGTGCTGCAAATTCCCCAAGGTAACTCTGGGTTTCCCTATGAAGGCCTAGCCTGGACCATCACAGGGTACACAGCCACCATCACCAGCAGAGCTCCAGGGAACCACTGTGCTGAGATGGGGCTCTCCATGGGGACGGCTGGGTGTGGGATGCTAGTGTAGTGACAGCACTGTCTCTTGGCAGGAGTGTGGTCCTCTGGAGTCAGAGGCTATGGTGATGGGTGTCCTGAACGAGGCCTTTGACGTCCTGGTGCTGAAGTTTGGAGTGCAGAAGCGCATCTACTGCAATGTAAGCGCCTCTCCCTAACTGCCCGCCTTACAATAACAGCGCCAGTGCTGCCTCACCGGAGAAGGCCGCAGCAAGACTGGCAACAGCCTGGGTCGTTGGAGCAGGCAGTGCATGTCCTGGTGCTCCTCTGGGTGAGCCCCGCTGCCCCAGAGCTGCTTCTGAGCTGGGCCAGCCAGAGGGGTGGGAGCCAAGGGACAGGGTGAGGGGGCTACGGCCGCTGGAAACAGATTCCAGGCAGAAACGCCCCTGTTGGCTCTGCCTGGCGTTTCCCCAGCCTGCTGCCAGCAGAGCACGAGGAGCCGGAGATGTGGAGCAGCCCAGTCTCTGAGACCAGGTTCTCCCCACTATGTTTTGTGGGTGATCTAGTCCAGATAAAAGGAAATAAAGGCAAGTTTGTGGGGACAGAGATCAACACAGGTCTGAAGTGCGGAAAGGGAGTGAGGTTGGTTTTCATTTCATTTAATCGCACAGTATATCTAGGGCCATGACAGCTCCACTGTAGGCTAGCACCTGCGGTTAGTGACAGCATCTTCTCTTAATAACCTGGTTATATGGCTGGCAATGACATCTTTAAACAGGACATATAGCATGATGTATGGGCAGTTTGTGTATCACAGCAGCCCCTGATTTACGTGCTCAGCTCAGACTCAGAGGCTGCTGCACCTTGGCTGTTACAGAGATGCAGAGGACTTTATGCAGTGTGCTGGGCAAAAGCAGCGTCATCCCCAACCGCAGTCAAAGTAGAGGACACTGGGGTGAGGGAACGTCGCTGGGGGAGCAGGGCAGGGGGTGCCAGGGGCGCAGACTGTTCCCAACGCACTCCCTGCCCACAGGCACTGCCTTTGCTGGGCTTCCAGTTCCAGAAGGTGGGGAGGAAGCCGGAGCTGACACTCATGTGGGAGCCCGAGAGGCCGGAGCAGGAGGCTGTGTCCCAGGTAAGGACATGAGAAGGGCTCACAGCGCCAGGGGCAGGGGTGGAGGCTGTGTCCGACATGTGGCTGGATCTGGGAGGCCTAATCACCTCTCATGCTGTGGGGTCCTGCTGTCCCCTCCCCAGTGACCCTGGCCTCAGCCTTTCCTCTCCCAGTAGGGCTTGCACCCAGCACTGCTCTGTCCCATGGCTGACCCCTCCGTGGCCTTCAGAGACTGCCCTGCCTGCTGTATGCGCTGCCTCCCAATTTAGTTTCCTTCCTGAATTTAATTAGCATGCTGTTTACTTCCCTCCCCCAGTTCATCAATTAAGATGTTAAACAAAATCAGGCCTAAGGTGGCTCCTGTCTAGGCTCTTCCCCCTATTCTGGCTTTTCTTTCTCCCCTCTGTGGCACGGCCCATCCATGTGACAGGGCTGAGACCCGATTAGGAGGAATTTTTTAAGTCAAACTTTCTGAGATGTGGTATCAAATGGTTTAACATCATCTGGAAATCTCTCCCTTGGGTCCCTGTCATCTATTAACTCGGTAACTCAATCAAAGGGAGCAATCACGTTTGTCTGGCTTGACTAAGTGGTGCCTCTGCCAACTTTTGTCTGGTGTTGCTATAAAATCATAGCTGTTGTTTGCTGATGATCTCTGTTGATTTGTACTGATTTGTGTTGATTGCTGGTGATCTCTGCTGGGTGCCTGGTGGGGACAGGAGGTTTGAATACAGACCTATCCCTGCACGGATCCATGCTCTGGGTAGCTATGGGTTTGAACCCTGTCTCCTGGGCCCAGCACAACCCATCCTTGCTTCTGATTATGGCTGCAGGCCACCTGGTACAGAGCCAGGTGTTGGCTCTGGCCGGACCCGCAGGCTTGCCATGCAGGGCTGAATGAAAGGGGCCAAGCTGACTCCTCTAGCTGATATGACACATGTCCTGGGAAATTCCTTTCTTTCCAAGGGAGATCTTGCAGGCTCGGAGGGATCAGAGTCAGCAGAGCTCCCCAGCTGCTGAAGGCCTTTCCGCAGGACTGGCCTCGCTTTGGAGCTGAGCTTTCCTTTCTAATCTTGCTTGGCTCAGGGAAGCCCCCTGGACACATCCCCAAGTGGCCTCAATTCCTCCTTTCCTACAGGAGCTGGTATCACTTACACCTTAGCAGGGATCTGCATGAAAAATGATGCCCCAGCCTGAACAGGGCCCATTTTGGTTAAGTAAACATTTGGTGATGGAGGAAACTCCTCCATGAGTCCTCCACGCCTCCTAAGAAAACACCAGAGCCCTCTCCTGGGAGTGCGCTCTGAGCTGTCCTCCGAGCCAGCAGATCCCTGAGTCAATAAATCTCCAACCCTGGGACCAGCTGGACCCTCTGGAAACTGTGCTGAACCAACGAGAAACGTCACTCTGATGTCCCATGGTGAAGAGCACCCCCTTCTCCCTGCCTGACCCCGCACTTGGCATCTGCTTCCCAGTTTGTCTGAACCCAGCCAGCAGCAGGAACATCTGGGAAGGTTGTTTGTGGAAAGCCGTGCAGCATGCCAGGATCTGGGCTGGCCAGCCCCACTGCAGAGAGGAGGTGTGGGTCCCTGCCCTACACATTACCTCCCATCCCTCCCCCAGCTCCAGGATATCATCAGGATATTAGCGATCATTACTCAGGGCTTGAGTATGAAGTGGGTCGAAGACTTGAGGGGTTTGATGTGGGATCGGGCTGTTCCCTGGCAGTTCAGCAAAGGGATGAGGCAGGATTCCTGTAGGAGAGCCCTGGAGGGTTCGTGGTCCTCATTTGACTCCTCCAGGCTTGGGGGGCTGCCCCATGGCCACAGCCCCCATGCATGTGCCAGGGCAGGCATGGGGGCTGCTTGCTGCTGCAGCAGGGTCCTATTCGAGCCGGCCAGCCCAGCAGCTTTCTGGGGAGTTGTCTGCGAAAGGGTTGCCCTGTAGCTTGCTCCTCGCTGACCACTTTGACACATTTAAGTCTAAATGAGATTCTCCAGCTCTGAATGTTTAATCTGGAGTGGCAGGAGCCGGAAAGGGTTTGACAAAGTTACCCTGCGTGGCTCCACACCTACTCCTCCTTCCTGACAGCCTTGAGCAGACGGCCCCATCGGAGCACCGCTGCAGAGCGAGACGTGGGGATGTGGTCCTAGATAGCATAGATACCAAGAAAAGAGGCTGATCCTGCAAATACCAGAGCATGGCCCTGCAGTGGTCACCGTGGTCTGTTCATGGCCACACACCTGCTGGAGCTGGGGTTGTAAATGAGCAGGTGCTCTCGAAGGTGGTGAAGCTGCTGAGCTGAGCTGGCTGGGATGCGGCTGCCTCTTTCTCTGGATGGAGAGAATCCCGTGACCTCTGCAGAAGGGGCTGCGGGTGGCCCCTTCTTGATGTCCCAGCCAGCCCGTTAACCGTTGCGAGTAGATCTGATCGATGCTTCAGGTTTCTAATCTGCACAATTGCATGCGCAGATTGATTCAGAGGGCAGGGGAGGCAGTGGCAGCCAGCAGTGCATTCCTGAGTGGGAGGAATTGATTTTCTGGAGTCTTTATTCCCTTGTGTCTCATCCAATATGCTCCCTGCCTGGGTCCCCTCTCGCTATACAGTCAAGAGAGGTCATTACCTCATTGTGGGGATGCTGAGAAAACACCTAGGATCATTTGGAAAACCCTTCTCACTGCTGCTCTCCTTTGGCACTTTGCCAAGTTATCTTATTAAGTGATGTTCTGCATTTTCTGGATGGAAAAACGAGACACAGACAGGCTTCAGGGGAGACTGGGACCTAACGCCAAGGGCACAGTCTCCCACACTCCTTCCCTGACCATGCAGAGAACAAGATCAGGGGCCTGATCGGGCTGGTGTAAGTGCAGATGTAGCTTGTGAGGCTCTTTTCAGTCGGTCTGGGTTCCCTGGCTGGCTTTGCGGCACAGCCCAGGCACGGCTGGGTCTGCACTGTGGTGCCACACTTGAAGACACTGTGCAGGCAAATAGGGGCCACAGTTGTGCAGACCTCCTTCAGCCCCAGCCCTGTGAGCACCTTCCATCCCAGCAGAGCTGTTTTAAGCTGTCCTACCCTATTGCCCCAGTCTTTGGTGGATGCTGTGGCAGAGGCCGCAGAAGCCAGCACAGCTCTAACCAAACCCTGGGTTGGTGCCAACCTGTCTGAGAAACTCCCTTCTCTCTCTGTCTGCCCCCGCTGAAGGTGATCACCATTTTCACGCTGGTGGAGGTTGTGCTGAAGTCGGATGGTGTCCCGCTCAAATACAGCGCCGTGATCAAGAGACCGGGCTCAGAGAAGTGAGTGCCTCTGGCCTCCACTTGCTCCCTGCTGCCAGTAGTTTGTCACCGCCCAGGCCTTACACCGCACTGACACCCACGGGGGACGGAGAGGACTGACAAGGAGTTTGGGGTTTTGATTTTTAAGCCAATGTCATTTTATTTCTGGTTTGGATTTTAACTCGGCCTGTCAGACTGGGAGCAGGCTCAGGGCCTGAACCTGCCCCGGACAGGGCATTTCTACTCTCAGATATTTTTAGCTTTATGTTTTTTTTTTTTTTAAGGCAGTGGGTGTCCATCGCTTGCCACCTTGGGTGCCTGTGGCAGGGGCTGAGCGGGGGCACACGTCCCCCGGGAGCAGAGAAGGGCAGCCACGCTTTTTGCTCAGCTCCACGTTCCTGGGCGGGTTGATGTGGGAGGAGGCCGAGGGGCCGTGCAAGAGGGTTTCGTGCTGGGTTGTGTATCATGTAATAAAAGCCGGGTCAGCAGCCGCGTGGGGGACTGCGTGCAGGTTTTATTTTGTCTCCTCCACGTTCCCCAGCCAGGAATCCTAGCAATAACTCCTCTCCCGGGCAGCCCTGTGCCTTCCCCTGCTTGCCGCTTCCCAGGCGGTTGTGAAATCCAGGCAGCGTCGCCTGCCTCCCCCCAGCCCGGTATTTGCTCAGCCGGAGGGTGGGGTGGTCAGGTAGACGTGTGCTCCCGACTCGCGCTCCAGCGGCTAATCCCTCAGTCTGATCCTTTACCAGGAGGATCTGCTCCAGCTGCTCACACCCTGGCCTCCAGCCTAATCTCGCTCAGGGACCGTCCTGCCGGAGACAGGACTGTCCCGGGCTCTGCGCTGCCCCAAGGCTGCACTTTGCCTGCTGCGGAGAGGGCCTGGTTAGGCATTCACGCACAGATCATCCCGGGACACCAAAAAGCACGTGCGATGTCCTCGCTTCTCTCTTCCCCTCGAGAGAGCAAGTGTCCAGCCCCTCGCCCGGGACTGTTCCCTGCTGCCTGTCCCCATGTCCCCCATCCGCTCTGTCCCACGCCAGCCCTCGCAGCTGGCTGCCACCAGAGCTGATGCTCACCATGGCCGGGCGAGCACCCAGGCTGGCTCTGGGCTGCAGGATGGGCACAGGGGTGAGAGGAGACCAAGTCCTTCCGAACAAGCAAGAACGACTCTTCAGCTCCCTTCGGTGGTTTCCTTTTCTTCCTGGCTCAGGGACTTCCTGGCCCATCTCTATGCCAGCGTGGCCCGTGGTGAAGGCAGCTGGGAATCAGGGTGTCGTGCAGCAGGCTGGGATCTGGACAGGGAAGGATTCAGGCCCTCTCAGGGCACTCAAGGCAGCCTGGGGAGCTGTAGTCACATCCAGTGGGGACGACCCTTCGCAAGGTGCTTAGCCCTGCTGTCAGGGTGTCCCTGGGGTCAAAGCGCTCGCTGCCTCATCATCCCTGCAGGACCAAGCAACCGTGAGCGAGGCCTGTTGGAGGGATTGGCTTCTGGCACGAGGGGGTGGATCCATCACACCAGGCAGGGAGAGGAGTGCAGGGGGCTGTGTTTTGCTCTGGCTTGTTCGTCATGACAAACATGGCCTCGGCATGGATGCTTCTGCCCTTTGCGGTAACGGGGAACTGGCCAGACCAGGCTGCCCTGCTCAGGAACGGGCTTTTGGCCCTGTGATGGATCAGGGCTGGCTGCAACATGTTCCCCAAGAGCTGGTGACCTGCAAAAGCTCTCGTGGTCACCAGCAGTCCCCATGGCTTGTGCTACTGACAGCGTCCTTCCAGGTGACCTTCAGGAATCACATGTGGCTCTGTGTGTTGTGGCCCAGCATCCCTGTGCTCCGGCTGGGCTCAGCGTGGGACCTCACCTCTCTCTAACTTCAGATAAGAGAGAGAGTCAAACGAGCCTGCTCGTCCATGGGTTTCCTGCTATTTACCTGACTTTGGTGAACAGAGCTCTTTGTCATGCCCCACAGCAGGCATTTCCCAACGTGGAGTGAGAGCTGGTACCCCGATTGCCCCTGGGAGAGGGCACGCTGCCCCAGTGTGCCCTCTGGCAGGGGGCAGTGAAATGGGCATGGCTGTCCCAGGGCCCTGACAGGCTTGTGTGTAACTATGTCCCCTGGGAGAGGGGACCTGAGGAAACTGCTACTGAAGGTGAGATGTCCTCCCCCTGCCCATCAGCCCAGTGTCCCCCCTCCTTGGAGTTGTCCGTTTGTCTCTCTGGGGAGACGAGTCAAATCCAGCCCAGTCCAGCTCACAGGCTCAGCAAATCTGCAATAAAGGCACTTTGCCCTGCCCCCTGCCTACCTCCCCAGGGATCCCCGCAGACGGCAGCCTGGCCAGCACGGGGGCCTGGGGGCCCTGGGACACCCCAAACAGCCTCAGGGGCCCTGCCTGCCCCAGGGTCACCCTGGACCCCAGGAGCAAGCTAGAGGTCCTTCAGCCCTGGGGGGGATGGTCCCAAGGAGGGCTGGGGACACTGGGAGGGTCCTGGGCAGGACTGGGAGACAGTTCCTGAATGTTATCAGCCCATCGTCTCGCCTGCAGCAGGGCTCAGCCCTCCGGCGGGACAGGGAAGGGCCATAAAGGGCTGCCTGTGAACGCAGGCGGTGTTCAGGGAGGGACCCCAGGGCGGGCAGCATGGGGCAGCCACTCTCCCCGGGGAGCTGCCTCCTCCTCTGCCTCCTCACCCAGCTCTCCACCGCAGCCTCAGGTGAGAGCTCGAACGGGGGCCGCAGGGGGTGGTGGGGTGGGAGCCCTGGGCATGGAGGCGCTGGAGCCAGTGCCCCTTCCCTGGAGCACTCTGTCGTCTCCCCAGGGGACTCATCTCCAACGGGATGCGTCTATCCTGCCCCATGGCAGGGGCATAGCCCCAGGTACCTGGTGAGGAGAAGCCATCCTGGCCATGGCAGGGGCCTCAAGGTGGTTTGGGACCCCCACCTTTGAGGGGGTTTGTCCTAGCCCTGACCGAGCATACCCTGTTCCTGATCGTCCCGAGCCCTGCTGCCCCCCTCACATCCCTGGTGGTGCCCCTTACCGGGCTGTTTTGGATGAAGCAGATTGATAGCCATGGCCGCTTGTGGTTTCTGCACGCTCGCTGCAGACTACACTTACTGCACTTGCTGCATGGGGCTGACGCTTGGGTAGCCAGTGCCCTCTGCGGAGAGGTGTGAGGCACTTCCTAACCAAACCGTGCCTCAGTTTCCCCCTCTGCAGATGGACTCGGGACAACGCTGGGGTTGCCAAAGGCCTGGCTGATCCCTAAATGGCTCCTGGCCCCTCTGAGGCATGGGACTTTGGCTAAATTCACTTAGGTGGAGATGCCCCCCCCCCCACCAGTCTCAGGACCGCCAGGGTGCTCAGGGCCGTGCAGAGCCCGTGGCAGTGCCTCTGATGCTGGGCACAGCCCCGACCCCTGCATCCCCCCCTTCACCTCCAGGCACCGAGAAGAACCCGGACTACTGGAACGAAGGGGCCAGGAGGAGGCTAGAGTCAGCCCTGGCTTTGCAGCCCGTAGCACGGCGAGCCAAAAACATCATCCTCTTCATGGGTGACGGTGAGTCCTCTGGGTCAGGGACCTGGGGTGTCTCAGGGAGCTGTCTGGTGCCCAACTGGGAGCCCACACACAGGGCCAGTGCAGAGATGGGCACTAGCAAGGCGTCTGCATAGCTGTGACCCATAGCGTGGTCCCAAACTCATCACTCAAGCCTGTGCCTCAGTTTACCCAATGGCCTGCTGGGCAGCTCGCTCTTACAGGGGGTGCCCAATGTGGCTAGGCATGAGTTTGTCCTTGGAGTCCTCAAGGAGTTTGGAGTGTGTCTGAGCCTTTGGGAGGGAAAGGGGGGGATCTTACTCATTCCCCAGTTCCCTCAGGATCTGTTGCCTGTGCATAGGGCTGTTCCCCATCCATCACCTCCTTCCCTTTCCCTTGCTCCTTCCCCTCGGCGGTCCCAGTCTTTGGGCCTTCTTGGCCCCAGACAGGGCCTGGGTGCTTGGGGCTACTCCTCAGCCTTTCTTGGAGGCTGGTAGCTCAGAGCTGCAGGGACGGTGACGCCAGGACACTGGATGTTGGGTCAGCTCAACTCTGGGCAGGGACACGGGTGCCTGCCAGGCCCCTTGGCTCATGGGCTCAGCAGTGTCCGGGGCCATTCAGCACCTCTAAGTATCAGCTGGGAAGTCGAGGCAGCGAGAGAGGACAAAGCTGTCCCCTGAAGTGGCTGGCAAGAGGATGGGTCTGGTGCCCTGCAGCCTGAGGGATGGGGACCTCTCCCTAGCAGTGTCCCCATGGTGGCACCAGAAGGGCACTACCCAGCCAGGGTGTTCCTGTGCAGGTTCCCCTCCTGCCCCTTATAAGGTGTCCCCTGCCAGCCCTGGGCAAGATCCTGCCCTGATCCTGGCCCTTTGCCACCCTGTGGCTCTGCTGTGCCTGCAGGCATGGGGCTGCCCACAGTCTCTGCAGCTCGGATCTACCAGGGGCAGCTGGCCGGCGGCTCGGGCGAGGACAGTGTCCTGGCCATGGAGACCTTCCCCCATGTGGCCCTGGCCAAGGTGAGTGGGGCAGTGCCAGTGGCAGTGCCCGTGCTGCCCACTGCCCAAAGCCCTCACCCCCTGCTGGCTTGCAGACCTACACCATCGACCGGCAGGTGCCCGACAGCGCAGGCACGGGCACTGCCTACTTGTGTGGGGTGAAAACCAACGCCAAGACCCTGGGGCTGAGTGGAGCAGCTGTCTACGGCAAATGTCGCACCACTTTTGGCAACGAGGTGGACTCCGTCCTGCACCGGGCCAGGCTGGCAGGTACAGGACAGTGGTGTGCCCCTATTGGAGAGCCCAGCCCAGCACAGCAGGGACATCCCCTGCTTCGGTGGGCTAGACAGGCTCGCCATTCAGCCTGGCTGTAAACCGTGACTCGTGTTGCAGGCAAGTCCGTGGGCATCGTGACAACCACGCGGGTGCAGCATGCGTCCCCCGGGGCTACCTATGCCCACTCGGTCAGCCGGAGCTGGTACGCTGACGCTAACATGCCCAAAGATGCCCTGCGGGAGGGCTGCAAGGACATCGCCTACCAGCTGGTGCACAACACAGACATCAATGTGAGCTGAGGAGCGGGCACCCCGAGGCATGGCAAGGCCAGGCCAGTGCCCCCCTATGGGGAATGCGGGTGTCCCAGGGACATGCAGAGGGGATCGGTTGAGCTGCAGGGCTGGGACCCCTTGGTACTGGGACCTCTAAGCAGCGGCGGTGCAGCTGACAGCTCCCTGGTCCCCTGGCAGGTGATCCTCGGTGGCGGGCGGATGTACATGACCCCCAAGCAGACCCCAGACCCCGAGTACCCAGACGACCCAGCACAGAATGGTGTCAGGAGAGACGGCCTCGATCTGATCGCCGAGTGGCTCGGCTCCAAGGAGGTACCTGTGCCGGGGCAGAGGGGAGCTGGCACTGGGCACCGCGGGGTGCGTGTGAGCTGTTGGCACCATGTCTGCTCTCACTGGCAGGGTGCACACTATGTCTGGGACAAGAAGGGCCTGGATGCAGTTGAGGATGACTCTGTGAGCCACCTTATGGGTAAGAGCATCGCTGCCTTCATCACAGGAAATGCCTCCCCATCCCTGCTCCGGGAGCGCTGCTGTGGCACAAAGCGGGTCCAGTGTGACCCTGCTGCAGGGCATGCGCTGGCCCAGGCACTGTGACATGCCACCCTGCCACCATCCCCTGCTCCGCTCCCCCAGGCCTCTTTGAGCCCAAGGACATGAAGTACGAGCTGAACCGCAACACCTCTACAGACCCCTCCATTGTGGAGATGACAGAAAAGGCCATTCGCATCCTCCGCAAGAACCCTAATGGCTTCTTTCTCTTCGTGGAAGATGAGTAGCCCCAGGCAGCCTCAGCTGGAGGCAGAGAGGGTGGGGTGTGGGTCCTGGGTGACAGGCAGACATCCGGAGGGGGTGGGGTGGGATGTTGGCCCCAGGTGGTGGGTGGGTGTCTGGGAGATGCAGGGTAGGATGCGGGTCCCAGTGGTGGGTGGGCATCCCCAGGGCCCGGTGCAGCAGGTGAGGCTGTGACGGCCGCATTGCCCATGCAGGTGGTAGGATCGACCATGGCCACCACAGTGGCCGGGCGAAGCAAGCACTGATGGAGACCATTATGCTGGACCAGGCTGTGGCGCGGGCGGGAGAGCTCACGGACCCCTCTGACACCCTCACTGTGGTCACAGCTGATCACTCCCATGTCTTCAGCTTTGGGGGCAATACGCTGCGTGGCAGCTCCATCTTCGGTGGGTCCTGGTGAAGGGCAGTGAGTCTCGCTGCTCTGGCACCCCCATTTTGCTCCTACCAGAGGCGGAAACAGCTGAGCTGGGGCACTGGGGAGAGGCACCCAGCTTGGACAGCGGGTGACTGTGCTTCTTCCCCCCTGGTGCCAGGACTGGCCCCCAAAAAAGCCAAGGACAAGCGAGCCTACACCAGCATCCTCTACGGCAACGGGCCTGGCTACAGCATCCGTGATGGAGGCCGCCCAGCCGCCAGCCTCCCAGCTGCAGGTAGGAGCCTGCTGGGGAGTGGAGGAGGGTGCAGCACAGCGAGGAGGCTGGGGCAGCATCCTGCAGCCATGGCCACCGTGGCCACGTGGGGTCCCGGTGACACTGGGGCAGGAATCATCCCAACACTGGGGCAGCAAGAGCTGCTCCCCACAATGGGTTGGGGAGTGTACTGCCCACCCCCCCCCCCAGCCCCATTTTTCCTGCCCTACTCCAGAGGACAAGGACTACCGGCAGCAGGCGGCCGTACCCCTGGAGTCAGAGACCCACGGCGGCGAGGACGTGGCCGTGCTGGCCAAGGGCCCCATGGCGCACCTCTTCCACGGCGTGCAGGAGCAGCACTACATCGCTCACGTTCTGGCCTACGCCGCCTGCCTCGAGCCCTATGCCACCGAGCCTGCCTGCGGGGAGTCCCGCAGGGCGTCCCATGGACCTCAGTGCTCCTCACAGCCCGTGCTCACTCTCCTGGCCCTCTGCCTGGCCTCCCACCTGGCAGGGGGCTGAGAGCCATGCTTCAACCCGGCTGCCCCTGGCCCCATCTGCCATCTCAGTGGCCAGCTCCCCACTGTGGTCAACCTCAGGGAACATAATAAAACTCAGGTTGCTCAACTTCATCTCCCCTCCAGGGGTTTGCAGCTGTGGCTGCCTCTTAAGGAGCTACCCATGCCTCATTTTCCCCTATTACTCATGGGCCACCCCGGGATGCCTACAACACTGGAGGCATTGGGATGAAGCAGGAGATGAACCAAGGGTGAAGGGAGGCCCTGTCCACCCAATCTCAGCCCTGGTCATGGGGGTACCCCACTGTGGGATGGTTAGGGGGAGCTTGTGGGGCTTCAAGCTGCTGCACCAGGCTGGGGTGCAGCCTGGCAGAGGGCTTGGCACTGTCCTGGCAAGGGCTGGGCAGTGACTTTTAGTCCACGAGTGGATTTTGTGCTTGCGGAAGTGTGGGACAGAAAGCAAAGCTGCTCGGTGCACAAATGATCCCTCCAACGAGCTCTCCTGATGCCCTCTCAGCCCCAGGTCCAACGCTCAGCCCTGCCCGCTGCACTCTCCTGGCCAGAGCATCCCTCGCACGCAGGACTCTGTCCCCTCCTCACCTGGCACTGCGACACCACGTCTGGGGAGGTGACCCCTGCCAGGCACTGCCCGTCCTCTCCCCGCCTCCCCCGGCCTCCGTTTGCAGCCCCTCTGAATCCACCCATCCATCTCCTCGGTGCCAGCAATTAGCCAGATTGATAAAAAGACGTCGGTAGCCCATCCCCATGGCCTTTGCGCTGGCTGCCCAGCATGACGCCAGTATATCAGGGAAAGGCCCAGTACCTCCACCTGGCTACGCGCCCCGCTTATCCGAGTCCAAAGTCCCCACAACCCCAGCTCTGCCGAAACTGGAGGCTCTGCAGCCGTGTCGGACATCCAGATCCCACTATGCAGCGCCTGGCACCCTTCGTGCTCTGCCTGAGCCTCTGGGCTGGGCTTGGCAGCACCATCATCCCAGGCAGGAATGGGCCCGGGGGCTTTCACTGGCGGGAAAAGGGGGCACCTGGCAGGGCATGAGCTGCCCCTGGGGTGGATCTGGGGGGAGCAGGGGCTGCACAGCTCTGGGAGGGTTAATGGGTGCTAGGGGGCATCTCTGCTTTTCTGGAGACTTTGGGCTTGTTTCCCCAGGGGATTGAAGGTTTTTTTTGGGGGGGGGGAGTGGGGTGGGGAATGCAAGGTGCCTGTAGCCCCCGCACAGTTTTGGCCCTCATCCCACCTGGTTCACGTGGCTTTTCAATCCCCGGCTGTGTTTTTCCATGAGTGGGAGCCTGATGGAGGCAGCGGGCCCAGGGATGCCTGGGGATGCTGGGTGCCCTGGGGAGCGCGTGCCAGGGAGCTGGGTCTAACAGGAGCTGCCCTTTCCCAGTGGAGGAGGAGAAGCCGTCCTTCTGGAACAATCAGGCAGCCACGGCCATCGAAGCTGCCTTGCAGCTCCAGCCCAAGCTGAGACAAGCCAAAAACCTCATCCTCTTCCTTGGGGATGGTGAGTGCTGCTGGGCACCTCAGCTGGGGCACAGCAAGGGCACCTGGTCCAGAGGGCAACTCAGGACCTCTCTCCTGGCCCAGGCTTCGGGATCCCGACCATCACAGCCACCCGGATCCTAAATGGGCAAATGCAAGGGAAGCTGGGCCCTGAGACATCACTCACCCTGGATACTTTCCCCTACGTGGCTCTCTCCAAGGTAAATCCTCTCCTCCCTGGGCCCGGCAGTGCCCGTGGGGACACTGGGGCTGCACGCGCAAGGCTTTGCCTCCTGGGTGCAGCAAGGGCTGCAACCCCGTTTGCTGGCAGAGGTGGGGTGGGGGGGCGCCTCCAGCGGTGACCTCCTCCCCTGAGCCATCTCCCGTGTCCTTGGCAGACCTACAGCGTGGACCGGCAGGTGCCCGACAGCGCGAGCACGGCCACGGCGTACCTCTGCGGGGTGAAGGCCAACTACCAGACAGCGGGGCTGAGCGCGGCCGCCCGCTACTCGCAGTGCAACACCACGGCGGGCAACGAGGTGATCTCGGTGCTGAAGCGAGCCCGCAAAGCCGGTAATGGGGGTGGTAAGAGGGGGGGGGCGGCTCGCGGGGAGAAGGGGCATCCCGCCGCCCCCACGAGCATCCCAAAGGCTGGGGGCTCGGCGCGGTGGCGGCGGGGCCTGACGGCGGGCAACAGGGAAGGCGGTGGGCATCGTGACCACGACGCGGGTGCAGCATGCCTCGCCCTCGGGCGCCTACGCCCACGTGGTGAACCGCAACTGGTACGCCGACGCCAGCATGCCCGCAGACGCCCTGAGCCAGGGCTGCAAGGACATCGCCTGGCAGCTCATCCACAACGTCGACATCAACGTGAGCGCGCCCGGCCGGCCCCGCCGTGGTGGTGGCAGAGCCCCTCCTGCTTCCTCCCCGCGGGACCCCCGCTGATGCTGGGCTGCTCTCCTCCCCTAGGTGATCCTCGGGGGCGGCCGGCAGTACATGACCCCCATGGGGACCCTGGACCCTGAGTACCCCGACTACCCCAGCATGAACGGGATACGCCAGGACGGGCTCAACCTCATCGACATGTGGCTGAAGGCCAGGCCGGTGGGTGAGATGTGGGGACAGTGCTGCTGACGGCCGCCCCAGGAGGGGCTCAGCGGCCGCTGAGCCCCCGGGCTTTGCCTGCAGGGTGCCCAGTACGTATGGAACAGGACGGAGATGCTGGCAGTGGCCGCGGACCCCAACGTGAATTATTTGATGGGTAACGACCCCTTCTTGCCCCTCCGCCCCTAGCCCTGGCACCCAGCGGTGCTCAGCTGCAGGGCTGAGCCTGTCCCCTCCATGTCCTCCTCCCTGCTGCCTCCCAGGGCTGTTCGAGCCCGGCGACCTGAAGTACAACATGACGCAAAACACCACCACGGACCCCACGCTCAGCGAGATGACGGAGGCGGCCATCAAGGTCCTGAGCAGGAACCCCAACGGCTTCTACCTCTTCGTGGAAGATAAGTCAGGGCCAGTGCCAGCAGGGTGGGCAAGAGCTGGGGGACACGTGGGAGCGGGTGGCCTCATCCTCCCCAGCCTCCCAATGCCGGTGCTACTGGGAGGACTGGGCCCAGCGGTGAGGGGGAGGTGGCGGGGCGATGCCAGCAGCCCCCAGCCCACTGGTGACGCCCGCCTGCAGGCGGCAGGATCGACCACGGCCACCACGAAGGCGTGGCCCAGAGGGCGCTGACGGAGGCGGTGGAGTTCGACCACGCCATCAAGCGGGCAGGCGCCATGACGGACGAGGCCCAGACCCTCACCGTGGTCACCGCCGACCACTCGCACGTCTTCTCCTTCGGCGGCTACACGCTGCGCGGCAGCTCCATCTTCGGTAGGCGGCGGGCTTGGTGCGGGGGGAGCTGGGTGCCACGGCTGCGTGGGCAGTCGGGCTCAGCATCATGCTGTGGGGCCAAATTTGTCCCCTGAGAAGTTCCATTTTGGCTCTCCAAGGCCTTCAAGTGAGGCTGAGAGCAGGATACGGCCTGGTGCTGGGTGCTGCCTGCTTTGGGGTGCTTTGGCTGTGCCTGGAGAGATCATCTGGGGGGTTTCTCCTGGGATGATCCCCCTCCAATCTCCTCTCCCCAGGCATAGCCCCCGGCAAAGCCTCTGACCTGAAGAATTACACGTCCATCCTCTACGGCAACGGGCCCGGCTACCTGGGGAGCTCCAACCGGGATGACGTGGACAGCAGCATGGCCGGTGAGGGCACGGGGGCCGTGGCTGGGCGGCGGGATGGGGCTCGGGGCTGCCGCTGCCCCCTTCCCCCCTCACCCCCTTCTCCACCTCCCCAGAGCTGTTCAACTACCGGCAGCAGGCGGCCGTGCCCCTGGTGTCAGAGACCCACGGTGGCGAGGACGTGGCCATCCTGGCCAAGGGCCCCATGGCGCACCTCTTCCACGGCGTGCAGGAGCAGACCTACGTGGCCCACGCCATGGCCTACGCCGCCTGCCTCGAGCCCTACACCTCGTGCCGGCAGCGGGACTCGGCCCCCAGCGCCCGCGCCGGCCCCCTGGCCCTGCTCGTGGCTCCCCTCCTCCTGACCCTCCTCTACTAGCCCCGCGGCTGGCCGGCGGCTCTGTGGAGCATCTCCGGTCCGGAGGGGGCAGCTGCTCCCCGCTCCCAGGATTAATAAACGCGGGACATGACGCCTGGCAGCAGGAGAGACGCGTTGCAAGATGGGGGCCGCTGCCGCACGGGTGGTGGCCGAGGGGGGGATCGCTCCACATCTACACGTGCCTCTCTCGGTCATCCATCAGCACTGCCCGCCGCTGACGGCCCCTGCCCCGCGCGGTCCCCGGGCAGCGCCCCTGGCCACCCGCCCTGTAGATCCAGCGCTTTATTGACCAGAAACAGCAGCGAAAAATACAGAGCGCCACGGCCCCCCACCCCGGCTGCCCCTGCTCCCAGGGCAGGCTGGCGTCGCCCCGGCCCGTGCCCACCGCGGGGGTGGGAGGGCTGCTCGGGGGGCAGGACGGGGCTGGGCAGAGGGTGAGGGGGAGCCTTTGGCACCGGGTGGCCCCAAGGAGCCCGGTGCACTTGCCCTGTGCCGAGCGGGCAGGATCGCCGTGCTGAGCCCAGGGCTGCGCCCCATGTTTCAGGGCCTGGAGAAGGGTCTAGGGCAGGTGGACGGAAAAGGGGGTGCCCGGGGGTGCCCGGCCTCGGTCCTCCATGGGGATGCCAGGACACAGCCCCCCTCTGGCACCATCCTTGGGTCCCGGAGCGGGCAGGAGGCGGGTGGCTCTGGGGAGGAGCCGCCACCAGCCCCAAGTGTCTCCCTCTGCCTCGGTCCGGCCTCTCTGCGGGGCAAGCGACCCCCCCCCGGGGGTCGTCCGGGGTGCCCCCGTTGCCCGTGAAGCAGGAGAGGGGGGGACAGGCACAGGGGAGGGAGAGGGGAGTGGGCGCGGGGCGGCGGGGGGCTGCCAGCCTGCCGGGGGGGGGGTGTTTCCTCCTCACCACACCGAGCACTTGTGAGCCGGGTTCATGGGCGAGTTCTTGGGGCAGTGGAAAACCCGGCCGAACTCCTCGAACTGCGACACGCTGCCCAGGACCCTGCCGGGAGATTTGGGGGGGGGGGGGGGCAGGTCAGAGCCGGGCACCCGCGACCCTGACTCTGCCACCACCACACACCCGGCTCTGGGGAGGACGTGCCCCCTGCCCAACTCCCCCTTACCCAGCTCGGCACCTCCCCGCTGGCCTCCGAAGCCCCCTGCCCCAGCCAAGCCCACCCCAAGCTTGCAGGTTTAACCCTTTCCTGCTCTCCCCAGCACCCAAAAGGGGGCAATTCACCACCTCCCCAGTTTGCAGTGGCACTGCTAGCAGCGGGCAAGGCTGGCACACGCCGTGCCGCGTTTCGGGGCCAGGTACCTGTAGTGCTCCGGGGCGTGCTTGTCCGTCAGCACCTGCAGGTAGATGGACTGGGATCGTCTCTTGATGCACCAGTTCTGCGGGGGGGAGAAGGGGGGGGGTGGTGAGCAGGCCGGGGGCACCCGATGGGGCACGCCAGCCCTGCCGGCTGCCGGAGGATTAGGGCAATGACCCCTTGGCTGTGCTTGTTAGTGTAGGGTCTCCTGTGAGCTCAAGGGCCGCATGTGTTTGGTAAAGATAGGTTGGGAGAGCATGGGGGCATGTTTGTTATTGTAGGGTCTCCTGGGAGCGTGGGCGGCTGTGCCCGTGGGGAGCAGGGTGCCAGTGCCCCCTTGCCCTCTCCAGCAGGATATCCCTCACCCCAGCACGTGCCGTGTGCATGCCCCCCCCCCACCCCCAAGGTGCAGGCTCACTTGGGCGAAGGCGATGAAGAAGAGCTGGTCGTGGGTGTATTTCAGGTGGTGCAGGGGGTGCTCAGGGCCGTGCTCCCGCACCCACTTCTGGTAGGCCTGGGGAGCAAGGGCATGGCATGGGTACCACCCCAAACCTGCCCCTGCATCTCACCGGCAGGATCAGGCCTGCTCCCCACAGCAGGGAGCAGCCCCGTGGCCCTGCTGGAGCCATGCTGCCCTGGGGTGGGGGAAGGACTTACGTAGTAAGCGAGTTTGAGTCCCCCCATGTCAGCAATGTTCTCCCCCAGCGTGTGTTTGCCATTCACCTGCCAGGAGAAGAGAGACGGGGCAGGTGAGCGGAGATGGCCCCGGGCCAGGCATCCTCCCTTCACCACACCAGCACCGAGGCTCTGCCTCAGTTTCCCCTGTCCGGGGGCCCAAGAAATTTCCTGGCTGACATGTGATGAGTTGTTGGGTCTCAGAGCTGGGCACCAGCATGCTCTCTCTGTGGGCACCTGGCTCTAGGGAGGGAGTGAGCCCTCTGCAGTGGGGAACCCTGCAACGTGGGGCAGCATGCCCGGGCAGTGCCTGGCTGGCAAGGGGGGTCTCACCCGCTGGTTGTAGACAGTGAAGTTGTCATAGAGATTGACAATACACTGTGCCTTCTTCAGGAACTTGCTGTACGACGTCTCTGTCCACCAGTGCACCAGGTTCCCATGCCGGTCGTACTGTCCCCCTGCCAAGGCAACCGTGGCCATGGGTCATGCAGAGGGACCCAGGTGTCCTGCCCCCCTCCCTCAACCCTCCCTCATAGATGCTCCCATCAAACCCTCCTCCTTCCCCATCATGGGGTTGGGGGGGGGGAGTCACTCACCCCAGTCATCATAGCCGTGGGTCAGCTCATGCCCGATGATGGTGCCAATCCCACCATAGTTCAGGGACCTGTTGGCGGTGGGGAGAGCTGAGCTTGTGGAGGGGCCAGTGCTGATGGTGCCCTCAGGATGGTATGTCCTCCCTGTCATCCTATACCTTGTCCTGGCACCCCTAGCCCCATGCCTTGCCCTGATACCCACCCCCCCACACCCATGCCCCTGCCCCAGCCCCATACTCACTGTGGGAATTCGGGGTCGTAGAGGGTCGGCTGCAGGATGCCAGCGGGGAACACTGGGGACACAGGAGAGCATTGCAGGAGGGGGCACCCTGCCTCCTGCCCACCCACAGCAGAGCCTGCACTGGGGCACCCACGCACCATGCCTACCCTGGGTGCCCTCCTGCCTGCGCCACAGCTGCACCCCCCCTCCCCCCCCCGCCCCGCAGTGGGGCTGAGCCCAGCTGGCCCGTGACCCTGTGCCAGGCCCCAGGCTGGCCTGCCTGGCTGGCAACACCTTACCCATCTGGTTCTTGTTGGGCAGGTAGTAAGCGTTCAGTGCCTGGGGGGGCAGCAGCCACCTGCAAGGAGAGACAGAGGTGCCAGGCTGTGCAGGCGCCTGGGGTGGGGGTGGGAAATGCCACCTCCGACATAGCCGGGGGCTTGCGCTGAGCCCTCCTGTGCACACCCCTGTGGGCACCAGCCCCATGGGCATCAGTGGGGCTGGGCCATGCCCTGCGTCTTTGCCACCCCCATGCCCACGGGCACAGTGACACCCACGCAGACTTGTCCACCTCCTGTCGGATCTTCTTCACGGAGAGTCTGATGCTGAAGGCAATGCTGTTCAGGATGTTCTTGAAATAGGTCTTCTCGTCTACTTCGAACTGCGGGGGGGGTGCAGGGCACAACCATGTCAGGGGGATTCCCCCCCCCCCCCAGTCCCCCATCCCCTGACCTTGTGTTCCTGGCTGTGGGGAGCAGGGCTGGGGTGTCCCCCCTCATCCCCAGGAGATCTGGGGACAGGGTGTGGGTTTGTGGCCACGGACTGGACATGGCACACATGTATGTGCCCCGTGTCCTGGGGGGGGGGGGGGGGGAGGGCAGGGCAGGGCAGGGCAGGGCAGGGCAGTGCTCCATGCACCATGTGCACGGGCATGTCCCCGTGCAATTATCCTCCACAGTGGTGCCTGCATGGGCTGCCACATTTCTGCTGCCTCCCGGGGGGGGGGGGAGGGGGGTTGGGGCACCCCCCCAGCCCCATGGTGAGGATGAGGCTGAGCCCTGGTTATGAGGAAGAGGACTTCAGCCTGGACCCCAGGACACCATGACATCGCCCACGTGGCCATGACCATGCAGTGAGCTAGTGGGGAACAGCTTGTTTAGGGGCAGAGCATCTCCCTTCCCGGACGCTGCACTGCACTGCACCAAAGCAGAAGTGGGGCCTGGCTGCCCCTCACCATGTACCCACGCCCCTGTGTGGCCCTGGGCTACCCCTTGCCTCATACTCCTTGTCAATGGCCTCTGGTGTCAGCAGGAAATCGGGATAGCCGATCATCACCATCATGTACTGGAGCTGTGGGGAGAGCAGGCTGCTGGGTCAGGACCCGCAAATCTGGCACCCCGGAGCTGGGGGGAGGCAAGGGCAGGGGTATGTGCTCATGATTGAGGAAGGAGAGGTCCCCCATGCCCCCTGCCTAGGGTCAATACCTTGGCCCTGGCTGCTCTCCGTGTCTCCTCGTCCATCCAGTCCAGCTCATCCAGGCGCTGGTCCAGGATGTACTTGATGTCCTCCACTAGCTGCTGCACCTATGGCAGGACCCATGGTGGGTCACCATGAGCACTGGCATGGCATCTTTGCCACCTGTCACCCCCGTGGACACAGTCAGGTCACTGCCATGGTGGCTGGGAGTGCCCACTGGTGTCACTGAGCAAGTGACCCCTCGTCTTGGGGGAGGACATGAGCCCAAGCATCCACAGGCTGCCAGCCCTCTTGGGGTGCAGGGTGGCAGTGGCCACCTTGTGAGGTGACATGGCTCCATGCCTGCAGGTGGCACCACCTACCTTGGCCTTGCTGGTGGAGGAGAAGTACTCCTCGACGAAGAGGGCACCCAGAGCCATGCCAAAATGTTTGTTGGCCTGGCTCAGGCAGATCTTGCCCAGCTCAATCTGCTTCTCGTTGCCCTCCATCTCCTTGGAGAGTTCATGGATGGCATCGCGGAAAGGCGTTGAGAGGTGCTCGCTCAGCACCACCACAATGCGCCACAGCATGTAGTTGTGAAGGATCCTGGTGGGGGGGGCAGGATCAGGCCCCCTCCCCCAGCTGGGTACCACAGGTCCGCAGGCACTGGATGAGGAGCGTGTGCCAGGGGCAGGGAGCATATCACCCAGCCTGGATGCTCAAGACCCAGGGAGGTCATGGGGGTGGCTATGTCCCATGGGTGCCTGGGAACAGATTGGCACTGTGTATGTCCCTGAAGTGGGCACCATGCGGTGCAGAATTGGCTGTGTGATGACTCTGATGACCTGCAGCATGGCGGAGTCTCGACGGGCAGCTGGTCACTACCAGACCACCATGGGTCCTGTGACAGTCCCTCTGCCAGGAGTTCTCCTGGGGTCCCCAAGCCTGGCCTGGCCTGGCCTCCTTGGGATGGGGGTGATGGGGGAACCAGTCAGCCCCCCCTCTCCATGTCTCCCCATTGCCATCCCCTGCTAGGCTGAGCAAAGTGCCATCCCATGACTCTTCCCACCCCATGGCCTGCAGCAGAGACACCCCAAATATTGGGGCAAAGCAGCCTCAGTGCCAGTTTTGTGCCCAGGGTTGTCTATAGGTGGTGGTGATGGGGGGGGGGGGGGGTGGGAGTCCGTACAAGGTGGGCCTGTAGGGCACAGCCTGGCATGTGGAGGGGGATGCAAAGGGGGTTGTTACTGAGCCAGGACAAGAGGCTGCCGTTTTGGGGGGGGGAGGTCCCACAGCCAGGCAGAGCGATTCCAGGCAGTGTGGGGTGGCCCCAAGGTGCGGGGTGGGGGGGGGGGGCCGCCTGCGCCCCTCACCTGCTGGGTGTCACACGGATGAGGTCGGACACCTTGTGCATGTAGTCAGTGGCCAGCAGCACCACCTCCTCATCCTCTGAGAAGTTGTCGTGGAAGATGCGGTCCAGCAAGCGCTTCCACTTGAGCTGGCAGGGCGGGCAAGGGGCACTGTCAGCGTGGGTGTAGGGACACCCCCTCCACGCCCCCTTTTGACTCTGCTCCAGGCTTTCCACTCTCCCACCGCCCCTTCGCCCTTGAGCCAAGCCTGGGGCCTGGTGCTGCTCCATGGCAGTCAGGAAAGTGCGGGATGGATTTTTGGCCCTCTGGAGCAGAGTAGTTGGGGGGCAGCTGAGGCAGAGAGGGCATTTCTGGGGGCACTGAGGTATTGGGTTGGTGGGGTGTGCTGTGTTACTCAGGCTGTGGGCTAGCACTGGGGTCACAAGATTGGCAGTAGGGAGGGACATGGGGTGGGTACAGGGGCAGCTATGGGGTACAGGGCAGGTGGGGGAAGTGGGGTGGCAGGGTGGGTGCGAGGGGTGCTCACAGTGGGGGTGATGCGCTGCAGCTCGCCCAGGGTCACTTTGTGGTACATGGTGCTGACGTCCCTCCGCACGTCATCGTACTCGGACACCGTGATCTGCACAGGGGTGGGCACGGCCATCATCACCACGCAACCGGGGGGGAGGCACAGCTCTGGGGTAAGAGGGGCTGCTGACCTGCACCCCTCCCGGCTCACTGCCCCATGCCTCACTGTGCTGCCAGCAGTGCCCCAAAACCTAGGCCTGGGGTCCCCAAGGGCTGGATGTGGGGGAGGGTCCCCAAAAGGGCTGGGCATGGACATTCCCTATGGTTGTGGTCCCTCACGGCTGGATATGGGAGTCCCCAGGGCTGAGGTCCCCAAAGCCTGAGCATGAGGGTCCCCAAAAGGCTGAGGTGGTTGCTTCAAGAGGTGGGCATGGGAGTCCCCAAGGGATGGGTTAGGGGTCCCCAAAAGGCTGAGGTGGTTGCTTCAAGAGGTGGGCATGGGAGTCCCCAAGGGATGGGGTAGAGGTCCCCTTCCTTGGGCATAAGGGTCCTCAAGGGACTGGAGTAATATCCCAAAGACTGGGTCTGGGGTCCCCAAGGGCTGGGCAGGGGCACCTCAAAGCCCAGGCCCGTCCCCCCTCACATTGGCAAGGTGCTGCTCCAGCTGGAGGATCTCCTGGGCCTTTTGCTCCACGTGCTCAGCCCCCAGCAGGGTGAGCAGCCTCTCCATGAACACTCGGTACGCTGCCAGGATCTGCACCAAAGGAGGAGCCAACAGTGAGCGCCACCCCACAGCACCCAGGGGGCACCCCGGCCCCTCGGCATCGCTGCGGGTGCTGCCCCAAGCTGAAGGCAGGGTGCCTTCTGGCAGCCCCCTGCACTGAGCCCTCGCTGAGCCCTGGGTGCCCCCCTCACCTTCTCGCTCTCCTCATCCTGCCCCAGGTACAGGGTCCGTTCGGGCAGCGTCAGCCCGTCCTGGTCGATCTGCGGGGGAGATGGGGGAGCGGGTGAGCAGAGCCCAGGGCAGGGGCCAGGGCACCCTGGGGTGGGGGCCATGCTGAGCAAGGCGCTGGGTTATTGCAGAGTTGCACAGAGCAGAGACCCCAAAATAACACCCTGGGGACCCTCCCATTGCACAGGAGCACCCCTGGGCCCCTCCTCCCCAGCACAGACACCAGTGGGCCCCAGGTCCCCTACCCCCCACCGCGGACCTGTGGCCGACCCCTCCTTGTCACCAAGGGTGCAGGAAGCAATTGGGTAATGGCAGCTAGACCAAACCCACCATCGGGGTGGGCAGCCTCCCGCGTCCCCCCAGGTGTGAGGTCCCGCAGGGCCTCTCAGAGCCGGGGTGCAGCACCTCCAACCCTGTATTTCAGGGTAGCCCTGGCCCTCTGGGTACCGCAGGGTGGTGGCACTGTGGGTCAGCCCCAGGCGTGAGTGGGCTGTTGTCCTCCCTCCCCCCCCATGCCTCAGTTTCCCTCCTGCTAGATGGTGCCGTGGCTGTTGTTGGGGGGCGGGGGGGGAACAGCCTGCAGTGGGCTTGGAGCACAGGCACACACACCCACACCCACCCGTCGCCTAGCCACGGGTGCACTAACACGTGCACGTGCCTGAACACACACGCACACAGGCACACGCACAGTATTGCATACGCAGCTGTGAAGGACACCCCCAGTAACACACATGCACACACATCTGTGCATGCTCACACCCCCATCACGCCTGTACACATAGACATACTGGCTTTCTTACACACACACACACACACACACACACAAACACCCACACCCACCCGTCTCCTAGCCACGGGTGCACTAAACTTGCACATGCCTGAACACACCCACACACACCCACACCCACCCACCCACCCACCCACCCACCCACACACACACACACAGCCCTCCTCGTTCACGCCCTATCCTGTGTACATGCACCCCTCATCCCACCCCCCCCATCTCACACACACAAGCACAGCCTATCACACCCGTCTCGCTCGCACACAAAGCCTGGCTGTCGCGCCCCCCACACCCCATCACACCCGTCTCACACCTGCTCCATCCCCATCACACCCCTCCGGACACACAAAACCTTTCCCTTTGACACATGCTCCCTCTAGCGTACACACACCCGCACACCCACACCCCCGCTCCCCATCGCACCCTTACTCCTTCCCGTTCCCACTCCCACGCGTGGGCATACACACACCCACTCGTGCACACACCGCCCCACACCCACACACCCAGATCCATACACACACACACCCACTCACCCACCCACCCACAGCCACACACCCACCCACACCCACACACCCACACCCCTCAGCCCCCCCCCCTCCCCAGCTCACAGGGAACGGGGGGGGGGGGGGGGGTGCCCCAGCTATTCCCACCACCATGTTCCCTATCCATATGTCCCCACCATGTCCCCACTGTGCCAGCCACTGCTGGTCCCTGCCGTGCCACCACTGTGTCCCTGCTGTGCCATTCTTGGGCCTATGACATGCCCTCACTGTGCCCCTGCCGTGTCCCTGCCGTGCCTGCCACGCTGCCATCGCTGTGCCCCTGCTGTGCCCACTGCTGTACTCCAGCCGTGCCCACTGCCACGGCCCCCCTGTGCCCACCTCCGTCGTGTCTCTGCTGTGCCCCCACTGTGTCCACCACCGTGTCATCACCGTGTCCCCGCTGTGCCCACTGCCATGCCCACCGCCAGGTCCCTGCTGTGCCGCCACTGTGCCCCTGCTGCACCCACCATGGTGGCCCCGCTGTGCCCACCCCGGTGCTCCTGGGCCCACGGAGGGTGCCTGCCCCTAGGCTGCCTGCACAAAGCCCGTTCGTGCCGCTGGCCACACCGTGGGGTGAGGGGCATGGACTGGCAGCAGTGGGAAGGCCACCAGGAAACTCTCTGGCTTGGCACTGGGCTTCTCCCCCACCCTGGGGTGCAGATGACAGACGGGATGCCAGGGTGAGGGGCTCAGGTGCAGGGCGCTCTGGGATCAGGGCAACCCCTGGGGCTTTCCCACGAGCACCGAGGTAGGCGGCAGCACTCCACTCCATACATCCCCCTTGCCCGTGTCCCCCCCACCCATCCGAGAGGTGACAAGCCGCCCCGGCACAACACCCTACCACCCACACTGGGGGCAGCCTGGCATTGGGGTCCCATGGTGGGGAGATGGGGGGGGGGCACCAGCTCCAGGCAGCAGCACCAGGGCACCCTGGGCTGTCCCCATCCCTGTGCCACCTGCGGCAAGGATGGCAGCAGCACCAGCTGCACAGGCACCGGCCCCGGAGGGGGTCCCCGCGGCGGGCAGGGTGCTGGCAGCCCTCACCCGGATGACATAGCGTGAGGTGTTCCTGTCGTCCAGGCTGACGGTGAGCGAGAAGAGCACCGCGGCGCTGTAGACCCCCTGCGTCTTGTAGAGCAGCTCGTTGAGGTCACCGCGACCCGGCGTGGCGTCCCAGCCGCCGCACTCCCCGATCACCTCCAGCATGGGCTGCGGGCCCAGCCGGTCGATCTCAGCCCGGTCCAGACATGAGCGGAAAAACTCCTTGACTTTCCTCTCGGCTGAGGCGCGGGCACGCCGCCGCACCGGGCGGCTCAGCAGCGCCTGCAGCTTGGCCTCATTCTGCTCTGCGATGGCTCCGATGGTGCCGTACACCAGCTTGTCCTCGGGGATGCCGTGCCGCCGGAGCCACCCGCCGCAAGCAAAGGAGTAGAAATCCTGGCACGGGTCGATGGTGGCATCCATGTTGGCGCTGAGGAACCGGGACGCCCGCAAGAAGGCCTTCTTCTCCTGGCAGCCTTCCAGGCAGTAGCTGTCCCCTTCGGCCGCCAGGTATTTGAGGACCAACATGCACGTCAAGATGACGCAGAGCCCTGCGGCGAACACCAGTCCCGAGAGGAGGCAGATCTCCCGGCGGCTCCAGCGTGGCAGCCCTCCGCGGCGTTTCTTGGCCCCGGTGCCCAGCTGGAGGGCAAAGCCATTGGGCAAAGTGCCGCTCTGGTACTTGCTCACGTACTTCACCTCTTGAAACTCATCATAGTGGGCCGTCAGTGAGTAGGTCTTCTCCATGGCTGGGTGCCGAGGCTCGCTGCGAGCAGTGCCGGGGGGCTCAGCGCAGGCGGGGGGCAGGCACAGGCACCCTGCAGTTCATGCTGGAGCCATGCCTGCTCCGAGGAGGTGGTGGACAGTGCCTGGGTGAGTCAGGAAGCTCCTGGAAAAGGCGGATGATGTGATTTAGGGGTGTTTTGGGAGGAGCAAGGAGATTGCTGCTTGCCGTCACCACCACCTGCATCCTAGTCCCTGCCTGTGCGCCCCACTGGTGGCACTGGGACTGGCTGCCATGCCAGGAGCTCAGTGGCAGCCCTCTCCTCTGGCTGCCCCTTGGCCAGCAACCCCAGTGCCCAGAGCAGGTTCCCACCTGCCCAGTCCCAGCCAGCTTTCACCCCCTGGCACAGCTCCATCCCAGCACACCCACCCCAGGGTGCCCAGGAGAGCATCTGCTGCATGGTGGTCCGGAGAGCCAAGTCCCACACCACACTGTGACACCCCTTCCCACGTTGCCAGTGGAAGGGAGGGGGGGCACAGGGCTCCCAGCACCTCTGGGTGGGGGGGGGGGCATGGGGCAGGAAGCAGCTTGGAGAAGGGGGGCTGTCAGAGAGTTTGAGTGGGAGGATGTTGCGCTGTGTTGGATTGGGGAGCGCTGTGCAGGGTTTTCTTGTGTAGCGCTGGGTTGTGTTGCGTTGCGATGCGTGGCATGGTGTTGCATTGTGCTGTGTTGCATTTTGTTGCGCTGTCTTGGGTTGGGTTCCTTGGGTTGTGTTGTGTTGTGTGCATTGTGTTGGGTTGGGTCGTGTTGCATCGCATGGTGTCAAACGGTGTTGTGTTGTGCTGCGTGTGTGCAAAGTTAACTCCAGACCGAGGGACCCTCAGTCCTACGGGCATCTCATAGTGACCCCCCCAACCCCCTCTCCACCAGCCAGTGCCGGTTGCAGCAGGTGCTGGTTTCTGGCAGGGGTGCTGTGTCGGGGAGGAGGGGGTCTGCCCAGGGGGAAGCGGGGAGGGGGAAAGGATGGGTTCAGGGCGGCTTTGAAAGAGAACCCCAGTCCCTGCTCAGTGACGCCCTCGGGAGCCCCTGGATTTGGTGGGGGGGGAGGACGCGCCAGCGACAAAGAGCCGAGTGGGGGGGGGGCGGCCGAGTCCCCCACAGACAGACCCCCCCAAATCGGGATACGGCAGAGCCCCGCGCCCCCGCTCCCTCCGCAAGTTGGGCAAAGTTGTGTCCCCGCCGCCGCAGCCGGGCTGCGCGGCGCCGGGAGGAGCCCGCTGCGGCGGCACCGGAAAGTTTGCGGGGCCGGCAGCGGGCACGGTGCGGCGGGCGAGGGGCCGGGGGGTGCTCGGGGGTGCTGCCGGGGTGCTCGGCGTGCTCGGGTGTGCTCACCGCGATGCTCGTCGGTGCTCGGGGGATGCTCAGCGCGATGCTTGGGGGATGCTACCCGGGAAGCTCGGGGAGTGCTCACCGGGAAGCTCGAGGGATGCTGGGGCCGGGGGGGGGGGAAGGGGGGGGCTCACCGGGATGCTCGGGGGATGCTCACCGGGCTGCTGCTCGGGCTGCTGCCCAGGATCCCCGAGGGGTGCTCGGGGGTTGCTCGCCGATTTGCTCACCGAGATCCTCGGGGGATGCTGCCCGGGCTGCTCGGGGCCGGGGGCGGGGGGGAGGGGGGAGGGCCGCCCGGGGGTGCTCACCGGGTCGCTCGGGGGTGCTCGGCAGGCGCCCGGCGGAGCTCGGCGGCCGGCACGGCGGCGCCCGTCCGGCTGCGCGCCCCGCGCTCGGCTCCGCGCCCCGCGCCGCGGCTGCCGGAGCGGCGGGGCCGGAGGGAGGCAGCGGGGCGGGGAGGGGGTGGCGTCTCCAGCCCGGCTCTCCCGCAGGCCGGGCTCCATTAACGAGATTATTATGCAAATGGAGCAGCCCTGTGCCACCCGCCAGCCTTACCTCATCTCCGCCGGCGGGGGAGGCAGGGCAGGGGGGGTCCCCGAGCCCCCGAGCCCCCCCACCGCGGGGGCTGGCACGGGGCCGGCGGTGCCTCCCAGCCCGGCACCCCCGTCCGGGCACCCTGCTGTCACCCCCGAGCAGCCTGGCACCCGGACAGGGGCACGGCTGGCCCTTGTGCCAGGAGCATCCCGGCTGCTTGGCACCCCCCGCCGTGCCCGGACACCTGTGGCGCCCGTCCCGTCCTGTCCCGTCCTGTCCCGTCCTGTCCCGTGGTGCCGGGGTGGGTGCAGGGTGCAGGGCTTGTGGGGTGGGGAGGGGAGGAGACGGAGCCTGGGCTGCTCCGGATGGTGGGGTGGGCAGGAGATGGCACGGGGGGGCATGGGTGGCATGGGGAGGGGGACATGCACGCACATACACGCAGGCACGCGAAGGTCCGGGAGTATTAAACTGCATTGCAGATAAATCCCCAACATAAATATCGTGAGCCGCTCTGCCACGGGGGGGCCCAGCAAGGAGATTTATAACCCACCACTCCCCACCGCCCGCGGCAGCCCCGCGCAGCCACTGCGTACCCCCCCCCCGGCCCTCCTCGGCCACCCTGCATGCCAGGCTCGCGGGTGCCCTGCCACGCTCGCCCGCCTGGCCTGCACGGCCCCGGGTGCCTCGGCGGGTGCGCTGTGTTTTCCTGGGTGCTGGGGTGAGACCCCCGGGCTCGCACGTGCTGGGGCCAGAGGGCTGTGCCAGGCTCGCCGCGGGGCCTGGGGAGCCCACCCTTGGCACGGCGACGGGTGGCTCAGCTGGTGCGTGCCCGGCTGTGCCCTGCCGTCTCCTGTGGGCGCCGCGGGCTGCTGTGGGCACAGCCCTCCCAGCCTGGGGGGGGAGGGACTCGGGCTGCACTTGCCAGCAGCCCGGGTGCCACCCTGCAAGGGGGCACAGCCTGGGCGAGGCAGCGAGCACAGCACCGAGCCGTGCACCAGGGCGCCCACACCCCGACACCCACCAGCCAGCATGCACACACGTACGTCAACACCCGCACGCCGGCACCCATGCCGAGACACCCCGACACTGCCGCACACGTGCACGCTGGCGTACCCCTCCGCCAACACCGGGAAGCTCGAGGTGTTCTGCGCAATGCCCGCTCGGGGCTCTGCGAACCCCCCAGCGGAGGGACACCCCCCGCGTGGGCACCCCCCCGGCCAGCCGAGCGTCACCGACCCCAGCAGTGCGCAGGGGCACCGGGACCCAGCCCTGGGGGGGGGGGGTGGCCTGATGGATGAGCGTTGCGGGGAGCAGGGGGGACTGGAGTTATTAACAGCCCTGGGTATTGCTCGAACAGGGCTGTAAAAATTAAAGGCGTGTGGATATAAAATAACGGATAAATCTGTGCCGGCCGCAGAGCGCTGCGGCGTCCCGCCGGGGCTGGCGTCTCGGGGAGCCTCGGCACAGTGGGCGCGAGATGGGCACCCGCAGGCAGAGGCGGGGGCCGGGCAGCACCTGCACCCGGTTCCTCTGTTTGCCCCCCTCCCTTAAATCTCCTGCGAGTGTCCCGGGGAGACATGCGGGCAGTGCCAGCCTCTGGACCTGGCACTCTGGAGCCCGGGCGCGCGGAGAGGAGCGAGGCACGAGGCCGCGGGAAGTGCAGGCTGGAGGAGCGCTCAGCCTGGCACCGGCGGGCAGGATCCGTGCCACGGGCCTTGGCGCCAGCACACGGCGGTTCGACCCAGCAGCTTGGCTGGTGCACTGCCCCCATGGGTGCCCACCCGGGGGGCACTCGGGGCCCTGCACCCGGAGCCCGGAGCAGGGCTTGGCGCTGGGCTGTGCCCGCCGTGGAGCCGGCTTCGCCCGCTCCGCTCCACCCTGCCCGTCCCGCGGGCCACCCCGCTGGCAGCCTCATTTTCCCCGAGATTAGCCGTGGCGCAGGAGCCTCCGCGCACCGCCAGCAGGTGACAAATAAGATTTTTCCACTCTCCCGAGCACCCCGCATGGGTCTGTCATTGAAAATGCAAAGCAGCGCGGTGCCAACCTCCGCCGCTGCCCCCCTCTCCCCCCGCCAGCCCTTTGGTGCCAATCCTTTGGCTGGCTGACACCCCCCCCCCAATTGGTCACCACTCATTAAACCCCAAGTAAACCATTTGCTCCCTGGTTGGTGGCACTGGGCAGAGGAAACAGGTGCCCTCTTGTACCACGTGGCACCAACGGGCACGTTCCCGGGGTTTCCGGGCATCGTTCCTGGGCATCGACGGCCGCCATGCGCTGGGCAGGAGAAGGGGGCAGCGAGTGGGTGCTGGGGTGCCCCGCTGGGTGCTGATCCAGGTTACCACTGGGGACTTGCACCCTGCCAGCACCTTCCTCCCGGGGCCACGGCACTAGTCCGGCGACGGCTTGTCCCTCATGGGGAAAGGCTGGCCCAAGACCTGCCCCTCGGCGTGACGAACTGCCCCGTGCATCCCACCCCGAGCGCCCCCCCCCCCTTTCCGGAGGCCGAAGGGACAAGGACGGCAGCGCTGCCCCCCGGAGCCGCGCACGCCCGCCCAGCGCCCCGCGGTCCCATCCTCTCCCTCGGGCCTCACCCTCCCCGACAGCGGAGGTCCTGCCCAAAGCCAGCGCCGCGCCGCAGCAGCCCACCCGGCGCCCGCCGCCCCCGGCCCCCGGCCCGTCTCCCCGCCGGCGCTGCCTCTCCCCCTCCGCTATTGTTACAGGGTCGCCTCTGCCGCTGTCTGCGAAATTAATTCGGAGGTGGAGAGGGAGAATTATGTAAAGTGTGGTTATTCTGGAGCGGCGGGGGAAGCGCGGCTGATGGCAAAGTGCCTTTTTGTGTGTTTAATATGCATTTTTTTTTTTTTTTCCAGCGGTGCATTTTCAGGCGGGTAATTTGCTGTCTTTTCAGTCCCCGATCAGTATCATTTCTCCGGCAATGACAGCTTTTATTTGCACTGAAATGAATGCTGCGAAATTTCCAAGAAATAGCCAAGTCCCCATTGTCTGCCCGCCCCCGGGAGCCGGGGGGCACGGGCACCCGCCGGCGCTGCCGCCCCCCCTGCCCCGGCCTGGCCTCTACCCACGGCCTGACGGGCGGCAGCCTGGCCCCGCGGCAGTGCCCGCTCGCCTGGGCCCGCCGGGTGCACACGTGCGCCGGCTCGCACACCCTGGGGGGGGGGGGGCATGGGAGCACCCGGCTTTGTGGACAGCCCTGGGGCGCACCCCTCCTGGAGTGCGGGGTGCAGATGGGCGTGCCACACGCACACACGCACACACGCACACACGCACACACACACACACACACCCCGAGCCCTATGTTACAATTTAGGACACTACACATACCCCCCCACACACACTTCATACATGTACACGCACGCAGCCTTGCGTGTTTGCACGTTCCCTTCCTTGTGCAGCTACGCGTGCGCACGCACACCCCTTGTGCTTGTATACACACACATACACGTGCATCCACGTAACCCCCTTACACACACCCCCCCCCATACACACACCTTGTACCTGCACACACACCCTTGTGCATATATACAGCCCCCATGCACCCACAAACACACACCCTTGTGCATGTACACACAGACTTTTATGCACACATGCATGTGCAGGCACACGCACCCCTCCACGCATACAGCTGTACGTGCACACCCCCCGCCCCATTGTACATGCACATCTCCCCATATGCACTCCCTCGTGCATATGTACCCCCCCTTGTACTCACACATGTGGCCACAACCTTGCTCATGCACACAACACGCACGCACACACACCATGCCCACCCCTCTCCACCCCCCCAGCTGAGGGAGGGTGTCCCCACATCACGCCCCCAGTGCAGCCCCTGGTGACCCAGAGCACCCCATGCAGCCCCCCAGGGACCCTTCAGCACCCCAGGGGCTGGCCTGGCGCAGCCCAGCCTTTGGGGAAACCGAGGCAAGGGAGGGGCAGGCACAAATTTGGAGGGGGGGGGAGCACAAGTCAGCGTGCCCTCACCCCAGTCCCTGCCACCTCCCCAGCACCCACCCAGCCTGGCAGCGCCACCCCCAGCCCATTCGGCACCCGGCGAAGGCCCCGCAGCCCTGGCAGGGGGACCCTGATGCGCCCGCCACGGTGGCCCCGGTGCTTGGCACCCGTTGGGAGAGCCACGGGGCAGGAGGGGAGCAGGCAGGGTTGGGGGCACGGCAGCGGGCGCAGTGAGTGTGTGCGTGTGTGGGTGCGAGACGCTGCACCCCAGGACAACCCTCTGCGCATGCACGGGGCTGCGCGCCCCCCGCTGCGCCCCCCCCGCCCCGGCGGTGGCAGCGCCCGCGCCTGGCACGGCCAAGGTTAACTCTGCCGGAGCCCGGGCTTTGCGGTGTGGGGAAGCTTTAATTTAATGAAGTGTGTGAGGCTTTTTATGGGCTTTTAATTACGCGGTGATAATTAACATTATAGGCCGCCGGGTCCCGCTGGTGCCCGGCTGCCCTGTGCCAGCTCTCGCCTGTTTGTAAATAAAATCACCGGGCTGCGGCGGGCAGGCTCGGGGCGACGCATTTCATTTCATAGCTGGGTGCCCCCGTGCCCGGCCTGAGGGGGGGGGGGCATGCTGTGCCAGCACCAGGGTGCCACCGGCGCCAGCTTCCCCCCTGCCAGGCAGAAACCCCTCCCCAGGACGGGAATTGGGGGGAATTTGGGCACCGATACCTGCCCGAGGGGCGCAAGGGGACAGCGGTACCCCCATGCCCCCCTGCAAGAAGGGGGGACGGACGGTGCCCCCTTGTTTCCCTCTGGCAGCACCCGGATGCCTGGGCTCTCCTCCCCCTCCGGACGCCAAGAGCCGTCAGCCGGCGTCGTCGAGCACCCGGGCTCGGTGCACGCGGCCGTGCCACCCTGCCCACGGGGCCGGGCCCCCCCGCTGGCGCCCCCCCCCGGGCCCCGAGCAATTATCTCCCCGCACCGGGGCTAATAGGAAGCGATCCATCACGCAGCGCCCCGGCGCGCTGCCCGCCTGCCAGGCACCTAATAGATTTATCACCCGTCACCCAGGCAATTTCCTGCCCTCCCCTAATCAATACCGCAGGGCAGAGGGGGCAGCACCCGCGGGCGACGGCGGCAGCCGGGGCGGGTGTCCAAGGCGAGGCTAATTCCACCGCTGCCCCCCCCGTGGGGACCCCGCGTGGGGTCCTGAGGGTAGGGAAGATGCCCTGGGGTCACCCCATGAGCCAGAGTCCAGAGAAAGGCCAGGGGACCCTGGCTTCCGGGTTGAGCCATCCCCTGCAAGCATCGTTGCTCCCGCTCTAGGGCCTGGACCCCCCCCCCCCGAGGGGTCCTGCAGACTAAGCGCCATGCTGGGTGCCCCCTCAGCAGCACACGGGTGGCAGGCAAGGCCAGCACCCAGCTTGCCCACCTTGCTCCCCCTTCGCCCTGCCCACAGCCGGCACACAAGGAGCCCAGGCGTCCGGGCTCCCCTCCTCCACCTCTTCCCATTTAATTTTTCCTAATGAAAGGCAGCGAGGATGGCGGGGAGCTGGGGCACCAAGGTCGAGGCTGCCTTTAATCAATCCCCGCGGCTGGCAGGGTGCCTGGAGGAGCTGGCGGAGGAGAGGCTGGGGGGAAGCGGGAGGAAGGCATGGGGGGCTGCTGCGGGGTGCGTGTGGGGGCCGTGCCCTGCAACAGCGCAGCCTCGGGGTTAGAGCCCCGCTACCCTTTCCCTTCCCAAACTCAGCTAACCTCCCTCCCGGCTCCACGGCCACACGAGCTTCCTAACACCATGACTGAGCACAACTCGGCTCGCGCCAGGCACCAGCCTCCACCCAAGTCTGACTCCCGGACACCTGGGCCCCCAGCGTAGTGGGGCTGCCCCAGCAATGGGGGAGGCGCGGGAGGAGATAATCCTACCTCGGAGGCCCAGGAGGGCACCTGGGCAGTGGGTAAGAGGTGCACAGGGAGCCTGGCACCCCCAAGGGGCCAAGCACCCACCCCAGCAGAGAGGTACTAGGGGTTTCAAAGACAAGGGGGCACGTGCCCCCGGGTACGACCTGTCTTCCACGGGTGCCAACAACGGGCCCAGACAGCCCCAGTTCCCCATCAGCCCCCCAAACCAGCTGGGCTGCATCTCCCACTGGCCCAGGGGCTCCCACGGGGAAACCGATGCACCCAGTGCTCAACCAGGACCCTGCTGGGTCCCACCAGGACCGGGGTGCCCCTCGCTCCACAGGAACGGCCCGTTGCCACACCAAAGAAGATGCACTGTTAATGCACTGACTTGCCTGGCCAGTGCCAGGGCTGTGCCTGGGTCCTGCCAGGGCAACTTTTAATTCTGTGCCACCTATCAGGGCCTTGGTACACACAAGTGCCCCCCCGCCCCCAAACCCGTGTCCACACTGCCAGCCCCTGGCACGGCCAGGAGAGGGCACTGGCTCCTCCAGCTGGCCCACCTAAGCCAGGCAGGAGTCACTGCCAGCCACGGGGCACCCATGGTGGGGGGCACCCACCCCGCTGCCCTGGCGCCCAGCCTCGGGCTATTAAAGGCACTGGCCGAATGAGAACCCAGGAGTCCGGAGCGGGCACGGTGCCCATCCCTGAGCTACGAGTGCTGGGGACGGGGTCCCCCAGTGTCCTCTAGAGCTGGGTGCTGGTGACGGCACTCACCCCGTGCACCAGCACGGTGGGGCCCAGGTCCCGGGTGAGCAAATCCAGGTGGTGCAGGTAGAGCGGGTACAGGCCGGTATCGGCGGGGGGCCGGGGCAGGTAGAGGAAGCGCACGGCGGGTGCGGGACTCTGCTCCAGGATGAGTTTGTTGGCGGCGCAGACATACTCATCCGACACTTGGGTGGCGTTGCCTGGGAAGTTCACGGTGCTCTCCTCCTCGGCCAGCGCCGGCCCCCCCGGGGGCGCCCGCTGGGCTTGCCAGTGCAGGCTGACCACTGCGTCCCAGGGCACCAGCTGGATTTGGGCCTGGATGCGCAAGTCTTTGAGCAGTTGGCGCAACTTGTCCTCCTGGGCGTGGGGCATGGCGCCTGCCTCCACACAGAGAAAGAGGCGGAGGCGGGCACGGCGCCAGGCCCGCGTCATGTTCAGCACGCAGGCCATCTGGAGCAGGAAGAGGCTGCAGGTGTCGGCGTAGCGGGCACTGTCGGGGCGCAAGAGGTTGACGGGCCACACGTGGATGGAGGGCGGGGGGCTGGCGGATCGCCGGAGCTCCCAGACCTTGTCCAGGCTCTCCAGGTGCCGGGCCAGCAGGACGTTACGCAGCATCTTCAGGGCGTCAGCCACGATGCCCACGTACTCCCTGGCCGAGAGGAGCTTGGGTGCTGTGGGTGCCCGCACCGGGGGGAAGCTCAAGGGCACTTCCTCGCGGGCGCTCGTGAAGGCTGGGTGCTGGGCCAGCCCATCCTGGGGCGCTGCGTTGTCGTAGAAGCCCAGCACGAGCGTGTTGGGCCGCATCCCGCCTGCCAGAGAGACCGCGCCAGCCCGGGGTGAGCAGAGGGGAAGAAGAGGGCCCTGCCAGCCCCTGGTGCCTCCAAGGGCCGATCTGGCCTTAGCACTGCCCACGCCACAGAGGCGATGGGGTTGACCCACATCTGCACCCACCCCAGGGGGCAAGGCAGGGGGCCAGGGGCTGCCGCGGGTGCAACTCACCGAGGCCGGAGGTGAAGAGGAGCTGCCGGACGCCGTGCCGCACCGAGGGGGCCAGGGTGAGGCTGACGAAAGCCTTGACGTTCAGCTTGTCCACCAAGCCCAGCCACGAGTCCTGCTGGGCCTGCAGCGGGTCCGAGGGCAGCGTGTCTGCATGGCGGGCAAGAGTGGCGTCAAGCCCCAAAGGGGCAGGCGGGCACCCCAAGCCAGGGGGACAGGAGATCTCACTGCCTTCCCCGAAGCACCCCAGCATGGTGCTGAGCACCCCCAGCAGCCCCCCAAACCAGGACCCCAATACCAGTGTCAACCTCCCTGCCAAACCCTGTGCCCACCCCTTGCCCCTAGGAGAGGGGGGGAAGTGGAATCTGATGCTTCCAGCCAGAGAGAAGAAATTATACATAAATATATAAAAAATACCCAGACAGCTCCACCCCCCACCCCCCCCCAATTTCAGGCCATTAGTCACCACGGCAACGGCAAGGGGGGGAGCAGAGCCCGTGCATCCGCTGAGGGGTGGGGATGGCCACCGCAGGGCGAGGGGGAGCGGGTGAGGGAACACGCGTGTGCAAATGAACACCCAGTGGGGTGCAACCACGCCTGAAGCACGGGAACGCATCTGCAGACACGCGGCCAGGACATGGGCGCGCACACACATGCGCAAGGCTGCGCCAAGCGTGTGCGCGCTAGGTGCACGCAGGCGTTCGCTTGTGCGCACGGAGCTGTGCTGCGTGGCGGCTCACAGAGGCCGGGGTGCAGGTGCTGGGCGCGCACACCGGTGCCGATGTGTGCAGGAGCTGTGCGTGCACACGCAGGGACCGATGTGTGAGCACACACGTATGCCAACACATGTGCATACTTAGGCGTGCGCATGAGGCCTGGGAGAGACAAAAGCCACCTGTGTCTCCCAGGCTGTGCGAAACCCAAAGCCACAGGTGTGCCCAAAGCGCCGATATTTCTCCCCTGTGTCCGCAGGGCCCAGCTGGGAGACGGGCACCAGTGTCACCCCAGCACTCTGGGATAAGACCCCAACCTCAGTCTCCCTGCCCGGAGGTGGAAAGGAGCAGCACAGCCCCACCTGCCCTTATCCAGGGCAGCAGTGAGTACCCAAAGGGGCATCACCTGCTGCACCCAGCCAGGCCCTGCAGCCCCAGGGACTTTGCGAGCTCTGCCCTGGCCACCGTGGGGAGGGGCAGAGACAGGCGGCTGGCAGCCCCAGGGGAAGGGGCAGCCTCTCACCTAAGTCCTGCAGCTCCACATGGCCCAGGACATAGAGGCCGCTCTTCTTGAGGTCGTTGACAAAGTCGATGAGGCGGGCGCTGCCCCGCGGGTTCTGCACCATCAGCAGCATCTGCGGGCGCCAGAACTTGACGTGGTCCTTCCGCACGTCCAGCATCAGCAGGTACTTCCGCACCTGCCCGGAGGGAGGGCAAGGGTGTCAGGAGCGTGCCCCGCACTGGGCAGCCCTCCCACTGCCGCAGCAGTAAGGAGCCCTTTCTTTAACAACCTGCACCATGGCGATACCAACCCCAAGGAAACACTGCCTGAGGAAGAGCTGGCAGGAGGGTGCTGCCACCCCGAAGGCAAGTGCTGGGCAGATGCCCAGGGCCCACAAACCCCGGTGTCACCAACTCTCTGCCACGCAGGGTGCGAGGCTGGCAAAGGGGCCAGCAGAGGAGGGCAAGGCAGTGAACACGGCTGGCACAGCTCACCTGGTGGAAGATGAGGGCCTGGCTGATGTAGCCCCAGGTGCTGCTGGGCGACAGGTAGTGGAGGGCGAGGAGGAGGAGAAGGAGGAAGCCCAGGCTCGCCGTGGCCGACACAGGGCTGATGAGGAACATCATGACGCAGCAGCCCGCGATGCCCAGCAGGCACGTGTGCCAGGTGAAGTACCGGAAGGTGGGCCTGGAGCAAGGAGAAAAGGCACCAGCTATTGCATGGTCCCCCGTGCCAGCTGCAGGGTGGGCACAGAGACAGTGGGAGCAGAAGTGACAGGAGGCTGCGCCAAGGTCAGGCCAGCCACCCCCAATGAACTCTGTTGTGCCAACCCAGGGCACATGGGATGATGCCTGTGGGAGAGGGCACAGCCCTGCCTGATGTTCCCCAAATCTAGGCATTGCTGCTGTGCCCATCAGGAACTGGCTGCTCCAGTGCTGCTGGCTGAAAGCAACTGGGAAAAGGGCCTGATGTCTCTCATTAGCAGAGTGGGGGCCACAGCTAACAGGCACCTTGCAGGTGGGAGCTCAGTAGAAATTCAGCCCCTGATACGGGGCTTCATGCCATCCAATTCATGCCAGCCATGCAGATGGGCTACGGGCAAACCACAGTGGACACACGGGCACAAGGAGCTGGCATTGCCTCCATCCTCATCAGTGGCACCGGTGGGTACAAAGTCCCTGGCATTCGACCATGCTCGCCTGGCAGAGGAAACTCCCAAGAGGAGGCGATGGGCATGTGCCAGGCTGCAGAGGGGATCGTTAGCTAATTACACAGGGGGTAGTGACAAGTAAACGCTCCCCAGCACTGTCAGCTGATCCAGCTGCCCCCTGCCATATCCTAGGGTGGCACAGGTACACCACACGGTGCCAGGACTGCTTTCTGGAGCCCCTCTGCTGACCGAGGGCAGCCAGTCCTAGCAGCACCGCTCTCCATGCTGCGCCCGAGGCATCTCGGCACACGGGGCGGCTGGGCACGAGGACAGGCCTCCCTGCGGCACCGCTCTCCGGCAGGCCTTCCCGCTGCGCATCCCCCTCCCAGCGCCCGCCTCCCCCCTCTCCCTAATGGCACTCCATCACAGCATGCATTCGGGCCAGGCAGAGAAATGGCAATTTCCATCTCAATCAGCCTGCTTCCTGGTGCCGCGCTGCTGGCAGCAGAGCCCGCAGCCTGGCAACACCGCGCCAGGGCTCTCCGCCTCCTCGACAAGGGCACCGTGCTCCCCACGCCTCTCCGAGAGCAACTGGGAACGGGGTTGGCGCCACAGAGGAACGGGGTTGCAGGAGGGCACAGGGGACTGCAGGGGTGGTGGGCACGGCGTACCCCACTGTCATAGGGCAAACATCCCGCAAAAGGGGGGTAACCTGAGGCAGGGCTGATGTTCATGGGGACGGGGTCTGGTGATTAGCGTGGCCCGGGAGAGCCGGGTGGTGTCAGGGAGCGCGTGGCAGCGCCAGCAGTCGGGTGCAGCAGCTCAGCCTGGCGCAGGGAGGCGGAGAGGCGAGAAGCTGTTATTTTCTCTAATTGTTGTTTTTGCTGAAAGGTAATTAAAATCCTTTTCCACTGTGCTTGATGGAGACCTCAGCATGGGCGAGTGGGGGGTGGGCACAGCAGGGGCCATTAGAGAGCAGGGTGGGCAAAGGCATCCTTTGCCACCCAGCTGCAGCATCCTCCCCCACCCTGAGCACCGTTCATGCCCCATCTGTGCCTGGCCAAGGGGACAGCTGGGGAGGCCAAGCCCCAACATGGCGCAGACACCAGCTCTCTCTTGGGACTGGGGCACTCTCAGGGACATGCTGCCCTACTGTACCCTCTAGCAGTGCCACCCAGCCCTGCTCAGCATCACCTCTGGGACTCCTCACTTCAGATGTGGAGTGCCCTGCACCTCGGGCAGCAGGCACCACCCTTGTCCCACAAGCAGCTACTGGCATGGCCCCATCCCCTCTGGGTGGTCCCTCAAACCAGACAGCACCCACATCCCCAGGTCACAGTGACAGGAACTGGGGGAACACAGACTGATTGGGGTTGGCGGGGCGGGGAGCTGTGCCCAGCCCAATGGCAAAGGGCATGAGATAGACCAGGCTTCCCCAAATGACCCTGCTGTGTCCCCACAGTCGTGGGGGCAGCTCTGCCAGGCCAGACCCGGCCCATGCCAGGGCAGCCCTGTGCCCTCCCAGACTAGGGCTGCCTGTCACACACACTCATCCTTCCTGGAATATCTCTTCTCTTCCTCCCACTCAGGATCCCCCTCCCCCCCCCTTCACCGTTAGTTTAATTAGCACTAATGGAAAGAGGGCTCCATCACTGCTTGGCAAGCTGCCCGGGGGATGCCGGGCGGGCACAAGCTATAAATTACCTCCGGAAAGCCTAGGGGGAGGGGGCAGGTGGTACCCGGCTAGAGCTGGATGCATCGATACTTGCTCAATAAAGCAGTGCGAGGGCATGGGGATGGTGCCAAGCCAGTGCCACGCTGGGATGTGCTCCCTCCTCTGTCCCAAGGGAAGGGGGTGTCTCTGCCCTCCCGTTATGCCCTGGAGAGCGGCTGCTCCGCATCTCTGCCCTCTGAGGGGTGGCAAGCATGGTGCGATGGCAGTGGAGCCGCAGACGGACAGATTGATGGACGGATGGGTGCCCATCCAGCGTCTCAGCAGCCTCCCTCCCCTGCGCCAACGGGTACCTGAAGTTAGGGGCCGATGCCCACTCCAGTGCCAGGCAGGCCAGGTTGACGGTAGCGTAAACCAGGAGGAAGAAGGTGGTGACGACCCCCGCGATGGTGTTGAGCTTCCCAGAGAAGAGCACCACCTGCAGAGAGCACAGGGGAGCAGAGCATGAACGCAGTCAGTGCCCTGCACGACAGCATCCCTGGCACATGCCCACGCCAGCCCCGCTGAGCCCGGTGCACCCCACAGCAGCCTTGCTGCCCACCCTTCCAGCCTCCCAGGGCACTAAAGACCAGACCTCACCTCCACAGAGGTGGGCAGCACTTTATGCCCACTGCACCACCTTGCCAGCACGCTCCACAGAGGTGCACAGGAGCAACCTGCTCACTGCCATCATGGCACAACTCTCCCAAGAGCGAGCCCCGAGACTGGCATTTCCATGCAGCAGCATGCCAGGAAAGGGTAGGGACGATGCCACGCTGGACATGAATTTCTGCCTATGCCAGGAGGGAACAGGCCGGGCAGAAGGCAGACAGGGTGCATGGGCAGCGCCTCGGTGCCCAGCTATGTAACTGGCGGCCACAGGCTGCCAACCGCAACCATGCAGCTTTTGGCTCACTGGGAGTTAACAGCGCGGCTCAGAGCTTGCAGCCCCCTGCGCCCGCCCCCGCACTCAGCCATTTGCTGTGATTTATCCTTCAGTCATCGGCTAGGGAAGGAAAAGGTCGCTGCAGGCAGGGCACGTGGGCATGGGGCTGGGGGGGGTTTCCTGGGGGCCTCGAGGGCGAAGGGATAGCTCTCAGCTCCTCTTTCCAGCCCTGAGGGTGCCCCCTGGAGGACAGCACCCCATCCATCTTGCCCCAAACGCCTCCCCACAGCTGGGCAGCGCTCCCTCTCCTGTCCCATGTCCTCCAGCAGCCATGCAGTGCTCCCCACTCCTACCCTCCAGTCTGCCCAGTACCCCATCCTTCAGCTGTCCCTCAGCTCTACCACGCCTGCCACGGTCACCGGCTGCTCCCAGCCCCACTACAGAGCACAGGGCTATCAGAGAGGAGAGGTCACATCTCACCTGGCACCAAGCTGTGGGCGCAGCCCTGAGGTGGGAGCAGTTCCCCCTCGCTCGACAAAGCAGCGTGGCTGGGAGGGGAACGTACCCAACAACACTCTGGCTCTGCAACATCCAGCCCAAGTGCCAACCCACCTTCACCCTGGGGCGCTGGGAAATGGAGCATCACAGGGCACCTCTGCGGCAGGCAGGACCCAGGTCAGCGGGCACCAGGCTAGACAAACTCACCTGCACCACCAGCCAGGAGAGAATCACAGCCATGATAGGGTTCCCACTGGCAGATGTCTTCTTGGCAAGCGCCAGCGCCCGGCCTGCAGACAAAGGGGGAAGCTGGGCTAACACAAGGCAGGACCTGCCCAGAGGGCCACCACGGGCACTCATACCACCTGGGTGACAATTCAGGAGTCCTGTCACACTGGGCACCAACGCCAGGGCATACAGATAACCTAACTGACTGTATCTCTGCAGCCTGGCTGGCATGCAGGCACATACCCTGGCTGATGACGCCAGAGGGTGCTTCCCAGACTGCTGATGGGGCGGGGTACAGTTGGCATCTGGCACCCCCACACCACCTCCCTCAGGGAAAAACAGCTGTGCCATGGGGTGCCAGTCCAGGCTACTGTGGTGCCCCCCCACTCTAGGTGCTGAAAATAAGACACCCTGGGCATGAACAGGAAAGTAGCCTGCACTCATGTCACAGGGTGGAGACTGGGCTTCACCAAGGGGAAATAGGGCAACGGCAAGCCCAGGCTCAGGACCCCAAACCCTATATTCCCCACAGCGGGCACATGCCAACCCACAGAACATCACCCCCAAACCAGGAAGGGGACTCCCTGGTCCCAGGGCTCGTCCCAGTCAATGTCAGCCTTCTGGGTAGGCTCTGGCAGGTGCCAGCGTGCCCCGGGCACTCACCAAAGAGATCATCCCGGGCCAGGGCATAGAGGATGCGGGATGCCCCGATGAGGTTGCTCATGGCTGCAGAGAGCGTGGCAGCGTAGATGCCCACTGTGACCAGGGGTGGGAAGATACTGATGTCACGCAGGAAGCCATAATCTTTCTGCAGAAGGATCCTGGAGATGGACACACAGATGCGGGCACCCACATCAGCCCAGGCCAGCAGTGTGCCCTGGCACTGGGCACACCCTGACACCGATGACCCCAGGGAGGGGATGGGCAGCCGTACCTGTTGCAGGTGGCACACATGAGGAAAGCCAACAGGTTGTAGACGAGGTAGGTGAAGAGCACGGCAGAGATGGTGCCCCGCGGGATGGAGTAGCTCGGGCGTTTCAGGTCCCCTGCGGGCAGGAGCATTAGTAACCTGCAGGCACAGCACTCCTTGCTCTCCTCCAACCTCCTCTGCCCAGCTGTGGCTCCCACTCCTCGCTCCTGGTACCACCCAGCCATGACACCCCTCCCCAGCACTGGCACCCTCCCTCTCCTTACCTGACATGTTGGAGCCTGCCATGATGCCAGTGCAGCCATTGAACATCACCGCAAAGACGGAGCTGAAACTCATCATCTGCCCCGTGGTGTAGTCCACCCCGTACCCGCCTGCAGGACACATGGGCACAGGCTGCAATGAGCTGTTTGAGGTGGCACACCCCTGACATATACTCTCCCCTCAGTGTCCCCTGTGCCCAGGCAACAGCCACCATGAGATGAACCACCTCGGGCACCTCTGTACCCGTAGGCTCTCCCCACCCTCCTGCGTGTCCCTCTTGACATGGAGGTGCCAGTCCACAGGACAGAGCCACTCCTCTCTGGCCTGACAGGTAGGGTTTGGGCACACACGCCACAGTGGGTACCGCAGCCAGGCCTGGGGAAAGCCATTCCTCACCACCCAGGTTATTTCGCAGGGTAGTGAGCGAGAAGCCTGTGAAGGAGCCATTCTCGGTCTCTGAGCCGTTGAAGTGTGGCAGGCGGATGGGCACCCCAATGGGCCGCGTGGAGAAGAAGCTGATGAGGATGGTGCCCAGCACACCCGCAACGATGAGGAAGATCAGGAAGGTGGCTTTGGCGTAGATGGAGGCGCCCACGAGGCACACCACGAGGCACAAGGCGAGCAGGACTGTGCCGTAGAGCAGTTCATACCAGTAGCTCTGGGGCAGGACATGGACGCCCGTGCCCACCTTTTGCCCTGGGCAAAGAGATGAGTTGGGATCAGCAGGTCTCAGAGTGAGTATCACCTAGAGCTGAGAGCCACCAGCTTCATGCCATGCATGATGGACACCAACTCGCCAGCAGGGGCAGAGGGCTGGGTGAGCCACGCCAGCTACGCTAGGCATCATGCCCCAACTCTGTGCTATACACCTGCCTTGGCAAGCCTGGCAAGGTGCTAGAGCTGCTCAGGGAGGGGATCCCCACTGCCCTCTGCCACCACACACCCAGGCACTTACCAGGTGGCACCCCAAAGCTGTCCACAACTGCCTCCACCAGCCCCAGCACGTAAAGGGCACTGCCACACACGTTGGCCAGGAAAAACATGATACCGATGCTGCCCCCGAACTCTGGGCCCAGGGCACGGCTGATCATATCTTGCTCAGGTCAAGGGAAGATGCCAGCAACCCAAACTAATGCCCTCAGGCACCCTTGGGTCTCCCTGCCACCCCCAGGCCAGGGCAGTCCCAGTCGCAATGCAGCCCCCCAACAGCCATCTCCAGGCTGTCACCTAATTTTGGCTCATGCCCCCTGCCCTGGAAGCACCCACAGCAAAGGATACAGTAGGCTCCTCCGGCATCCAGTGCCCCATTGGTGGCGATGGCACACACAGACAGCACCGTCATGCCAATGATGAAATAGGCCACTGCAAACATGGCCAGAGCTTGGTACAAGCCAGCGTGACCCACCACGAACCCTGATGAGGACCGAGGAGAGACCAATATCTCTGTTAGCTGGGCAGGGATCACCCCATAACCCCCCTAGCAGAGCCAGAGTCCCCAGGCACATCTATCCCCCAGACCTGGCACTTGCCGAGGCAGGGGGGTTGCTCCCATCCCCATGCCCACAGCGCCCCTCAGGCCATACCCACCCCTTCCCTGCCAGGGCTGGAGCTTCCCCACCCTGTGCCACCCATGGGCATCCCACACTGGGGCCGGCATGTACCCAGGGGCACAGCCACCCCACGACACACGTGCCAGCTGTGACCTGACTCCACAACATGCCAGCCCGGGCACAGCATGCCAGCCCTTGGGGAGCCAGGGAAGAAGATCAACTGGGAGACAGGGCAGCAGGCACTCAGAGAGAGAACAGAGCTGGCGCGAGGGGGCAGCAGGCTGGCACGGAGCAGGGGGACCTGCAGCACTCCCGAGGTGCTGCCAGCGGGAGGCAGGGACCCCCATGTCCTGCTGCCAAACCTGGCGGGCAGTGGGTCCTTTGCCCTTTCCCCAGCTTTGGCACCTGGAGGTGATGGGGGTAAAGTGAGGTCAGGACAAGGCCCCAGTGAGGGACCGGTGGGTCCCCCTCTCCCAAGGACGCAGGGCCACAGAGAGCCAGAGGGCAGCACTAGGGTATGGCATGGGGATGGAGAGCCCCAGGACAAACCCCCGGCACGCACCCCATGCTCTCTCTGCTCTCCTGTGCCCTGGCATCACAGGCAAGCCTCTAATTTTGGGGGTATGCGGGATGGGGGGAATAGGGCACTTGGCAACCCCCGGCACTGAGCTGCTCTCCAGCTCCAGGCACGGACCCACCGGGCAGCGAGCACTCGGCACCGCAGAGTTTTGTGCTCCTCACTTGCCTGCCACAAAGCAGGAAGCAAAAGCAGTCCTGGGCACCAGCCAGGGCCCCGCTTCCCAGCCCACCCTGAGCCCCTCGGGCACGGGAGGGCACCCGAGCAGGGGCAGCCCCTGCCGATGGCCTTGCCCAGGGTGACAACAGCGTTGTGGGAAGTGAGTCAGGCCCGGCAACTCCGGCGGGCAGGAAGGAGCTGCCCGAGGCTGTCGCAAGATGCCCTATCTCGGTCACAAGAAAGGCCGCAGAGTTACCCGCAGCGGGCGCGCGCCGTGGGACAGCCTGCAGCGCGGCCGGGGCAAACGCGTGCCCCAGTGAGTTCTCGCGGAGCCAGCGCCCTGCCGAGCGGGCTGGATTTTGGGGCACCCCTGGCGATCCCCTGGTGGGAGAGCGCCCGGGGGGAAGAGGGATGAACGGGGGCCAGGCAAAGCCAAGCCAGGAAGGGCTGGCAGAGCCTGGGGAGCAGAGGTCTGAGGAGCACTGGAAGGGGTTAGGGTTGCCGGGGGGGGGGTTGCCCACGTGGCCCGGCGGGTTCGGCGCTGCGAGGCCTTCCTCACGGCAGGCCGGTTCCTCTTCCCGGCAGCTCCCTTCCCCCTCGGCTCTGCACTTCCCTTCCTGCCCCAGCCCTGCGGTCCCCGAGGTGACGCCGCCCCCAGACGTGGGGTCCTCGGCTGGTGGGGGGGGGAACCCTGCGATGCTGCGGGTTGAGGCTGGAGGGGGGACAGAGCTTCTGCCAGGACCCAAAATGGGTTGGGGGAGAGGGGGGGGGGGCAAATAAAGCAGTCAAACGATGCCAGAGCCAAGCTGTGCCCCCACCCCAGAGCTCAGGGTGTCCCCCGGGGCAGGGAAGGGGACTCATGGCCCCCCAAGGCCTGCCCGGCCCCCTCGGCCTGCAGCCAGCTCCCTCCCCGGACTTGCTGTGAGCGGAAAGCAAAAGAGAAAAAGCCTTCCCCATTCCCGAGATGCCAGGCAGACAGTGCCCGCCCCGGGCCTCTGCCTGCCCCGAGCCAGGCCAGGGGCATCTCTCCTCCCAGGGTCCCCCGAAAGGGCCCCCACCTTCCCCAGGCCATGCCCTGCCTCCCCCTTTCTCCCCCTCCCAGTTCTTCCAGGCTGCCCAGTAGCAGACTCATAACACAGATTGGGAGCTGGCTGGGACCTAGCCTGTCCCCAAACCGTGCCTCTGAACAGGGCGGGCAGCGGAGGGCCCGGGGGGTGTCGACAGCCAGGTCCCAGACTGGGGGGCACCAGGAAGGCGCACAGGTCCCAGATGAGGGGCACTGGGGTCCTGCATGGGGGAACCGGTGGAGGATGCTTGGGGAGCTGCAGGGTCCGGCCCTGGGAGGGCACAAGGGTTTTTGGGGGGGGGGGCAGAGAGTGCAGTAGGATCCCACACTGGGAGGTCACTGGGATGCCTCACTGGGGTCCAGTCCCGGGCATCCAGCAGGAGCCCAGGAGCCCCAGACTGGAGGAGCCTAGGGGGGGTACTGGGACCCCACACTGGTGGGGAGCCTGGGGGGGGGGTACTGAGAGGGCAGCTGGACTCCAGAGCAGGCTAGGAGTATGGGGCCACTGGGCCCGTACTGAGGGGGCACTGGAGGGACCCAGGGCCCCAGCCTGGGGGAACCGGGGGGAGGGGCACAGGGAGGATCCCAGGGCCCCAGATTGGGGGCACTCGGGGGGTACTGGGACTCCAGACTGGGAGGCTTGGGGCTCGGGGGGGGGGGGGGAAGGCACTGGGAGGAACCCAGTGCCCCAGACTGGGGGTGCTCAGCTTCCAGCTTGGGAGGCTTAGGGTGGGGGGGGGGGGTCACTGGGAGGACGCTGGGCCGCAGACGAGGGAGCAGCGGGCCGGGTGCCGGCGGCACTCACCGAGGCGCAGGAAGAGGACGACGCTGAACATGGAGAGCAGCGTGGGCACCACGACGCCCAGGAAGGTGGGCAGCTTGCGGGGGGCGGCGGCGGCGGCGGAGCCGAGGGCCCGGCCGTGGGCCCGCTCCCGGCCCCGCTCCTCCTCGCCCGAGCCGCCGCACAGGCGGTACGTGAGCAACGCGCTCCGCTCCGAGCTCGCCATGGCCCGGCCCCGGCCCCGGCCCGCTCCGGCCCCGGTCCCGAAACGCGCCCCAGCCCCGCCGCCGCCGCCGCCGCCCCGGGCCCGCCCCGCCCCCTCCGGCTCGGCCCCGCCTCCTCCGGCTCTGCCCCGCCTCCTCCAGCTCGGCCCCGCCCCCGCGCCCCAGTCTGCTCCGCCCCGCCCTCTCCCCGCCCCCTTATCTTGGCCCCGCCCCCGATCTCCGAGACCGCCCCCCCCAGCCCAGCTGACGCTCCCCAAACGGCCCCTGCCCCAAACGTACCCCGAAAGCAGCCTGCACCCCGCGCTGGCCCCACGCCTGCTCCCCGGACTGACCCCCCACCCCTCCACCACCATGCTGACCCCAGCCCCAGTCACGCCGCCCCCAGGTACCCCGAGACTTCACCCCGCACCCCCAGAGCCTCCTCATGGCTGACACCCCCCGGACTAGCCCCCCCACCCCCCCAAAACACCCCGCACCCAGACACTGCTCCTTAAGCCCCCACAGCACCCCGGTAATGACCCCACCTGCCCCCATCGCCTCACACACCCCAGCACTGACCCCCCCTCCGGAGTCACCCCATACCCTGCACCCCAAAGCTGACCCTACACCCCTAGACTGACCTCGGACCCCAGACCCCCCGACATTGACTGTCCTCCACCCCCACGGGCACCCCAGGCACCCTGACACCCACCCGCACACCCCCAGTGTCAGCCCAAACTCCGGGCACCCCCATACTGACCCCTGGTGCCCCAAACTCCCCAGCACCCTAGACACCCCCCGGCACCCTGGCACTGCCCCCTGCCAGGAGTGGGTGAGGACCCCGAGACCCAACATCTCCCCATCACCCTCGGACGGCTCCTGCACCCCCATCTGGAGGCACCCTCCCATCTGAGCGCTGTGACACCCCCCACCCCAATGGCCCGAACCCCCTCCTGCTGCTCGGGCACCACCACCCGCTTTGCAGGAGCACCCGCGGGTGCCCAGGCCCAGGGGAGGGGGGGCACCCAGCCGTGCGGGCAGGCGGCAGGGATGAGCCGTGCAGCGACAGGGGGCCCCGTCCCCATCCCCTCCGGCAGTGCCACTGCGCAGTCCCCGTGCCCCACACCTGCGCCCCACCAAGCCGTCCCCGTTAGCGGGACCCGCGCCTCGGGCTGGTTCCCAGAGCAGCTGGTGGCCCCCCCGCCGCTGCCCGCTGGGCTCCGCTGCCCACAGCAATTACTGGACAATCCCACCCGGGTCCGGCATGCCACGATGCTGCCGTCCCCGCCAAGCGTGCCCTGCCCGCCGGGGCTGGGATCTGCCGGGGCCCCGGGGTCCCACTGCCACCACCGGCCCAGGGACGGCTGAGAGCCTCGCCAATTAGGTTAATGGGGTTGGCACAGGCAGCGGGGGCCAGGGTGGGGGTGGCACAGGCGATGCCGTGGGACCGGGGGCAAGTGTCCCGCTGGCGTCACACGGCGCGGCAGGGAAGGGGCGGGTGACCCCACTGCCCGTGCTGGCCTGGGCATCTCCATCAGCTGGCGCCAGCTTCAGCTAGCCAAAAAGTCAGCCTCGTGGCCCATGCCCACATCACCTGGTCGAAGGGGGACAGTTCGGGCTATGCCGCCAGGGCACCCAGTGACACAGGCTGTACCTGCGGCTGTCCCCATCGGAGGGGACCAGGAATGGGGATGCTTCCCAGGGTATGGTGGCATCTGCCCCTTCTTCACTGCCCTCCAACTTCCCCATTCCCGGGGGGCCCAGTGCCGCGGGGCAAAGGAGGAGCGGGCAGGGTGCCCGCGCGGGGTGGGCGAGGGGGCCGCCCCCCGGCTGGCGGCGGAGACGGGGGGCCGGGGCCGAGGTGGGAGCGCGGCGGGGAGCGCGGCGTGGGCCGGGGCTTTCATCTCGGCCAGGGCCTGTCGCGGTGCCAGCGGGTGCCCGCGCCCGCAGCCAGCGCTGCGCCTTTGATGTGCCACTGAAGCGGCATTGTCGGCCCCGCTGGCACCATCCGGGCTGGGGGGGGGTGGGCAGGGGAGCGCAGCGCGGCCGGGGCTGCCAGCACGGAGGCACCCCCTGCTCCCAGATGGGGATGGGGATGGGGGCACCCCAAATAGGCTTGGGGACCTTGGCACCCCCTGTCCCTAACTGGGATGGAGAACTGCCTGGGCACCCCTCGAAAGGGCATGGGCACACTGGTACCCCTTCCCCCTAACAGGGATAGAGATGGGGACATGGGGATCCCCTACCCCATAGCAGAGATAGAGATGGAGGCATGAGCACCCCTGCCCCCTAAATAGACATGGGGACCTGGGCACTCCCTTCCCCCTAACAAGGACAAAAAAACCCCTAACAGGGCTGGAGAGCGGCATGGGCACCCCTTGCCCCCACGATGGGCATGGGGACATGGGCACTCCCTAACAGGGATGGAAACAGGGACCTGGCCCCCCAAAATAGCAATGGGGACCTAGGCACCCCCACCCCTCGAAAGGAGCCGAGGATGGGCACACGGGCATCAGGGAGTAGCAGAGGGGACCAGCGGGAGGCATGGACACCCCGAAAGTGTGTGTGGGGCAAATGACATGCTGAGCTGTGGACCTAGAGGGGAGCAGGGGGGGCCCTCTCCAGCTGTTTGGGTGAGTGGCACCCCACTTCCTAGAGCCCCAGTAGCCTAGGGTGTGATGGCACCCATAGAGGGACCCCAGGGACCCCCCCCCAGACCCCTAACCCCTCTCTGACACCGATCTCCCCCTTCCTGCCATCTCTGCCTTGCCACTTCTTGCCCGCTCACCCGCCCGCCTTTGAAGTGCCCAGCGTATCCCATGCCCGCTCAGAGGCCCCTGGCGCCCCGGAGCAACGCTTGTGCGTTCCCAGTCGCTTGAAGCCACCTCCTGCCCCTTCTCCTCTCCCCCCCAAAAGCCCCCCTCCTTGGCCCGCCCCGCTCCCAGCTGGCCCCCTCCCGGGGCCCACGGCTGGGCGAGGGGGGCACAGGCAGCCAGGCAGGGGGCAGGGGAGGAGGGAGGGTGGCGCGGCCGAGATTGGCGTGAAAATGATCAAGGGCCGCGGGCAGCGCCGGAGCGCAGGGCCCGTCTGATGCTGCCCGCCCGGAGGCCCCGTCAAACAAAGGCGGCATTGAGGCTTTGGCTGCGCACCCCCCCCCCCCGCTGCCCCCGCGCCCCCCCCCCCTTCCTCGAGCTGGCATCTTGGCGCGACATTAATGAACTCGCCTGTTTGCGCTCCCCTGGCCCCTCTCTCCTCCCACCGCCCGGGGGGCACTATATATATCCGCCTCTCCTTGCCCGCCTCGAGCACTTTGGGGGCTCCCCCCTGCTGCCCCCCTCTCCCGCCGGGGATGGAGCGAGGAGTGAAGAGGACGGGGCCGGCTCTCCCCGCCGCCCGCTCCAGTGCCCACCTGCGGCACCCTGTGCTCCTGCACCTCCTGCACCTCCTGCAGCTGGCGGGGGGGGCACCCCTGGGCCCGGCGCTGTACCCCATGCCGCCCGGCGTCCTGCAAGGTCAGTGCCTGCCTCGGCAACGGGGCATGGGGATGGGGGCAACTTTGCGGGAGGGTTTTGGCTGCCAAGGAGGGGGTGAGGCTGTGGGAACCAGGACTTTTGGGTTCTCTCTCCAGGGAGGAGTGAGCAAGTAGGACGCCTGGGTCCCTGTCCTGGGACAGGACAAGTCTCCCCAACCCCCGGGGCCTGGGGTTGGTGGCAAGTGCTGCCCGGGGAACATGCGAGGGAAACTGAGGTTGCAGCAGGGGATGCAGGGTTTGTGCCCTGCAGCCAGTGAGCTCTTCCTCCTGTCCCGTGTACCTGCAGCAGCCCCACAAGCTCCTCTGCCAGGGGGCACCGGGAGCTATACAGTGGCTATGGGAGGGGGGGTACCAGCAGGCACAGGCGTGGGCGTGCACACGCATGGGCATGCAGACATGTGCGCACGCACACGGGTGCACACGGGCATGCACGCAGGCATGGGCACACCTGCCTGGCACACACACCACTGCATGCCCGTGTTCGCACACGTGTGTGCTCACAAGGGCTACATGTGCAGCAGGGCACACATGGGCGCTGGGAAACACCTTCCCTGTGCCACCCCATCTGCCACCCCATGTGCCAGGGATAGACCCCAGGTGTCAGGGTGCCCATCACCCCAAGCAGTGCCGACGGGGTGCTGGAGTCTGTGCTGGGGCTGCACTGGGCTCTCCCCAGCCTGGCACCCGCTGCGGAGGTGCCCGCTGCAGCAGGTGCCCAGGGCAGGTCAGCACAGAGCAAGGGGCACGGGCGCCGGTGGGCGCTCTGCAGTGCTGGGGGTCTGAGCGCCCTGCCATGCACTCTCCAGCGCTGTCAAGCCGGGGGACGCTGGTGCTGGAGGCAGCGCTGAGGAGTGCCCTGTTGGCTCTGGAGGGGGCCCTGGCCGAGCACCAGCGGCAGCGGGGTGCCTGTGGGCTCTGTGCCCCCTGCCTCTTCCCGCCCTGTGCCAACATCACTCACCGCTGCCCACGTGAGTCACGGCCCCATTGGCACACCTCCCCGGGTCCCCACCCAGACACCACCCCATCCCCTGGAGACCCTACTCAAACACTGCCCAGGGTCCTTACCCAAACACCACCCCATCCCCTGGAGACCCTACCCAAACACTGCCCAACGTCTACCCAACCACTGCCTCATCCCCGCGAGACCCTACCAAAACACTACCCCAAGACCCTACCCAAAGACTGCCCTTTCCCCTATGGACTACCAGGAGACTCCCAGGAGATCCTCCCAAAACATCGCCCTACCTGCTAGAGACCCTACTGAACAACCACCAAGTCCCTACCCAAACACTGCTGCAAAAATCCTAACAAATAACCACCCCATCTCCTCAAGACCCTACCCAAATATTGCCTGGACACCTTAATCAAACAGTGCCCCATTCCCTGCAGACCCTACCCAAACGCTGCCTGATCCCTTCTCTGCTCCACATCCATCCCAAAGTGCAGCCCAGGGTGGCCAGGGTGGGAGGTGGGCAGGGACAGCAAAGGGATGCCCACGGCCCCGCTGTCCTGCAGCGCCGGCTGTGCCTCCCACCGTGCCCCCCAGCTGCCAGGCCCTGCTCGATGCCCAGGCGCTGCCCGAGCTGCCCCAGCGCAACTGGGCGCTGAGCCAAGCATGTGCCCCCTACCAGCGCCTGTGCCCACCCAACGGGGCCCAGCCAGCTGCCTGCGCCCCACTCAGCGCCGGGCACTGCCGCCGCCGCCTCCAGGAGTGCCGTGAGTGGGCACCCACATCACCCTGCCAGGCCACCACAGCTCCCCCCAAAGAGGAGAGCACTACAATAAAAAAATGGGGTGCCCTGGTGGGGTGGGGTCATTGTCTGGGGAGGGTGGAGCATTGGGAAGGGCCGGGGGGGGGGATGGGATGGGGAGATTGGGGAGGATGGGAGATCTGGAGTGGGACAGGGAATTTGGAGGGATGGAGGCAATGCGGGGCAGTGGGGGACCTGGGATGGGATGGGAAGACTGGAGGGACAGGGGCATTGGTGGTGGTGGTGGATGTGGTATGAGATGGGGAGACTGGGAGGATGGGGCATTGGGGTAGTGATGGGGAGATTGGAGGAATGGGGGCAGTGGTGATGACAGGGGACCTGGGGTGGGATGGGGAGATTGGGGGATGGAGGCACGGCAGCGATGAGAGATCTGGGGTGGGAGATTGGAGGGACGGGGCATTGCCAGGGGCTGGGGCAATCTGAGGTGGGATGGAGGCACTGGGGGGAACAGGCAACTGAGGTGACAAGGGAATCTGGAGTGATGGAAGGGGGTGGAGGCACTGGTGGGCTGATGGGGAGATGCAGGAGATGGGGACAGTGGGGGCAATGGGGGGACCTGGGGTGGGACAGGGGGATTGGGAGGATAGGGCATTGCAGGGTGGGGGGACCTGGGGTGCGGGCAGGGGCACTGGGGGGCTCACAGAGAGATCTGGGATGGGATGGGGACATGGGGGGCACTGGGAGGAACTGGAGGGTGTCAAGGGGAGCTGAGGGTGCCGGGGACACGAGGGGGGACGGCGGCGGGGGTCCCCGCGTGGCGTGACAGCCTGTTCCCACAGGGCTGGTGGCCGCGGCCCCAGGCCCCGACGCGCCGGCAGAGGCGGTGACGCCAGGTGAGCCGGGGCAGCCCAGCGGCACTCACGCCACCCCTCCCGCGGAGCCGCGGGCCCCCCCGGCCCCCCGGCTGCCTGCTGGGCCGGGGGGCAGAGGTTAGCGTCGGCAGCTGCCGGGCCGCGGGGCGCCCCCGGCCCGCCGCCCACTCGCCTCCGTGAGCACGATGAGGCTTGACAGCGCGCCCGGCGCGGCCTGCCCCCCTCCCGCGGGGGCCGCGCGCTGTCCCCGCTGCACGCCGCCGCCGCCGCCGTGCCCAGCCACCCCACCCCGGGCACGGGGGCACGGCGTGTGGGACGGTGGGGTGGGGGGGCCGCAGGCGCCCCCCGCCTCTCACCCTCGCTTTGTCTCCCGCCTCCAGGGAGCTGCGGGCGCAGAGCGGGCCCCCGCGCCAACGCCACGGCCCCCCGAGGACGCATCATGGGCGGCAGCGTGGCGGCGCGGGGGGCATGGCCCTGGCTGGTGTCGGTGCGGCTGCACGGGGAGCTGATGTGCGGAGGGGTGCTGGTGGGGCACGCCTGGGTCCTCACCGCCGCCCACTGCTTCGCCGGGTAGGGCGTGGGGGGCCTGGCGACGGGGGTGGGCTGCCCCCTCCCCAGCCCCGGCTCCCGTTAACGCCCCCGCTGCCCCCCGGCAGGAACCGGAACGAGCTGGCGTGGACAGTGGTGGTGGGCGACCACGAGCTGAGCAAGCCCGACACGGGCGAGCGGGCCGTGCCCGTCCGCCGCATCCTGCCTCACCCCAAGGTCGGTGGAGGCAGGTCGGGCACCTTCCCCGGGCCTCCCCCCCAACCCCCCTGCGCCGCCCGCGCACCCCCCGCCGATGCCGCCCCTTTGCCTTCCAGTTCAACCCCAAGACGTTTCACGGGGACCTGGCGCTGCTGGAGCTGGCGGCGCCCCTGGCGCCATCACCCGCTGCCAGCCCCGTGTGCCTGCCCAGCGGCCCCGCCGAGCCCGGCCCCGGCACCGCCTGCTACATCGCCGGCTGGGGCTCCCTCTATGAAGGTGGGTGCCCGCTCCGGGGCCCGTGGGGTCCCGCGGGGCATCCCCCTCGGGCACAGGCGAAGCGGGGAGGACAGGGCGCGGCGGCACCCCCTGACGGGCTCCTCGCCCCGGCAGAGGGGCCGTCGGCCGAGGTGGTGATGGAGGCGCGGGTGCCCCTGCTCAGCCAGGAGATGTGCAGCGGCGCCCTGGGCAAGGACCTGCTCACCAGCGCCATGTTCTGCGCCGGCTACTTGTCCGGCGGCATCGACTCCTGCCAGGTAACGCCCGGAGCCGGGACAGGGGCGGGGGGTGGGGGGAATGGCGCCAGCCCCACGGCGCTGTGGCCGGGGCAGGGGGGAGCGCACACCACCGGGCACATGCCGCAGCGGGTGCCGGAGCTCCCTGGCGCCGGCCGACTCGGGGGGCCTCCCTGCCGCCGCAGGGCGACTCGGGGGGCCCGCTGGCCTGCCAGGACCCCTCCTCGCACCGCTTCATCCTCTACGGCATCACCTCGTGGGGCGACGGGTGCGGCGAGCGGGGCAAGCCGGGCGTCTACACCCGCGTCGCCGCTTTTGCCGACTGGCTCAGCCTCCAGATGGACCGTGAGTGCCCGCCGGCCGGGCCCCTCGGTGGGCCGTGCCGAGGTGGCCGAGGGCCGCGGGGAGGCTATGGGGAGCGATGCTGGTGGGTGCAGCGCCTCACGCCAGCCCCGGTGCCCCCGCAGCCTCCCACGCCAGCCGGGAACCCAGCTGCTTCGACCTGCTGGCGCTGGCCCAGCTGCCCCCCGAGCGGCAGCCGGCCGAGCGCGCCCGGCTCTGCGCCTTCTACGCCAGCGCCTGCCGGGCGTCCCTGAGCCAGGCCGCCTGCGCCAGCCTTGCCGAGGAGACATGCCACGCCAGGAGGCGGCGATGCGGTGAGTCGCAGGGGCCGGCGGTGCCCACCGCAGGGCAGGGGCATCCGGGCTTGCTGTGCCAGGTTTTGGGCCCATTGCTGGTGGCGCGGGGCCGGGCCAAGCTGGCGCGGCAGCCAAGGATGCCGCTCAGCCCTTGCGCCAGCAGAGCTGCACGCCTACGCCCAGACTTTGGTGGATCTCCTGCGCCGGGCCGGGGACTTCTTCCGAAACCAGCTCGACTTCTCCTTCCTCACCCGCACCCTGCCCCAGCTCGTGGGCAAGATCTACAGGCACCTCTTCCCTGCCCGCGTCCGCAGGGACGCCCCAGGTACCCTGTGCCACCCCGGGCCCGCTTGAGGACGTGCCAGCATGCTGCCTCGGTACCCTCCGTGCCGGCACATCGCATGCCAGCTGCCTGCCACAGCACCACCACTGGGCTCCCCTACCCCCTTGCTTCCCCCCCTCCCCATTGTCCCCACAGGCCCAGATGTGGCAGGGGGCCAGCCCAGCCCCATGGCAGAGGGCACCCCAGGACCCCAGAGCCTCCCCACCAGGTAAGGGGGGAGGCAAGAGCACGGCTGACCACAGGGGGCTTAAGGGTTTGGGAAGGTGGGCGAGATGCCCGTGGGCATCACCATGGGCCTGCCCAAAGTGTTGGGGTTTCCCTCACTTGGGCACATCTGGAGGGAGGTGGGCACAGCCCCATGGTGTGCCCAGGGCTGCCGGGGGTCCTGACACAGGTGGCACTGCCCAGGAGACGGGTGGCGCTTGGGGATGCTGGGCACTTGCCTCAGCTGCCCCTCTGTGCTTGCAGGCGGGGGCCTGGGCGGCCGCCCACCTTCGCTGGGCTCTTCAGCACTGTGGGACCCCGTCTGCAGGACTGGGTGGAGGTGCTGAGGGCCATGGCGGGGGGCAGCCCCCTGGCACCCAACTTGGACAGGGAGCAGCTCCCCGGGGAGACGTGGCTCTTCCTGCAGGTATTTGGAGAGGGATTGGCTGGGGGGACTCCCTGCCCTTCTGGTGACCATGCCACCGGGGACCAAACCCCTGCAGTACTCCCATGTCCTCCTAACGTCCTTTGGCCCCAATATACCTTGGCCAGCCTTGGGGGTGGCACCCCTATCTCTGCCACCACAGGGGGAGCATCTTGTCCTCCCCAACTGAAACCAGGGCTCCCTGTCCAGCTACTGCAGAGCCAGCTTTGGGTCCAACCCCACAGTCATGGGTCTGACCCCACAGATGTGTGTCTGACCCCACAGCTTTGGATCAGACCCAAAGTGGACACGAGGCACCTACATGTCCCCAGAAATCCATCAGACGCCAGTCCTGCCATGCCTTGTGCTCTGCTGCCATGTGCCTCAGGCAGTGCCCACAGGCACCCCGCAGGTGCTCCACGGCCCGCTCTGTCCCTCTGTCTCCTTCAGCAGGGCGAGGAGGCGGTGGAGGAGCTGGTGGGCCAGGGCAGAGCCTTCCTCACCCAGCTGCAGGCAGAGTTGGGCCTCAGCACCCCCCTTGAAGCCACGGAGCCGCGACAAGCACCTGGAGACCCAGCAGGGACCCCAGTGCTGAACCTTGAGCCCCAGGAGGCAGGCAGGTTGGGGACAATGGGGCACTGGGGTTGGCATTCACTGCCTGGCTCCATGCCTGGCAGTGCCTGCCAACCACGTCCCCTCTGCAGGTTTTAACACCTCTCTCCATGGCAGGGTCCACAGCGGGTGGTCACCTGAGGGAGAAACGCGACCTGGTACCCACATTGCCCGGGGTGGAGGAGGAGGAGGCAGGCGAGGGCCAAGGTAAGGGCCCTGGCCACTGTGGGAACGGGTGCCAGTGTACCCAGAGGGACCCGCACCAGGTCACCTGCTGCCCCCAGCCATGGTGGCAAGCCTGGCTTCTGCTTTCCACCCTGGTGCCGGGGCTACTTATGCTGTGGGTCATGACAGCTATCTCATGTCCCTGGAGATCCTCTCCCCCATTCCCTTGGCTTCTCAAGGTGGCCAGGGAAGAGCCCAGGCATTCCTGGTGGCAGTGGGGAGCCCTGGCACAGGCAGCGGCTCGTCCCATCGCTCCACAGCGCCTGACATCCCTGTGTCCCTCCTGCCCATCCCCGGGCTCCAGGCTGCCCCGGCCTCAACGAGTCGGCGGTGCGGGTCAGCGCGGTGCGAGAGCTGTACGCCTGGGTGCTGCAGGTGCCCGAGCCAGACCTGGCCATGACCTTCCAGGAGGTGAGTGCCCCAACCCAGCCTGGCTCTCCCACTGTCCGCCCTGCTGCAAAGCCCTGGGGGCTCAGCTGGCACCCTCCCGTGAGGTGCTGGTTCGAGTCCCCCAGGGGAGCCAGGTGATGCCCACCCTGCAGCCTGCCAGTTGCCCTCCTGCTGTGGCTCCCTCCCCGGCAGTGCGGCCACCTCGGGCCTCACGGTATTTTCCTCTCCCTGCAGATCCTGGTGGACTTGGGCTCCAAAAATGCCAAGGGGCTGTACCGGGCGCAGGTGCGGGCCACGGTGGGGGGCCGCCCCACGGCTTTCAATGGCCTTGTGGGCCTGGAGAGCGACTCACTGGCCCGCAGCATGCCTGGCCTGGTGGCCTTGGCGCTTGAGGCCTTGAAAACCTAACAGTGCTCACTGTGCCCTGGGGCACCCTGCCAGCATGGGGATATGGGCTGGGACAGGAGGTCTCTCATGTTCTTCAGACCCCAGTGCCCCCAGGCTTAGGCAATTCCACACTCTTGTCCCGCGCTGTGCCTCAGTTTGCCTCTTACTGCCAGCACTGCCCAACCTCCCCAGGGCGACGGAGCATCTTGGCCAGGGATTGCATCCCTTGCTGTCCCTGGGACCCCTGCCTTGGGCAGACCCCTCCCCCACTCCAGTTTCCCCAGCAACACCCAGGCTGTTATTTATTTGTACAGAAAAAGATTTATTTTTCAATAAAGAAGGGCTCTATTTTTTGGTAGCTTATGAGTCTGAGGGGGGTGCTGTGCCGCGCGGTGCCAGGGACGCAGGCACTGGTGGGGGCCTTTCAGTGCGTGATGCAGCATCCTGCTGCCTCTCCCCTTCCGGCACCCCATACCCTCGAGCAATGGCCCCCGCCTTGATTTACACCCCCTGGCATCAGTGCTGAGCTCCAGCCCCCTGGCCTGGGGGGCACATACCCTTTCCTGCCCACCAGGCACCCCAGGACATCAGCCTCCCCCCCATGCTTGGTGTCACCTTCTCAGGCCCTGGGCACAAGGCAGGATCCAGGAGGGTTCTGCCACATGGCATGGCCAGGAGATGCCGAGCGGGGTGCAGGGGGACTTTTGCTACGCCTTGAGGTATTCCTTGGGGGTGTAGGGCGGGTGCCCCCTGCTCCCCCTCTGCCCCAGGCACTTCCTCTGGTAATACCCCTCTTTTTGCAAGGGACCCGGCCACCTAGCCCTTGGGCACCCTGGGCAGGCAGGACAGGGCTGGCACCAGTGCCTGTGGGGTCCTGCCTGTCTCTCTGCCCAGCCAAGCCAGAGAGTCCTGGGCTTCTGTGCAGTGGCAGGAATTTGACCACCACGGGAGGGGGCCATGGAAAGCACCCTCTGCCCCTCAGCACAGCACCCAATGCCCTCCGTGGTGCCACCAGCTCGGAGACCCACGTGAAACCTCCTGACTGGCGAAGGGCCGAGTGTGTGCTTGCCCACCAGTGAGGGACAGGACAGTGCCCAGTCAGGAAATCCCTGCCTTGGGTACCAATGGGTGCCAACACCTTTGTATCCCTGCTGTCAGAGAGCCCCAACCCCATCATTGCCCCCAGTGCCCGCTGCCCCCTAAGCAGCATCCCTGGACCTGCCGAGTAGCGGGGATGGGACCGCGCTCCTCCAAGTACTTGGCAATGCCAGTCCTGGAGCAGGCATGGGTGCCAACCAACTCCGGCTGGGACAAGCCAGGGGTGCTGGGCAAGGGGAGATGGGGTGGACACTGCTGTCTGGCCGGCCGAGACCAGCTGTGCCCGCCCATCTTCCTTTCTCCAGGCCCAGGGGTGACGGAAGAGGGGGGCCAGAGCCAACATCCGGTCTCAGCTCTCTTCCCCCTCAGCACCTGGCACCATCCATCTCCCCCCTCCTTCTCGCAGCCGGACATCCGTCCCCCAACAGCAGGCGGGGAGGTGGCAGGGGGCCCAGCACCACGCGGGGAAGGAGGGCACTGTGGGCGCCACATGGATAGCCTCCCGGCACAGCTGGCCCTGCTCGGGGCGCTGGCACTGGCGGGTGAGCATACGGCTGGGGGGTGCTCCATTGGTGGGGGGGTTCTGACCCCTTTGATGGGGGTCAGGGCTGGGGACAATGCTGGCAGGACTCTGCTGGGCACACGTGTCCCCAGGTCCTGCTGACGTGCGTCACCCAGCAGAGTTGCGTGGCTGAGTATCACCTTCGCTGCCATTCTGCCCGTGCTGTGAGAGCCATGTCCCTGTCTGAGCCGAGTGCGTGTGTGTGTGCGTGTGCGCGTGCGCGTGCACACTGGCCGCTGCATCTATGTGTCTCCGTGTGTGTGTGTGTCCACCTGTCTGCATGCATGGTGCCACTGCATCCATGTCTGTGTCCCTGTGTGTCTCTGTGTGTGCATCCACGTGCACGGTGCCACCATGGCTGTGTCTCTGCATGTCATATGTCCCTCCCTGTGTGTGCGGAGTCAATATCTGTGTGTCCATGTGTCCCTGCATGTCTGTGCCCGTGTCTGTGTCCCTGGCCAGACGTCCCTGGCCACATGTGCCTATGCACCCCATGCATATGTGCGTTCCTGCATGTCTACCTCCATGTCCCTGTATGCCACAGGCACAGCTGCACCCTGGCCTTTTCCTGTCCCCCCCATCCTTATGCCACCCTGCCCTCACTGAGCATCCCCACAGGGCAGCACTGGGTGGCCCAGCAACCCCCCTAGATGGGGCTGGGCCTGACCCTGTGCCCCTCCAGGCGGGCTCTGCGTGAACCAGGAGGAACGGCTCATCCACCACCTCTTCGAGGAGAAGGGCTATGACAAGGAGGTGCGCCCCGTCGTCTCCATTGACCAGACTGTGGATGTCTACCTGGCCCTCACCCTCTCCAACCTGGTCTCGCTGGTGAGCCCCCAGCAGGCAGTGCATGCTGCCTTGGGGGTTCCCAGGGTCCCACCAGCCTTATCTCACCCCCAAGGGGTGGGTTTGTGGGGTGAGCCCTGGAGTCAGTCCCTCGGATGCCCTCGCTGGCAGTGGTCCAGGCATCCCAGTGCCTGTCTTACCGTGCCACTTTGTTGTTGCAGAAAGAGGCAGACGAGACGCTCACCACCAACCTGTGGATCGAACATGTGAGTTGGGGAAGGGGGTGCTGGGGTCTAGCACTGTCCAATTCCTGCCCACTTCCCTCCTCCGCAGCTCCCTGCCCTGGGTAGCGTCCTCGCAGCGTGCCATGGCAGCTATCCCCTGCCCTGGCACCCTGGGCAGGGGGACACTAGGGCATCAGCTGTGCCATGGGGCATGGGAACAGGGTGGCCTGGTTTGGCGAAGGGTGATTCCCGGGGATTCCCCCTCCCAGGGCTGGACCGATTACCGCCTGCAGTGGAATGAGTCTGAGTTCGGGGGCATCAAGGTGCTCCGCCTGCCGCCAGATATGCTGTGGCTGCCAGAGATCGTCCTGGAGAACAAGTGAGCTGTGCATCAGTTTCCCCTCCTGCACCTCCACCCTAGGCTGGCCGAGGCCCCCAGCTGCTTGCGGTGGGGTGGCTGGCGTCCTCGGCCAGAGTGGCCGAGCCATCCCCAGTGCTGAGGGAGCCACGCTGCGCCCCCCCGCTGGCCCCTGTGCCCACCTCGGCTCTCTCTGCGCAGCAATGACGGGCTCTTCCAGATTGCCTACTACTGCAACGTGCTCATCTACAGCACAGGCTACGTCTACTGGCTGCCACCTGCCATCTTCCGCAGCGCCTGCCCCATCAACGTCAACTTCTTCCCCTTCGACTGGCAGAATTGTACCCTCAAATTCAGGTGCCGCAGGGCCAGCAGGGGCCAGGGCAGCGCAGGCAGGGAGGCAGAAGGGCCTGAGGCTCTCCTCCCACTGCCAGCGCAGTCCCAAAAAGTTTTGCTCTGAAGCGTTTGGCAGGTGTTTGAGTTATGGGAGGGGGGAGAAGAGCCTGGTGTAGGGGTGCTGTGCCTTGGGGTGCCCAGATACCCACCCTGCCATGGTGCAAAACACCACCGCATGCGTGCCCTCTCTGTCGTGGACCTGGGCAGGGCCATCCCCTGGCGTGCCTCGGGGCAGACACCTCTCCCCGGTGCAGGTCTGGGTGCGGCCAGGCAGGACTCCGCGGAGCGACTCTGGGGGCCCTTGGCATCTTGGCAGAGGCCAGGGTAGGTGGGTGGCAAGGATGTGGCAGTGGGCGCAGACCCTCACCGCCTGTCCCCTGGGCCAGCTCGCTGGCGTACAACGCTCGGGAGATCAGCATGCACTTGAAGGAGGAGAGCGATATGAAGACGGGCAAGTATTACCGGGTGGAGTGGATCATTATTGACCCTGAAGGCTTCACAGGTAATGCATGCACCTTCTACCACGTGTTATGGCAGCAGGAGACCCTGAACAGGGCTCAGGGGTGCTCCACTGCCAAGATATCCTGTACAGGGCACAGGGGAGCCCCATATGGGGCATAGGGGCAGCCCACACCGGGACATCCTGCAGCAGGCTCAGGAGCACCCTACTGCTAAGGCACTCTGGTATGCAGGGCTTTGGCACCTTGGTACCCATCCTGCCAAGCTTGGCCCTACCCCTACACAGGGTGGGGAGGACGGGTGCTGCTCTGAAGGGTGGTAAGCCCCAGGTGGGCTGGGGTTGGAGAGGACAGGCATGGCCAGGTTCCCCTGTGCCTCTTGCCATCCCATGTGCCCTGGCAGAAAATGGGGAATGGGAAATCATCCACCGCGCAGCTCGCAAGAACATCCACCCCAACAACCCGCCTGAGAGCAGCGAGCACCAGGACATCACCTTCTACCTCATCATCAAACGCAAGCCACTCTTCTATATCATCAACATCGTCACGCCCTGTGTCCTCATCGCCTTCATGGTCATCCTCGTCTTCTACCTGCCTGCTGACAGTGAGCGAGCCCTGCGGCAGCCGTACGGGGCACGGGGACACCTCAGGGGCACTCTGACACCAGGATACCCCAAATAGGGGATCAGGAAACCAACATCCTGGCCAGGCACCCTGTCAAGGGCCACCCAGAGCAGGCCATGGGATGCCCCATGTGGGGCACCCCTACACCAGAACAGCCCGTACAGGGCACGGTATCCCTGAGTGGGACACTGGGAAGGGAATCTCAGCACTGGCAACACTGGGAAGGCACCCCAGCACTGGCGACACTGGGAGGGATCCTGGCAATGGGAGGAGTATCTGACCCTGGGGGCAGTAGGAGGGATCATGGCACTGGGGGCAGCAGGAGGGGAACCAGAGACAGGGGTTGCCCCGAGCTCACCTGCTCTCCAGGTGGCGAGAAGATGACACTAGTGATCTCCGTGCTCCTGGCCCAGTCTGTCTTCCTCCTGCTCATCTCCCAGCGCCTGCCTGCCACCTCCCATGCCGTTCCCCTTATCGGCAAGTGAGTCCTGGCCACCACCCTGCAACCTGGAGGGCTGGGGGTGGCAGAGGGTGGCTCTACCTGTGCCTGGCCCCAACAGCAATGCCAGCCCTGCTGGGGGTTGGGGGGGGGTGGCAGCAGGCTGAGTGGCCCTGCCCCCCGCCCCACCCCAGGTTCCTGCTTTTCATCATGCTGCTGGTGACAGTTGTGGTGGTGATCTGCGTCATGGTCCTGAACTTCCATTTCCGCACCCCCAGCACCCATATCATGTCTGACTGGGTCAAAGAGGTGAGTGGGCCCTGGGGTGCTCCCTGGGGAGAGCAGCCACAGCTCAGCAGGCCTGGTGGATACAGCAGCAGCGGGTGGCACCGTGCCGCCCAGAGGTTATGGGGCACTGCCCAGGCAAGGCATCAGCACGTCCCGTCTGCACCATGCTAAAGGGCTCAGCGTCTTTGGCTACACACCTGGTTGGGGTTGGATGGTGAGGACGAGGCGCCCACCCCAGGGGCGGCATGGCACCAGGGCTGTGCCCAGCCCTGACACCATGTCCCATGCCCCAGGTCTTCCTGGAGACCCTGCCCCGTCTGCTGCACATGTCGCAGCCGGCTGAGAGCCCAGCGGGTGCCCCACGCATCCGGCGCTGCAGCTCGGCCGGCTACATCGCCAAAGCAGAGGAGTACTTCAGCGTCAAGTCTCGCAGTGAGCTCATGTTCGAGAAGCAGTCGGAGCGGCACGGGCTGGCCAGCCGTGTCACCCCAGCCTGTGAGCACTGGGGGGACACGGGAGGGTGACTGAGCGAGGGTGCCCAGCAGGGGCACCTCTCCTTTTGGGCCACCTTTGGGAGCCCTCCATCCCAGGGCCCATCTCACATCTCCCATGCCCCCAGGCTTGGCACCACCTGGTATGGACGCTGGCCATGACCAGGTCTACGAGCAGCTGAAGCCGGCCATCGATGGCGCCAACTTCATCGTACAGCACATACGGGAGAAGAACAGCTACAATGAGGTGGGCACCGCAAGCACAGTGGGGGTGGACGATGCCCATGGCATCTCCCTCCCTGCTTAAGGGGACTCCTCCATGCCCACCCACTGCCCATCTTCCCTAGGAGAAGGACAACTGGTACCGCGTGGCTCGCACTGTGGACCGGCTCTGCCTCTTCCTCATCACGCCCATGCTGGTGGTGGGCACCCTCTGGATCTTCCTCATGGGCATCTACAACCACCCGCCGCCACTGCCCTTCGCTGGAGACCCCTACGACTACCGCGAGGAGAACAAGCGCTACATCTAGGGTGCTGGGGAGGCAAGTGGGGGAACCCATGTGCCAACCTGCCTTCCCACTCAGCCTGCCTCCTCCACCACTGCCCTCCCGTGGTGCTGCCAGCAGGGCAAATAAAGCTGAGTTCTTCTTGCCGTGGGAAGCTGAGTTGGTGGCTGCCTTCGGTGCCCCTGGGCACAGGGCTCCCTAAGCACGCTGTGCACACGCTGAGGAGGGCAATGCCATGCCCAGGAAAGGGGGGGTGCTGGGTACCCATCTGCAGTGTTAGGTGTCCTGAGCTTGGGGGTCTTCAGCTGTGGTCAGTGAAGGGGGCACCCTTCAGGGCACAGCAGTACTAGCCCTGGGTACTGCAGTGGATCGGGCACTTATGCCAGGATGGGCTGGGGAAGGGGATAGGCCTCCCAAGTGACACCTGCCAACCCAGACACACAGCCAGCAGTCAGAGAAGTGCCATCAACACCCATATCCCATCCCCATGCCCGCTAGGGAAACGAGAGCCCCCCAGCCCAGAGGAACCAGCATCTCCCTCCCGGCATGCCCCATCCCACAGTGCTGGGCTAGAGGGGATGGGAGTGTTTCCTTCTCCCAGCTCAGCAGTAGGAGGCCAGGGGTCTGATTTCAAGGGGCACAGCTGACATGCCCCCACTGGCAGTGGCCCGAGACAGCTGTCACATCCTCTCCACTGAGCCAGGAATCCATCCCCTCGCACACAAGCCCTGGTAGGATTCGAACCCCTGCCTTGGAGGGAGATGCTCAGGGTGGCATGATCCCCTCCACCGACCGGCGCTACCCAGATGGGCATTGCTCCCCGGGCTCAGCTCCCCCGGGCTCATTGCTCTCCCGGGCTCGGGGTGGGGGGGGTTGCCTGCCTCCCTTCCCTACTGCCTGGACTGGGGGGCAGCTAGCCACTGCTGGGAGGGACAGGGCACTGCTAGGGGTGTTCGCAACACCTGCTCCCTTTCCAGGACCCGTGGGTGCAGGGGTTTCCACTGATCCCATGGGCACACTGCGGCCCTCTGCTTGGGAGAAGGAGAAACTGAGGCACAGAAAATATCCCCCCCGCCCCAGCCCTGCAGCAGACACCACCCGCATGGCCCCGCTTCCACCAGCCGCCGGCACAATGCGTCACCAGGCACTTTCCAGCAAACTGGCTTCGCCCGCTCGGCGAGAGGTGCCCCAGCCGCTGCCTGTCCCACCCCGGCCCCGCTGTTTTTGGGAACAGCTGACGGCGGTGAGGACAGCTGGGCTGGCCGGGCCGCCTGGGCGCCAGGCCCAGAATAGCTCTGCACGGGCGCCAAGCGGAGCGGAGGCCTTGCTGCGCCACGGCCCCCGCCATGCACTGCCCTGGCCTCCTCTTCGCCCTCTGCGCCCTGGCAGGTAAGGGGTGCCCACCCTGGGGGGAGGCCTGGACGGGGCATCAGGTCACCCCCCCCCATCCCTCAGCCCCAGTGGTCCTTGGGGGTTTGTTGCCCCAGGGCGTACAGCGCCGTGCATCACCCTGGGGGAGGGGGGTCCCGGGCCAACAGCCTGCTGCCACCATGTCCTGCCCTGGGGGGGGCCCTGGGGTGTGTGGGGTTGGGGAGGGAGTGGGGGGCCCCCGCACACCCCTGCTGTACGCAGGTGTGCAGCACCTCCAAGGTAGAGTCGCCCGTGCCCACGGCTGTGCAAGCACACCAGCCCTGCGCTTGCACGCTGCATGTGCCCAGGCGCTCCCACACACGCACGCTTGCACACCGGGACGCTGAGGCATGCCATCCGGCACGCTCAGGCATATATGCACACATACGGTAACACACAGACACACACGCACATGCACTCAGGCACAGCCCCACGCAAGAACACGTGCGTGGAGATATGGACACGCTAACACGCTCAGATACATACACACACTCGCAGGCACAGCCCCACACTACCCCATGCAGACGCACAAACCCGCTAGATCCACCCCCACACTCACAGCCACGCACGCTTACACAAATACACACGTGCGCATACACGCTTACACAAATGCACAGCTGTACATCCACCAGACACGCAGATATGTGCAGGCATACTTAAATCTGCTTGCACACACCCACTAGCACATACACACTCATAGACAGATGCACGCTTAGACACACACACACACACACACACACACACACACACACACACACACACACACACACACGTACCCCTGGACAGACATACTCCTAGACACACACACACACCCCCAGACACCCACTCATCCCCAGACAGACACCCAAATGCACACACACACCCATAGACAAACACACAGATATGTACACCCCCCCACCCCCCCCAGTTAGAATCACACACAGTCACCGCACAACACCTTCACAGCCATGCTAGCAGCTCCTGGGGGCAGGTGGCCCCGGGCAGCCCTGCGGGTGCCCCTGCATCCCCACCCTGGGGTGCTCCATGGCATGCACCCTCCCCAGGCGTGAGCTGCAGGAACCAGGAGGAGAAGCTGCTCCAGGACCTCATGGTCAACTACAACCGCCACCTGCGTCCAGCGCTGCATGAGGACGAGCTCATCAACGTCACCCTCAAGCTCACCCTCACCAACCTCATCTCCCTGGTGAGAGACCCTCCAGTGATGGCCCCTGTCCACCTGCTTGCCTGCGCTGGCCACCCTGCACGGGAGCAGGGCCACCCCACGCAGGAGCTCAGGGCCACCATGTCCACATCCCGCACCGCTGGGGGTGCTGGGACAATGCTGTGGAGGGGACCCGGTGTCTGGGTGCTGCATGGAGCAAGGCTTTGCCCTTGTTCCTGTAGCTGGGGGCAGCAGTAGCTGTGGGGCAGAGGCGCTAATGCTGCTGTCTCACCTCTTCCTTTCCAGAACGAGCGGGAGGAGACCCTCACCACCAATGTCTGGATCGAGATAGTAAGGCCCAAGGCAGTGCTTGTCCCCGGGCAGGAGCCCCATGCCACCTTTGCACCTCAGGGTGGCACCCCATAGCAGGCTGGCACCAAACTCCCCTTCTGTGGGTGCCCCCCGCTGCAGAGGGGCTGCATGGGCTGGGAGGCTCACGAGCACCTCTGATCCAGGGTGGGTGAGCAGGGCTGAGGGGGGGGCACTGTGACGCCCCTCTGCTCCTCTTGCCCCAGCAATGGTGCGATTACCGCCTGCGGTGGGACCCCAAGAAGTACGACAACATCGAGCTGCTGCGGGTGCCGTCCACCATGGTCTGGCTGCCCGACGTCGTCCTGGAGAACAAGTGAGGCCGGGCAGGGCTTGTCACGACAGGCGCTGGGGGTATTTCCCTGTGCTGGAGCTGGTAGGCTGGGGGGGACATGGCTGGGAGCTGATCCTGCTCTTTCTGCCCAGCATCGACGGGACATTCGAAATCACTCTCTACGCCAACGTGCTGGTGTCCCCCACCGGCTGCATCTACTGGCTGCCCCCTGCCATCTACCGCAGCTTCTGTGCCATCCACGTCACCTACTTCCCCTTTGACTGGCAGAACTGCACCCTGATCTTCCAGTAAGCGCGGGGCGGGCGTCGTGGCGGGTCCTGCCGGGACACGGGGGAGAGAGACAGCACGGACCTCCTCTGCGTTCTGCAACGAGCCCCAGGGCGGGCGAGCGCAGACCCCGTGGCCCATCGGCTGCACAGGACATCGCGGCCGAGCCAGGCGCCCACGGGCCGGGGCCATGGGTGGGCTCCAGCATCTTGCCGGCACCCTTTCCTGGGACGGCGTGCTGTGTACCCAGCCAGCACCAGCCTTGGCCACCCCCTGTCTCTCCCCAGGTCCCAGACCTACAGCGCCAATGAAATCAACCTGCTGCTGACAGAGGAGGAGGGCCGGACGGTGGAGTGGATCGACATCGACCCCGAGGCTTTCACAGGTAACTCTGCTGCCGGGTGCTGGGTTGGGCCACCCCTGTGGCACGAAGAAGAGCATCCCGGCGTGACAGGCATGGAGCAGGCCCGGGGTGAGGTTGGTGGCTGCCAAAAGCAGAGCTGCGGGGAGCTATTAGCAGCTCTTGCCATTACACAGGCACTTAAGTTATTAGTCAAAGCAGGAGTGCGGGTGAAATTTGTTTTGCTAACCCTCCTGTCTCCGGGCTCTCGCCGCCTGGTAATCTCTCCCAGAGAGCGCTGCTCCTGGGAGCTTGATTGATGCTGGGAACATAGCTGTCATGGCCAAACGATGACGTTTTCCATCACATTTTAATTGCATATTGAAGGAACAAAATGCTTTTCGGGCAGCGAGATTTATTTTTTCATTACCGGCCTGAGCTGCGATCTTGATTGGGAAAAATCTATCGCTGCTGCCGATGGCAGGGGGAAAACAACGCGCTGTAATCAAGTGTCACGCTCGGCTTCCCCCTCGGCTTCCCAGTGGCATAGGAGTCTCCCAGCCCTGCAAGCAACTTGCCCTGGGAGCCCCCACCCTGCGGTGCCCAACGTGCCCTGTGGGTGCCCAGCTGCCCCTTCTTAAAGCTTTGAAGGATATTTTGCCCTGGCACCCTGGCCTGCTTCTCAGTGCTCATCTCCTTCCTCTGCCTCCCCAAAATGGCTCTAGCGCCTTTCCCCAGGCCGGCCCTGAGCCATGCCCAACATGGTGCCCATATCAAGCACTACCCTTGCCTTCCTCCCTGCCCTGGGAGAGGGGCTGGCAGCCCCCGGTGGGGTGCAGGGACTCATGTGGCACCACTGCCTGACAGAGAATGGTGAATGGGCCATAAAGCACCGTCCCGCTAGGAAGATCATCAACGCGGAGCGCTTCACCCCGGATGACATCCAGTACCAGCAGGTCGTCTTCTACCTCATCATCCAACGCAAGCCACTCTTCTACATCATCAACATCATTGTGCCCTGTGTCCTCATCTCCTCCATGGCTGTGCTGGTCTACTTTCTGCCTGCCAAAGGTACATGCTGCCACCATGCCCCTGACGGGCACCACGTGGGCAGCACTGGGCAAGGAAAAGCTATCTGTCCCCTTGTGTTTGGGGACTGCCTGTGCCACCTCGCTCCTGCTGCTGGTGTGGGTGGGCATGCAGGTGCCCCCCTCATCCTGCAACATTTGGGTGGGGGAAATGAATTTCTGGATGTCCAAAGGTTAAACTCCCATATCAGGACTTGACTGGTTCAGCTTTGGAGCCAGGGTTGGGCAGGCCCTTTGTCAAAGGAGGACCACGCCTGCACCACTGCCCTGGGCCAACTTCTGCCTTTGTCTTTCCTCAACAGCGGGGGGGCAGAAATGCACCGTCTCCATCAACGTCCTCTTGGCCCAGACTGTCTTCCTCTTCCTCATTGCCCAGAAGGTGCCTGAGACATCCCAGGCTGTGCCCCTCATTGGGAAGTAAGTGATGGCCGCTAGCCTCCGCACAGGGATGAGGTGCCAGCCCTGCCAGCCCCTCAAGCAAGGGGGACGAGAGCAGGGGACACCCCCCCGTGACATGGTACCTGGGTGCCATGCAGCAGCCAGTGCTTGGGGGCAGGAGCCTGGCACAGAAATAGCACCCGATCTGCTCAAATGCAGGGCAAATTGCCATGCCAGGCAGGGAACAGGGCTCTCCTGGGGTGCAGGCAGCTGTGTCCCATCCCTCCACATATAGGGCTGGTACAGGGCTACCAAATGCCCATGCACCCATTGGTTGGGCTCTGAATTTCCACCTCGGGAGGGCACTGAGCCGGGAGTTGCACGGCCACACTTGCGGCCCCAGCAGCTCCACAGCTAGTGTGGCCCCATGCCTGGTTCCTAGGTACCTGACCTTCCTCATGGTGGTGACTGTGGTGATCGTGGTGAATGCTGTCATCGTCCTCAATGTCTCGCTGAGAACGCCCAACACTCACTCCATGTCCCAGAGAGTTCGCCAGGTACCTGCCTCCACCTCCATGCCACCCTGCCCTGCCCTGGGGCATGGGGGGGGGGGTGTCTGAGGACAGGGGGTGGTGGCGGCATGACTTAATTTGAGTGCAAGTCCTGGCATAGAGGGGCCCTAGATGTCCCCAAGGGACCACATTGAGCCACCAGGCCATTACTGAGGACATATTGGCCAGCATCCCATTAGCACAAGGGTACCCCACTGGGATGCCCGGGGCAACGTGGCGGGACCCGATTGCACCTGCTGGGTAAGCCAGGAAGCAGAGGGAGGCAAGGGCCCTGCCCATCGGCCCCATAGTGACGCTGTGCCCAGGTGTGCCTGCACCACCTGCCCCGCTACCTGGGCATGCATATGCGGCGTGAGGAGGTGGCAGGGCCGCCGCGGGCCGCCCGCAGGCGCAGCTCCCTGGGGCTCATGGTGAAAGCTGACGAGTACATGCTCTGGAAAGCCCGCACCGAGCTGCTCTTCGAGAAGCAGAAGGAGAGGGATGGGCTGATGAAAACCGTGCTGGAAAAGATCGGTGAGTGCCCCCAGCACTGTAGGCAGGCTGGTGCCTCCATGCCAGGCCGGGTGATGCGCCAAGCCACCAGGGCACCTGCTGGTGACTGCTGGGCTGTCCCTCCTGTCTGTAGGACGTGGCCTGGAGAGTGGCTGTGCCCAAGATTTCTGCCACAGCCTGGAGGAGGCAGGCCCCGAGATCCGTGCCTGTGTGGACGCCTGCAAACACATTGCCAATGCCACCCGGGAACAGAATGACTTCAGCAGCGTGAGTCGGTGCTGGAGCAGCTTGGAAGGGCACGTAGGAGGGTGTCCAGGGCCGGCACCACCGTGCCATGAGGGGGATGTCCCTGACAGCCCCTCACCGCTCCCTGTGCCTCTGGCAGGAGAACGAAGAGTGGATCCTGGTGGGGCGGGTGATCGACCGTGTCTGCTTCTTCATCATGGCCTCCCTCTTCATGTGTGGCACCATTGGCATCTTCCTCATGGCTCACTTCAACCAGGCGCCTGCCCTGCCCTTCCCTGGAGATCCCAAGAACTACCTGCCATAGTGACGTCTGCATGGGACCACCAGCCCTCCCACTGCAGGGACTGTCCAAGGAGGACCCCACAACCAGTGCCAAGGGCCTGCCCAGCTGAGATCCCTGCAGGCACAGCAGCTCCTGGTGCCACATATGGTGCCGGGAGGAGCTGGGGCTCACAGGTCTCTCAGCAGCAGTGGTGGCACAGAGGGGCTGAGCATGGGATGGCCATACCTTTATGGAACGTGGAAGTAAACCCATGGTGCTCTTGCAGACCTCTGTGGTGTCTTTGCTGCATGCCCACCAATCAACCCTACTCAGATCATCCTTCTCGGGCAGCCAGGTTGTGTCCCCTGCATGCCCTGAGGGCTAGTACATGGCTGGGGACGGGCACTGTGCCTGCCTGCCACCCAGGCCGGCAAGCCACAGACCTCCGGGCCATGCAGCCCTTCCTAGTACCCCACGAGGATGCTGCAACAGGGGACAAGGAGGGAGCAAGAGCTGGGCCAGACACCTGGTGGGCTGTGCACCAGTGCTAGCAGTGACGGCCACATTCTCCTGCTACAAATTCAATCCCAGTGCTAACGTAGTCGCTGGTGTCCCTTGCCATGACAACGGTGGGGCAGGAATCATGGATACAGCCCATCCCAGGGCAGCAGCGGAGCCACAGATGGGATGTGGGGCAGATAATTCCTCCCTCATTTATCCCCTTCCAGCTCTAAGACCCCCAGCCACAGCTCTCAGGGGCAGTTGCCCAGTGAGCTCGGGCAAGTGGCTTGGGGTAGGGAAGAGCCTGGACCACCAGGCACCCAAACCACCTCAGGGATGGGTACTTTCCCCCCAGCAGTGCTGCATACCTGTGCCCTTTGCTGAACTTCTGGGCCCAGCACCCCACAGCGTTGTCCCACCTGGTGGGGGAGATGCTGGAGGTCAGCACGGGAGTGCTGCTGGGCAGTGAGGCTCTGCGGACCAGGCAGGGAGGCTGAGGGGCTGCAAAACTGGGTGACTGCAGCCATGGTGCTTCATAGCCCGGGCAGGAGGGATTGCATCCCTCAGCTGGTGCCCGATGACACCACCCTGCACCCCACACTCCAGGCAGGCACTGCCCAGGTGTACATCACCGCCACAGCTGAGTGAGGCAGGGAGATTGCCCCATTTTGCAAGGGGGGACACTGCAGGGGGCACTAGTAGCCCACAGGCCTGGGCCAGGGTTTGCTGGGCACCAAGCAGTTCTTGCTACCTGGCAGGAGGAAGGCTGCAAACAGCCCCCACTGAGACTCGCAGTAGTCTTGGATGGCACTGCTGAGGCGATGGGCAGCACAAGGCTTGCCTGGTGCTCCGACCCCTGCAGAGCTGACATGGGACTCCCCGAGAACCTATGCTGTGGGGTGAGATGCTGGTGGATGCTGTTGAAGGCAACTGGGCATCGCAGCTCTCCATCCCCTGGACATGTCCCCTCAGGTTGGGGGATGGAGCCATGGAGGGGCCAAGTCACGCTTGCCTTGGCCACATGCCTGGGACATAGCCTGCACTGGGATGTGGGCCCCAGCACAGCAGTCCCCCTCTCTGCTTACCCCGTGGTGGAGGCCAGCTGCCTATGTCTGCACCTTTGCAGTCTGGCTCATGCTGCCTACGCTCTGCTCTGGGACGTGCTGCACCTCCATCGGCTCTACCATCTCAGCGCCTCAGCTGCTGCTGGGAGAAGATGAGCACCTTTACTGCCAGCAACCAGCTCCTGAGCACTGTCTGCCAGAGGTGAGGCACCACGGGCACGGATGGAGGAGGGAGGCAAACACTCAGCAGTCAAGCCATTCCCTCGCAGATGCTCATAGCCTGGTAGTGGCCAGGAGCCATACTTCTGGCCGTGCCAGCTGGCTCCTTGCTCTCTGCAAAGTGGCTTTTCCTGCTCCTCCACTGCAAGGTACATGATGCCCACAGTGCACAGACCATGTGGATCCAGGGCCACCAGCTGCTGCTGCTCCAGGTCAGCACCTCAGAGGGCAGGGATGGTGCCCACCTACCTGGGCATGGGTGTACAGAGGAGCTGGGGGCTCCCTCCACAGAAGTTCATCTTCTTGCAGGTGAGCAGAATCGCTGGCACATCCATACCACATGACCGGAAAGGGGTAAGCTCTTCCAGTCCACCAGAAGCCTCAGTTTGTGGTCATGCCACGAAACCATGTGCTCCACCACCTCCAAGTGATTTTACCTGTCCTCCAGGTCTATCATCGCACCACAGACAAAGCAACAAAAGCAGTGGCCAGGATATCATGGGCCTCGGGTAGCAGATGCATCTTACAAGATGAGGGAGAGGGGACCGCCTTGCAGGTCACCCCATCCGGAGCTGGAAGGGTACTGGAGATCGGCAGGGTGAGCTGCAGTGAGAGAGGAAAAGCCCACTCCTGGCATCCTGGCTTATCCTGGCATAAGCCCCTGTGTATCCACACTGCATTCAGGAGTGCTAATAGAGGGCAACAGCCTCTGAAACCATCTCCCACCTGCTCCCCTTCCAAAACTGGGGACTCCTCTGCGTGCCTGGGCTGGGTGGCAGATCTTCTCCCACAACACCCCAGCTATCACTCCCTGAACACCCTAGCCAAGCCCAGCCTAACCATTGGCAGCTCTGATTTGGCTGGCAGTAGCCAGAGGCACCCAGGACTCGCTAGCCCAACCCAGCCAGGCATCCCCTGGGGAAAGAAATGCCCTAGGGCTGGACCCTAGAGCCCAAAGGGGTTTAAAGCTCTGCTGGTTTCTCCCGAGGCTGCTAGGCAGGGATTTGAGCAAGTTTAAGGATGGGCAAAGCTTCAGGAGAGGGGGAGCAGGGCAGGTCAGGTCATGACTCAGCAGATTTGGGGATCCACTGGATCCAGGCTTGCTTCCTGAATGAAAAGGATCTGAAACCTTTTTCTAGAGCATGACAGAGGCACTCTCCTCTCCCAAACCAGCTCACAGCCATCTTATTAGCAGGACACAGTAAACCAACATCCAAAAGCCCTGCTCAAAAACCAGTTTTGCTCCATCCCTCTCCAACCCAGGGAAGGCAATAAAATTGGTGCTTTGCACTGGCCAAACACTATTTTTCTCCTGACCTCAGGAAAAGTTGTAGCGTTAAAGAGGACAAGCTCCACAGCACAGCCAGCTCACTCCCCTCAAACCAGAACAAGAGGAAGCAGTGCTGAGTGCTCTGAACCCCAACCACACAGCAGGAGGAGAGGAACAGTCCCCCATGGAAGGGCTCTTCCACAAGTTACTCGCAAGGAGTATTTAAAGGCGAACACAGCAGGACCGCAGCATTTTCAAATTCAATAGCAAGCCTGTGCTCATCAGCACCAGCTTAGATGCAGGGCATCAGAGGGGAGAAGTGGGCGAGAACATGAAATAGCAGAGGTGGACACAATGCACAGCTGGGCACAACAACAGGACTAAAGTCTTAAGTGATGTCATCTGCAAGAAGCTAAACGCACTGTGGATAAAAGGAGCCTGCAGCTAGTATTTCAACCTTGCCTTGCAAGCTATTTTTGCTTAGATTGCCAAAATGTAATTACAGCTAAATCCCCCTAACAAATATCAGAGAACAGCAGGGGAGAGCTGTATTTAAAAGGAATTTTAAGTAGCAGCCATAGTAGTACCTGATCGCAGCAGGAAAAACAAACTGTGCCTGTAATAGAGCATTTGTTTGAAAGCCGGTGGCAAACAAGCGGCAAGGAGAGGAATGGGACTGTGAGGTCTCACGAAATATGAAGAGGGACACTGTGCCCTGCCACCCTGTCCAACTGCCCACCAGCAGGCACGAACTGCCTGACCATGGGGAGCAGTTAGTAATCACTCACTGTGCTGAACATTTCTAGAGACGTCCTAGGACTGACATCCTCAATGGAGTAAGGGAAAACAAGCCATTCAGAGGGCTGTGAATATTTTAGACTGTCCTGGCTGCTTTCAGTCTAGAGTCCAATAACACAGGGAATTTGCAGTCGGAGTCATGAGGCTGAAAGTCCCCTGGTCCCCAAGGCTGCTAATTGTCCCAGACACAGGCTGCCAGCTCTGCAGTCACTACCAAATTGGTCCAAGAAGCCTCTTTGCCCAGGGGACTGTGCAGAACGCATAAGGCAGGAGTTGTGCCCCAGCTCTGGCTGCAGGTGTCCCCCCCCACCCCACTGGTTTAATAGCACCAGTGCAAAGGTGCTATTAAAAGTGACAAGCAATTGTACAGTTCCCCAAGGAAGGGGGGAAAAGGCTAGAGCTGTTAATGAGTACAATTAGCATTGTAGTTGAACACAATCAGAGGAAATAATTAGCTCCTATTGTTCCTGTGACATCTCAGTTGCAGACATGCTGGCTTTCCAGGTAACAACCCATCAACCTGGCCTTGCCCAGGAGGACAAGAGACAGGGGGACACTTGCTTCCCTTGTCCTCCTCATCATAGCTTTCAAGCAGCTGTAAGTGACAAAGCCTAGGCCATCATCCTCTTCTGCTGCAGCCACTGGGGCAGCCAGCTTCCCAGATGGTTGAGGACTTGCAAAGCTCAGGACAGTACACCACAGCTCGGCCACCCACACAAACACTCACGGCCCTGCATTCAGCCTTTCTGTGGACCCAACACCAGGTAGAGCTATCGATTCTCCACCGAGAAAATCGAAGTCAGGGCAATTAATTGACACCAAACACCTTCTTGTCCTAGTTTAAAAGCGGCTTGCACCCCTATCCCCAGCAAGGAGGGCTGGGTGCACAGCCCTATTAACCACAGAGCATAAGAAAGGGGCAGGAACAAAGGAAGTATCTCCTTTTTAAGCAAGGTGTTGTATCCATCACTCTTGTGCCCACATAATTCCACAAACACCGTGGAGCATGGGCAATATGGGCACTTGGTGTGCTTTGCTGCTTCAGAGAGGGGCCATGCAGGTGGCAGCTCAGGGGAAGATGCCTCATGCAACTAGCAGAAGCAGACCTGAAGTCTTACCACAGACTAGAAAAACACCATCTCTCTAATTTTTAGACAAAGCAAAAAAAAAGAGAGACCGAAAGAAACAAAGAGACCCAATAATTTATTGGCAGAGCTGAAAGGGGCGCATTTGCAAACCATGGGGCTGACTCTCAACTGGGAAGCTCCTCCCAGCTGCAGAGAGATTTTTAATACTGGTATCCCTCAGCAAAAGGCTCTGACGTCAAGGCAGAATCCCAGAGATCCTGCATGCCGTGTAGAGAAAGAGAGGAAAGTGCTGCAAGACGTGGCCTCAAGGGCACGCTGCTAATTGAAAGATTGGCCTCCCGCCCCACTGCTAAAAAAAAGTTTGTGTATGACAAGATCAGCCTCTATTATCACCGCTGCTGGAGGGCGTCGGATGGATCCTTCCTCCAAGGAGGAGTGTGAGAGAGTGGCCCATGAGTCCCTTCAGAGGTCGGAGGGCACTGGTGGAGACCTCTCAGTGCTTTCAACACGGAGAGAGGAGCTTAGTGCCAACTCTTGTTCTCACAATGTGATTTTTGTATTTCGAAAGCTTGAATTATCTCTGGAAAACAGAGGGAAGAAAAGGGTTAAAGATGTGCTTTCCTTCAGATCACAGTGCCCCCACTCCACCCAGCAGGGCTAACAAGTGTTGCTATCCTCGTGCTGTCACCCCAATCAATGCTAGTTAAACCTCCTGAGTAGATCTACTGTCTATCCGGAGACTTTCCACTTAAGCCAAACTGCTCTTCCAGAACACTGGGAACATAAGGAGATTCTGGTTCATCCCTCAGGAAGCAAAAAGCTGATATTCCCTGTGAGCAAAGGATATGATAGGCACTGATAAACCTCCCCGAGGTATCTTAAACAACTCGCAAGGCCTCTTCCTTCCCAAACAGTTGTCCTCAGGGACTCTGTCTGGAGCACAAATGTAATGACAGTGCATCCTCTCCTACCTCTTGTCCCTCTTATCTAGGCTCCTTTTGTCATGCTTTTAACAAGTTTAGGCATCTGGTTTCTCCTACCTTAAAAGAACATTTAATCCGAGAAGGACATTTTCCCCAAGTTTAAATAGATTTTCCAGCAGCTTTTACTCACATAAGTACTGCCATGCGAGTCACAAGGGTTACTGACACAGAAAGGACTGCTGGTCCACAACCTTCATTTCTATAGTCTTGCAACATACAGCAGTGATTGAAGATGGGGCAGGACCCAACACAGAAACCTGTGTTGATGCTTACCGCTAACCTGTGAGCGGCAGCAATAGGCAAGGCACATTTACACGTTAATAGCTTTTTTTTTTTTTTTTTCCTCCTTTTTAACCCCAAAGGGAATTAAGTGAGATCACAATTATTTTGAGAGGATGGCTTTAGCAGCTGTCTGACTATGCATCCCTTCCCCTAACAGGGACAGGGCAGTTAACCAACCACCCAAGGATGCCCAGCACACATTAAACCAAATTGGCAGAGCTTTGCTGGAGAGCAAAGGCAGCTCGAAGCTTCGGAAACAAAATGGATTGTAGAACTGTAAAATCCTGCTTAAACCCTTGACCCTGCCACTAAGAGCCATGTGGTAGTTGCAACATCACAGCACAGTGCATGCTTGAACATCTCCAGGAGGCAGGCTGGAGAGCTGGAGGAGCAGAAAGAAGTCAAAAAACACTTTAGGGAGTTAAATAAGTTACTTTGCTATTATTTGACAGCAAAACCCATGCTGGAGGTCACCTGCAGAAGACTGGGGATCACCTTTGTAATTGTGAGCAAGGTAGGCTGTACTGCAATTTGGGAACATGATTCAGGATTCATTAACTGGATTGCAGTTAATCTCCAACAGTGGTTCGGTTTCTCATCCCCTGCTGTACTTTCACCTGTGCTATCTACATTAGAATAGAAGGACAGCATACTCTGGTTACCTCTTTCTTGGACTGATTTCTGCATTTCCCCTTCTTTTGCCTTTATCAGGGTGCTCCAGCCTCCTCTGCTCATCACTACTCTCCCTGGTTAGCATAGGTAACCCAACAGAGTTGAAAGCTAAATGACCTCTATCACTGTTTACCAATAAACTCGGCACATTTACTGCCTTCTAAGACTGGTATTTCGTGAAATGAGTTAGCTTTCCTCTTCTTGAAGGTCACTTGAATGTCACTGAACAATAAAAACACTACTAGGTGCTTGTGTAACATTTTGTAACCATTAATCCTCACAAAAAAGCCAATCCTGTGAGGAAAGACAGACATTATTTTCACCCATGACTTCAGAGCAAGTTAATAGGAGCATTGCTTTCCCAAAGCTGTGGAGGCAGGTTTTGGGAGCACTTCATTCCCAGCGGCCCCTTAGAGCTCAGCTGTGTTTGGGCAGCTACAAACCACCCACGGGGTGGGAACCGGCAATGTAACCCTCCCTTTGAGCAGGTTCCTGTGCTCTGGGACTCAGCAACGGAGCACTCCCACTCAGCTATGACCAAAACACAACTCTCATCACTAAGCCTTGTGCTAGCCCTTTTTAAGGGACCTGCCATCAGGTAAGTGGGTAAGAGGTGAAAAAACAATGTAGGCTGCGAGGCTTACAACAGCACTGAGTTCACCTCAGCTATTTTCTCTGTATATGGTTGGTTGCCGTTAACAGAAGTAACGGGTGGTTTCATCTCGTTAGCCACAGCACTATTATATTTAAATACAGTAGCTACAGTGTGCCCTTCCTGAACATGCTTTTATTTTTATTCTGCCCCAGCCCACTGTCAAGAGCAAAGGCACATATGCCAAGCTCTAGGCGCCTCTCTGTGTCATCACATGGATGTGCTTAACAATCATTTACTGCTCCATATCTGCTAACAGTCAACCCTAGGCAACAGACCCAAGCTGAAGACATACCTCTCAGCCTCCTGGGACCAGGTCTGGGACATAACTGCCTTTCAGAGATGGAGGATACATTAACAAAAAAATGCTGAGTGAATGGACACCACTAGGAGTGTCGGTGTCTTTGGTCCAAAGAATCATTTTGACCTTTGGGAAAGAGCCAGCACCGGGCCCGCAAGGCAAGAGGAGACGCACCAGCCCACAGGAAGAGGGTGAGAAGCTGAGAGGTATGCCATGCAGTCACATAGGAAGAAAGATGAGGCCCTACCCTGGGTGTGACAGAGGGAAGGGGAGCGTTCGATCAGCGGCCACTGCTGTTCACCAGGCCATGAAACTCCTCCCAGGCCCTGGCAAGCCAGAGGGAAAAAAAATAAAAAACAAAAAAAAAAACAGCACTTCAGATCAAATGCTTCTTAACTTTTAACGAGAGCAGAAACATTCAATGGCGTTTGAAAGGCACTTGTCTTCAGAGAGCAAGGCAATATTCTCTGATAGCCCTAGTGGATAGAAGCATCCTTAAAACCCAGCCAAACATCTGACAGCACAAGGCAGCTTTAAAGTTCTGCACAGACACGAAGCGTTCCCACTGGCTGCTGGTGATATAGCTACATTAATACCCAGAGACAGGTATGACCTTCCCAGGCACAAATGGAATATCTATTTCCTATTGCTAATAAAATAGACGATGTTACATATTTCTGGAAGATTATCACATTCCTTGGCTGGTTAAACTCAGCCAGTTACTTGCCTCATGTTTTACCACATACCTGCATACGTAGTAATCCCCCCAAAAGGCACTTTTTTTTTTTTTTTTCCCATGCCTCACAGCTTAGTTATTAGGCCATTCTTCGATCAGGCAGCCAAATCCAATTGTTACTAGAAAGTCTCATTTCCTCTTGTAAACCTGCACTGTTAATGACAACCACAATAAAAACACTACAGCTATTTGAAATGAAAATGTTTGTAGATAAGTTAGAGGGACAGGCCTAACGTTGCATTCCCTGGTGGAGAATCTGTTACTTATGGACGAAGCTAGCAGACTGAAAAATTGCTGTCTGTTTTACGAAGGCAGCATACTGAAAGCCCTCTCAGGGAAAAGATGCTGAGGTTAATGCGAGCACGACTATTATCTTCTGGGATCAGTGACATGAAAAAAACCTCAGTTCTCTGCGCCCAGCAAAACAGTGCAGGTGCTTACAGCATACACCAAACCATTTACAGAACCCAAAAAGCCCCGCAGAGCTGGACAGAGCTTAAAGGGAACCCAGGCCAGTCATAAACCCAGTCTGCTCCACAGATTTAGTTGCTGGTACTTGCCAGCCACCTCAAATCTTGTTTTCTGAACTGCCTCATCAGGCCCCTGCAACATGGCAGGAGAGTCCAGAAATGGACATGCTGCATTAGTCATCACCTGTGCCTGAAACGAACCCACAGGCTGGCTCCTATCTATACCTCACAGAGTCAAGCACCCATTCAGCACTTGCAAAAGCAGTTTGGTTATCATACACTCTTTCCTAGCAAAGTTACAGCCCAAATAAACAGAGAGTATACAAGCAGAGCGGGTGTCACGTGTGCTCTACACGACGGTACCCCAAGTACATTCTTGCAGGGAACTCAACAAAGAGGGCACAGGCAAGAAGCTTGTCATCATGGTGCCCAACATGGATTTTGTGACACTGCCTTCCTAGAATGCAGGACAGCAAATCCCTCTTTTGAAAGAGTCCATCTTAGCTGCTGAACACCAGGTGGAAAACTGCCCATACCTCCAGCATAGCTAAAGTCTCTTTACTGTCATAGCTTCCCTCCAACCATCCATGCTTTCTATTTCCACATTTCCACCCTTAACCAGTTTCACCCTTAACTGCAGCTTTTCTTTCCTCTCACAGTCCTCCCCAAACTTTTGTCTGCAGAAGGGACACAAGGGCAGATTAATCGTCAACATAATTATCATTTACTAACTCTTTCAAACCAAGCAGTTCCCAGTTCCAACATCCCAATAACATCATGCACACAGTCCTTCAGATGCCGAGTCCTTCTCACGGACATACAGCAAAAGCTCTTTCAGCCAAGAGTCTTTAAGTTAAGACCCTCATACATATTATAGTACTAATTACTCCAACTATCTGCTGACTCGACTGAAAAAATCCACCAGGATGCGTCTGCCCTAATGTACCTAAGCTGTGCTAGCAGAGCAAACTGCACTCCACTTTGCACTGAACGAGGAGGCTGCCAGTTAATTTCAGCTGGCAGAATCTTTATGACCTGTGATGTGCCAAAGGCACAGTGCCAGAGAGTCTAAGAGGTTATTTTTATGTATAGACATTTTTAGTACCTTATTGCTATACTGTCTGTGTGGCGATCAGATACTCAGTGAATTGATCCCCAACACTTAGGTTATTCCCATTGAACAGATGGGAAATGGAAACATTAGCAGGCTAAATAAAGCCAGCCAGAGCTTTTCTTCCGCTCTCACTCCTGACCCACAACTGTTGAAACTTCCCGCTCCCTCCCCCACTGCCCAGGTTCAGGACCCAGGAAGGGCACCCTTTCTCCCATCAGGTAAATTGGAGAACAAAAAAGAGGAAGAACAGCCACCGCAGCTTCAAGGGACTTTCCAAAGCCAAGACTGTGCAAGCAGCACTAGCTGTTTTCTCCACGCAGCCCTCAATCTCTAAACCCTAGCAGTTCACCTTCAGTACTTTTTTGTGCAGCCCTGCTTCCCTACCATCTCCTTCCCCAGTTAAAAAAAAGGAGATAAAAAGCTATTGTAGTGCACGCTACTGTCACAACACTCACCAAGGCCTGCCTCTTCCACCACCACGTGCGCAACCTCTCAGTGCACCGATCACCCGCTACACTCTGCGGCTATGGTGTCCAATGCAACATAGCCTCTTCCTAGGTGCTCCCCACGCTCTCTCAGAGTAATTGCGCTTAAAGCATTTGTCCAAAGCCAGTCAAGAACTTGTGACAGGCCTAAAACCAGACAGCTTTAAAAGACCTGGGATATTTTTCTCTCAGCTTAAAATAATTCCTTCAAATATCAGGCAGCATCTTTAGCAAAGGCAAATAGGGAAGCCACTTTGACCTTGACATGAACTCATCTGAGCTGACCTCCTTGAAAAGAAACATGAAATAAACAGGTTATAGTCACTTCTTTGGTAAGAGACAAGCCACCAAGATAAAGGCGCCTCACAAAGTCATAGACACTTTGAATAAAGCATTCTGTGATGAATGAATCAATGAATCCATCATTTCAAAACCCAGGTTTAAGGAAGTGTTCTTAGACCTGTACCAACCACTGGAAATGTTACTGAAATTGGAGAATGGAGCGATAAACGAATTAAAGGAGTATCACAGAGACTCAGAAGAGAACAGCTATCAGATCTGGAACCTCACTGCTCTCCTCCAGCTTTTATTTTTCCTCTCAGACTTGATGGAATGAGCGTGAAGCAACACAGCTCTCTAGAGGTGGCAAGACCCAAGTGCCTGTGATTCTACTGACAGGCATCAGATAGCGTGTACAGGTCCCATTTGCAAGCCATCTTGCTTTAGAAAAGGTTAACCCTGCCTGCAGCACTTAAGGTACAGTCAAAGATAAAGATGACACAAACGCAACTGCAGGGGGAACTGAGGAATATCACTTTCTAAAGCTATTGGAAATAGCAAGCAAACGGAAACCGGTGCTACAGGAACACAAGAGCTTGCAGAATCAGTTGAACTCTGATGTAACGACAAAGGAGACCTCTCACAAGCACACAACCACCAGCTTACTGTCTCACAGACACTCATCTTCGTGACAAACACCTACCACTTCCGTGGGGATTTTTCATCTGTTTCACTTGAAATTCAAGATCCCATTGCCCACTTTTTTCCAAAGAACCTTCCCCCTTCACTTTTCTTACTGTGCATGCCCCTATTCCCTCCAGAGGATATCTGCTTGTTTCCTAGCTAAAACATAGTCTGAGGTCATTTTCTCCAGCTGCCTGCAGTGAAATGAACCCAGTGCCAGCCCTATTAAGATCAACCATTCTTCTCATTTACTAGAGCCCTCCCATTAGTTATCAGTGGTGACTCTGAAAGGAAGGGAGAGTTTTATACCCTGCTCAGCTCTCACTGCAGCAGGCACTTACAAATAACTGAAGCTTTGTTTTCAGAAAAAGCAGCCTTGCTTTAAAGCCGACAGGACGATCCATAAAGTCACACAGCAACCAAAATATTTCCAGATCAGCTAGCTCACTGGAAGCCAGCTCTGTTGCCACACAATGAATGTCTGGTCTCTGTGAGCCAACGAAGCAACGTTGTTGAATTTGCCTGGGCTTCCTGGATGGTACTGCAGGTGGGAGCTCTCAGTACGGGAGATGGTCACTGACCACACAGTTATGAGAGCAGAAAAGAAAGGCTGATAACCCCAGGCAGGGCAAATGGTTATGCAGGACAGCCATGCTCCAAAAAAAATAAAAAAAAAAAAAGCTCAAATCCCAAAGCTCCAAAAAAAAATAAATTTAAAAAAAAAAAAAAATCAAACTTTACAGCAATTGCTCCCCTCAACCCCTCTCCCAATTGCATTTCACCCACTACAGATACCTGAATATTTTCAGTGGCTTCAGTGAGACATGACTGGGCTGGGGCCAGGGACACTCTGATTTCAAAAAAGCACAGTATACCTCCTACAACAGCAAAAGTAAGAGGCTGTGGAGGTGTGTGTGTGTGTGCGCGCGCGCGTGTGGTTTTTTTTCTTTTAAAAAAAAAAAAAAAAAAAAAGAAACACCACCAAACCCCAAACCACAGGACTGCCACTGTCTAACCCACTAGCACTACTGGACTATGTCACCTCCAAGGCTAACAACACAGATGCAAAACATATGAAGTGTTTCACTACATCCCTGAGAAACAGAAGCATTATTACAAGTTCCCTAAATTTCCAGTTTCAGAGCTGAGGAGGTTTATGAACAACAGTCTAAAGGATGACCTCTGAGGGAACAAAGAGAAGAGATTTCTCTCCAGGTACTGAAACAGAGTAGCCCACAAAACGTCACCCATGTTCTTCTCAGGTGCCCAGCACTGTAACACCTAAGGTACTATAAATCCCCCGGAATTAAGCATAGTCCAAGAGATTGCTCTAGCTCTTCTAGCAAGCTTAGAAATTAATACAGACTAGGCTGACCCTTCCACTCTCTGGCATTTGGGCAGCTTGTCAATATCACAAGCATGAGAACGGATGAACACAACAAAATTGCAGTGAAAGATCTGCTTATCTAGCTAAATGCGCAAGCCCCACCACCAAGAGCAGGAAGGACAGAATGCAGAATAGCTTCTTGGCATAGCTGTGAAGCAACAGATACTTTTCAAACGCAGCTTGGCAGCACCACCACTTTCTGAAACAAAGGGGTCTGCAGCCTCATTGACAGCTCATGAAAAATGGTGTCTAAAAATGAGGTAATATGAAATGCAACATCACAAAAGGAACATATAAAACCTGCACGACAGCGCTCAGGTTCCACAGTGAGGGGCACACTAGTAATTTCTACAGAAACGTTCATTTTCAGTGTGTCAAAAGCTAATCCAGGTCAATTCACTACCCAAAGTCAAGGTTTTGAGAAACGCCTGTTCTTTTCTTGCTAAGCATGCTCCCTTCCCTGAAGCACAATCAATGCCAATCAAACCCTGCACATGAGCAGAGCTCTAGTGGAGAGATGCAGCCCATACAAATGAAAAATGCCACAGGCCCTCTGGAAAGGTAGCACTGACAAAGCCTACAGCACAGCTCTTCCATTAGAGCCTTTCATAAAACACAGCCAGAGTGTGAATAGAAAGTGCTGGCTAGAAAGCCCTCCCGAGTCATAAATCACATGGTACATGTGCAGCATAAGTGGAGTTTATTCATGACGGACAGTATTTCAACAGGGCTTGATAGATGGCTGAGGAAAAGGAGCCAGACTTTATGGAAGATGAAACTAGTTGCACAAGAGATTCTTCATTAGTGAGAAAACCTTATTGATACAAAGCATAGCCAAGCAGAGTCAGACTGAAAGCTGGGGCTATCCTGCTCTCTTCTGTCAACACAGCAGGCACTGTCACCTCTCTGCAGCCACCACTGCTTGCTGCCTGCGATTCCTCCATACTAGCACTGGTACCAGTAGAGAAAGGCACAATACGTTGTTCCATGCATCACTACACAGAGATTCCACCGACAAGCAGTTCTGCTCTGAATTTACACCAGCGCCATTAGAAGGAGATGTTGGACAGCACTGAAATCAGACTGGTGCTGCTCAAGCAAGGCAACGGCGTGGGGGGGAGAGGGGATGAGTTGCCATGATTCTCGAAACGACTTAAGGTTAATTGCTTAGATCCACTTCACTAGGAAGCCATTAAAGCAACTTCTGACTATCACTCCAACTCAGAGAAGAACAAGTGGGAGACAAGCCAACCTGCCCCTATTTAAGAATTGTTCCCAGCTGTAATCTGAGCTACTGAACTTGATTCCTCAAACACCTGTTAATCTTGAACAAGCTCATCTCGTGCTATATGTCAGCGGAACAAAATGAAGCTCTTATGCTCTGCTGGAGAGGGCCACAAGCATGGCATATTACACTATTGCAGGGAAATAAGACCAGGAGACCAGATGCACCACCACACAAAATTCACATAGCCGTAGCAAAACCAGCTACGAACACTGCAGTAGCAGCATTCTTTGTCCTAGGAAGTCTGAAGGGGCTAATGTACATGGGAAAGACCACATCATTTCCACAGTAACCTTGCTACGCAAACCAACACCACAGCTGGAACACTGGCTTAGGACACAACTTTCCGTACAGAGACTGGGAGAAGAGAAACATCTCCTTCCTCACACGAAGCCTCGCCATCGCAGCCTGCAGTCTGCTACTGCTGAACAGAAGTACAACAGGCAGGTGCGCGTCTGCATGAGCACTTGGCAGCCTCACAACATGGACAGAGTGAAGAGTGCCCTCTCCTGGCAGCAAACGCATGAGAAAAGCTACTACAAAATCATGAATAAGAGATTCCAACAGTAGAAGTTAAGTGGGAACTTGTAGAAACTGAAGCTGCCTGGGAAAGATTTGGTTTAATAACAATAATTTCCCCTTCCCTTCTCTTTCCTATGCACACAGGAGGGGGAGGCCATATGGAGCATGAGAATGCCTAAAGGCACTTCAACAAGCCCTTCGTATTACTGCTAGAGTGACCCACACTCAAAACGGGCAGCAACTAGAAGATACTTGTCTGCTAAAAACAGGATTGAGCTCACCAAACCGTTTGAGAGCACACTGAAGAGAGGGTGACCATGGGGAAAGGACAAGGCAGTGTAAAGAAAGGAAATCACGTAAGGTACTTGCACCCTAATTACAGGCTGCATTGGAAAGCTCACTGGTCTACCAATGCCTTATTAATTTGTTACACTTCCTTTTTCAGTGTACACCTCTCCCAAGTGCTCATTTAATCAACATGACCTAATCAGTGTATTGGTTTATAATGCACTTAAGCCAAAAAAAAAAAAAAAAAAAAAAAAAAGAGTATTTATTCACTTATAACTAATACCTATATATGCAATTCCTTGTCACTTTGTGGGAAATAAAAGTCACCCTGAATAGCTTGGTATGGTAAGCTATAATGGGTTTATTTAAAAATACAGCTGTCCTCTCTGTGTACCATGATCTTCTAGTGTTGTTAAAGAGCCTCTGTCACCAGGGCCTGAAAGACTTAATATACGGCGTTTATTATGATTAGAAATCATTTGTACAGCACTGTAAATTCACACAGCACTTTCCCAAGAACATTTATAAGTCTAATAGCACTATAAATCCCCGTTAGCTTCCGCACTTTATTCCCCAGAATCTCTATTCATTCAAACGATCTCGTCCCCCCACTGCAATCTCGTCTTTGAATACATCAAGCTACAGTTCCACACTGGGCTGCCCAGTGACAGACTAGGTGGATTGCTAACAAAGCCCACAACTATATACTTCAAGAACAAGGTTTTACTATTATAACCAAACGTCCCTAACAACAGCATGATAATGACACAGATATTTGGCTTTCAAAGCACACTAGCAACGATTGCTGCTTTCGTGTTCCTGTTCGCAGTGAAAAGCCCCAGCACACATCAGCGCTTCTCTTAATTCTTGCGATTTGCATTAAATCGCTCAAGCACACATGCAACCAGCAGCGGGCCCTCCCCCTGTCACGCCACACGTACTTGATGCTGTCGGTGTGCGTTTTATATTCCATGATGGTGTTGGGAGGTAGGTTGAGCACTCTTCGTAACGTGTCACGTATCCGGGCTGTCGTGGCCTGGTCGCTGGCTGTCTTGTTCCATATTGAGATAATATCCTCCTACAGAATAGTATGCAAGAGGTAAGCAGATGGCATTTCTTGTAGCCCTGCCAAATGGAAGCACATGCCAGTCCTCATAACAGCTTACCTGGAATCGGACAGAGACGACTGCCCCACAGATTTCTTCCCCCACCATAAACTGTTCTCCCAACATTGCCAGAATGAGATTCTCCCAGCATCGTGACGCTAAGCCCTTCCGCAGACGGATAATCCATTTACCACCATTTTTGTTGGCATCATCCTAGGAAGAGGGGCAAGAAATCGATTTGTTTTCTTCTAGCTATTTTTCTGCTTTCCACAAGACAGCAGAGCCACAGATGGGAGCAGATATTGATTGGGTGGGGCACTAGGGACAGAATGAAGGTATTTTCAAGCTAAAGCATTATTACTGCTGCCCAACACAAGCAGAGAGGGAGGTGTACCATTTATTTTGAATACAAAGTATTTGAACCAATGACGTAAAGCTTTCCAGAGAAAGCTTTACACACTGACAACTCAAGCTCTAGTGTTTTGACTCCACTAGCAAAGACTCTACACCAGGCCTACCGTCTGCACACAAAACCAGAAGGCAAGAACCCTAAGCTTAAACCAGAGACTGACTCTCCCTCTGTCTAAAGTGAAGTCACTTCCCTGTATGTGTAATTCTACTTGTAAAACACGAATATCCCTCATTACGGAACATGGAAAGTAGGGAAACACTTTGCAAAGTGCTATTGAAAAGCAAATTGCAGAAACACTTTCCTTCCACGTTTCCGGCAACGTCCATTCAAATTCAAGTTCTTTTGCTCACAAGTAGTGTAAACACAGAATCAGTTCTTTCTGTCACACACAGAGCTGAAGATTTGGTCCAGATTGCGGTGGCCCAAGGAAACCCCCAGAATGAGGGGGAAGGACAAAGGGACAAATGTAGGCTAAGCATTAAATCTGTCATCTCGATATTTCACACGTTGCACCTGAAAAAAACCTGAAACTACAGACCACCCTGCATCAAAGCACACACGTCCACGTCAAACAGCAGTTCCTATCTGCAGCATATAGTGGCATTCCCTTGTATGGATGGCATTGTAACTGGGAAGTCTTATGAGGCAAGATGGGCATGAATTCCATCTAAATCAAAAGGGAGAGCGGTAGGAACAAGTCAAAGAGAAGACAGTTAGGAAGGGAAGATGACAACAGGTCTAGAACAGAAATAGGAAAGAACACAGGAGAATTCAGAGAGGACTACACAACACAGAATGCCCCTAGCCAAATCATCAGCAATCCCCTCTCCCAATCTAGGACACACCGTAAACATGCTAGCTGAGACAGTCCAAGTATTTACATCTTAATGAAACAAAATTCACTTCATTTTAGCTTTAAAGTTTCTTTAGGGCTCAGATAAAATTAAACATTTGGGTGCTCTCAAAGAGAAATCCTAATGAAGCAAACCCAAACAGACATGGAAGTGCTGGCATAACAGCAGCAGTCACCAGTCCCCGGGTTTCCAAGTACGAGCCAAAACCCATTCTGAAAAGAGAAGGTGTCAGCTCTGGGCAAATCCTCGAAGCATGACAGCAGCCCCACGCAAGGTGAAGAATCCAAATCAACACAAGTTCTAGGAATGTGGCAGACTCTCAACAGATGCAAGTATTCTGATCAAGTATCCTTGTTTTCCAAGTTATGAACATTCCACTCTTCAGAATTTAGCCATCTAGACTTTGGCCTTTAAGCAGGGAGTTGGGATAAACTTCTCCAGAGACATTCCACACTGACTGATGGAGACAGAAAAGTCAGAAAAGAAAACGATACTGCTCAAAATACTTCAAAGGTGGTTTAAGCAGGCTCAAAGCTAGAAAAAGAACAGTACTTGGGAGGCAGATGCTGTATTGTGTGTTTTATGGTTATTGTTAGTATTCTTTCAGGTTAAACAAGCTTCGGTTCAGTCAAGCATTTGATTTCCCTTTACTAGAATAATAATGATCTGCAGCACAGTAAATCACACGGGAACATAATGCTTAGTGCTTCTGACTTTACCCAGAAAAGGCAGAGAAGGGTCCAGAAAAAGATCAGAGCCACATACAGAATTTATGTGTGGGAATGGCTCCTCATATATGCACCTACAAGGACGACAGTAAGTAGGATTAGCATGGAAGAGAAAGGAGCACAAACAAAGAAAGCCCTACAAAGCAAGGAGCAAAGAGAAGGCCAGCCTCCAGATCCCAGGTCCTCTTCTCCAAATACAAGAAGGGAAAGGGACCAGAGCTTAAAAAACAACAAAAAAAAACCCCAAAGCAAAAAAACCCACATCTTAACATGGCTACAGGATAATGCTTTATACAAATTCTGGTATCATTAACCTGTGGAACCTCTGGTTAACATACTATCAGAGCAGCTAGCTCACTAGGAGTCCAAAGAGGGTTAAACATTTTGTATAAATTGTATTTGCAGTAACTGGCTATAAAACACCTTGCTTAAAGTAATTGCCAACTAGGGTCACATATAAATTTCTCAGGACCATGCAGCATAATTAGGTACGTCAGAGCAACACATAAAATTCTCATATTGTGAATAGTATTGGTCATTGCTGGAAGCGGGCCAAGAACCAGAAAAATGATTCGTTAGGCAAAGATTTTTTTTTTCTTCTTCTTTTTAACAGTTTGGATATGAATGAATAGACACAAACCAAGTGCCTTGGAAATAGAAAGGGAATGAAGGACTAAGCTTTCTTTTCATCCCCAGCTCTACGTACAGTTGCAGGGCTTTTAACCCCATGCACCTCTTCCTTCCTTCATCTGAAGGAGGAGGACTGGTTTCTTATGTTTGTTGAATTCCCCTTACAGAGGCTCAGTCCTTTTAGAGGAAAGCACCACACTGCTGTCATTTGCTGAAGCTATAACAAGAGGCAGACATCAATATCTAGGAGGCATAGAGCTTAGCTGGGATCCTTCAGGCAATGCTGCCCAGAGATCCTCCAGAATCCACAAAGGCAGTTCTGCAGCTTTTGGGGGAGTGCTGCTAGCAGCCCTCTGCATCTGCCCTCTCCTCTGCCAGCAGTTCACAGAGCTGCCAGGTTAGATGGAACAGAGCTCTGAGGACAGTTTTAAGGACAATCCAAGAGAAAAGCTGCTTCCAGGGGAAGTCTGGCGTGCCATTTAATGACAAAAGTCCCTTCTCTGCAGAAAGTTACTTCCAGAATACTCTGGGAAAATATCAAGGCAGAAATGAGAGCTCCAACTCACCTCCCACATGGGTTTGATCCCCTCTTTGAAAAGATGGAAGTCACTATGGCCTGTCAGGTCCCCAGGACGCACCATGTGACTGTAAAACCGCCAGAACTGCTCCACCTGCAATGACACAAACCACGCAGTCAGGCTGCCCACACTGTTCAGAGCTAAGTCTCCTACAAAAACAGACTCCTCGTTCTATACCAGCTGAAGGAGGCCACCTTCCCCTCTTGTACTCTACTTCCTTGTCACAGGGGTGTTGAGCAGGACACCCAGAAAGCACTCATGGGATGAGTGCTTGGGATGGAAGCTGTTTCTGACTGGCAGATGACCATTTGAGATATTCAACAGATGCCTCCACAAGCTACTTGTTTTTTGTTAAAAGAAATCTATGCTGGGATAACCACTGCTCTGGAGAACAGTGTCTTGTAAATCCTACCTCCCAAAGTCAATTAGTGGACACATTAAGTGCATCAGCTACAACCAAGCCTCTTTATGCATACCAGATTACACTAGCCCTGCATTAACCACTGTTCTCTGCCATAGCAGGGAACGCAGAAACTGAGCCTCCAAATGAGACATTTTTTATATTTGAATTTTTGTACCCGGGTTTTAAGACAATAGACACATTCTGGTACTTTGTTGAAGATTTTAAGAGGCATAAGCTAAAGCTTTTATTTAAATGTCTCTTATTTCCTTTTACAATCTGTCACAGTACACTTTGACCACTTCAAAAACACCAGTTTTCATAACAACATCTCCACATTCACGTCAAACAGTCTAGTCTGAAGGCAACGGAACTACTTTTTTAAATATTAAAAATAAAATATTTATCCTTTGAGATTCTCTGAACGAGAAAGAATTTTAGAGAGGTTGGATCTTTAAAACAAAAAGGCACCAGGGGAAGATTCTAGTAATTTCCACATTTGAAGAGAACTATACTCAGTAAGACAATAGCTATTAAGCAGACCAGCAGGGAAGCCGCAGGGGTTAGAAATCATCCTGAGTACTTTATCAGAGAGACCCTGATGACTTGGTCACCACTTGGAATTCTGCTCCAGTCTCTGATCTCTACTGTCCAAGCAGGAATTTCCTTTTACAGCCAATATAATTATGAACCAAGACTGAGGTGGGGTCAGAAGCAATCTATTTTTCTCAGACGCATCCAAACGCAGTGTAGAAATTAAATTCTTACAGTGAGTGAATATGCCCTCTAGCGGTTAACGTTTAAAAGCTTTCAGGGCATTCTAATCAAAAGCAAAGACTACATCTGAACCCTGATTTAGCCTCAGAAACTTCTTTCTGAAACCTGTTTTCTCTCCACCTTTAACAGAATATTTGGAATCAAACACGTTAACAGATCTTCTGGCCAATGCCGCCCATCCTAACTGAGATCAAGCATTTCTAGCCCACCACAGCAACCACAAATTCTTTGCAGCAAAGAGCAGACAACAGAATGTGTGAAGTTTGTCCTCCAAGGACCTAAAAATCAATTTTAAGTCCATACTGATTTAAAGAACAGTCTGAAAAGTTATTGCCAGATCACCATACAGCAGCCACACTCAGTCCAAGCAATTTGGGCTTGCTGTCATGACAGCTGGGAGAATACATACATAAATTGTTCATTCACTGAATGAAAAAGCAATTGATAACATAGGAGAACAGGAGCAGGAGCTACCTGTGATTCAACATGCTTAGAGCTATTCTTCCCATTCTTACCCTGTGCAGATGCAATAACACAAGCTAGCTGCCCAGACAGGCATCTTTTTGCAGCCCCCATAAGGGATAAAGGGATATTTTTACAAATTCCAGCATTGCAGAAGAGAGATTTACTGATGGGAAGAATTAACATTTGCAGGAGACCCTAGACCATCTGGAGGAAAATGTAAGATTTAAAAAAAAAAAAAAAAAAAAAAAAAAAAGGCAATTCCTCTGCTGTCCTAACAATCAAGTTCCCGAAATAACCCAAGCAGGCACCAAGCAGCCAATGGACTTGAGAACAGCATTATATTTGGTGCCTCTGCAACTAAGGACATGTTTTTTCCTGTGTCTCTTGGGATCTTAATGACTATTTCAGATTATCGGTACTATGCAACAATCCAACATTGCCCTTCCAGGGTATGCTCAAGTTATTCTAGCAACAAACCATCAAAAAGAGTGGGAGGGGAAGGGACAGCTGTTTGCCTTCAAATAAACTTCACTGCAACACCAAACCACACCTCAATCACTTTCAGACAGCTAAAGGACACAAGACCATCAGCCACTTTTACGTATAGCAGACCAGACGCCTGTTCCAAATATACCGTTTGTGGTGGAGATACAGACAAAAAACAGGCTGTACAACTACACAGCATTCAAATTCCACACACAGAAAAAGCTGTTCCCTTCTTCTCTTTGCTTACCCGCCAAGTTCCGCTCCAGCTATCCAATTTAAGCTAAACAGGAGTTCTTTTCACTTGCTATTATTATTCCAGCTTCCACCATTACTGCAGGCACTGATGTCTATCTAGCACAGGGCAAAGGAGAACTGCTTTAGACATGTCACCTGCTGCAGGCAATTCAAAATCTCACCTGTAAAATCGTGGCACATCACTTTCTCTCCTCTGCCCAACACGAAGAGCAGAGCATGCACGTGCATATCCCTAACAAAGAGGAGTTAAGCCAGCCAAGACAACCACACCATGCCCAGGTGACAAGAACAACAGGAACATACTCACTGAGGCAAAGGTGCCAATCTGTTTGATGTTCTGTTCATAACTCTGCGAGCTTGTAGGCCTCCCAGGTGTTCGTCTGGAGTACCAAAAAGTGTAATTATACTGCAGGGGGTGCTCAGCTGGCCCTGGGACAACAGCCTGCAGAACAGAAAAGCTTGCTTATTCCTTATTCACTCCTCTAGAAGGGGAATGGGAAAAGTAACATCCAGGGCATCAGTGGTCTACATATTCCCGCCCCTACCGAGTGTAAAACAAACAACTCATCCTCATTTTCATAGAAAAATACCATCTCTGTTAACTATCTGGCATGGACCATTAGGTTAACAGCAGCTGACTCTATTTCAAAAGAATAATAGAAATTTGCAGTACAGGGATGGCTAAGGAAGTAACAAAACTTATGCTTGAGGGAGTGTCACGCAAAGTAACCCTCATCATAATTAAAGACAGTATTACTAAGTTTTTGTTTTAGTCCTTGACTGTGAGTTTCTCAAAGGAAACAGATAGACCAACTAAAGGGGCAGTAGAAGAGCTTAATTTTTTTAATTAAGGAAAAAGAAAAAGCCATTCTCATTCCCTGAGAAGAGCAAAGCCCATTTACACTGAATCATGATCCAAAAGCAATTATAACTCCCTGGTGACAGCAGCTCCCCCAAGCAACCAACACCCTAAGACTCTGGAAGGATTAGTCTGTCTCAAAACTTGTTATGTCAGCTTTGGCAGAACCCACTGCTAACAGTAGGTAGCGATCACTTTCCAGTCTCCATCCACTTGCAATAAAAAGGTTTCTAAAGAGCATAAAATGGGTAGATGAGAAGTCCTTACCCTAGAGTCGCAAGTGCCAGGAGAAAAAAAAAAAAAAAAACCCAAAACACCAAAAACCCATCACCTTGCATCACTTGATATTGTTACAAGAGCAAGTAGGGTTTAAATCCCTACTCTCCACTAGCCTACAGCAAGTTTATAAGGATTGTATTACTTCAGAGAGTACAGTCTTCCTAAGCACAAGATAAAAAACAGGATGGGTATTTGCCTTCCTAACTAGGCTACTTTACCCTCATACAGATCCCGTCTTAAGGATTATTTCAACAATGGCAAAAAAGCATAGCTTGGAAAGCCAACTGCAAGTCACTACTCAGTCAGTCAGTCAGTCAGTCATTCCCCCTTCCTCTCCCCACTTCCCCATTCAAAAGCCGGCCAGAGCATTAGCTGCGTTTGTGAAAGGAGCATTCACCCCTCAGATCATATACCCCGAATGCTATGTCAAGTTAAACAAATGCTAACACAGCCCCCCATCTTCATTACAGCAGTAACAGTATACAAAGTGACCATAGCACACTAAGACGTGTTCTTCTTATCCCCGCACTGAGAACACTCTAGCGTTCCACCATCACGCCCTAGTGACAGAACACAGGTGCCAGCCCCTTACCTTCCTCTTGGTACTACTCTGTGGTTTCTCTCGATCATTCTTTTCCTTCTCACTGTCTTTCTGTGTGTTGTTCTCCTCGTTCTGGTCATGATCTCCACTATCATCATCCTTCAAACTGGTTAATGAAATAAAGAATGAATGACAGTCCTGTACGTCACAATCGAGAAGCCTCATCAGCCCCTGCTTCTAAGCTCCTATGTCACACAAGAGCCACCCGCGCTTGGAAAGCTACACTTGACAACCTACACAGTGAAAACTACGGATGGGATTTGTCATGCCCAGAGCCCATCACAAGCACCTTAGGTACACACTTTTAAGCAGAAGCCTGCAACAAAATGCCTTTTTAGGACAAAGTCAAGCACTTCATAACGGACAGAGATCTGCTGCACAAAAACCTGACTGCTTGGGAGGCAAACAAGGCGACCACCCACCGCAGTTTTGCTGACTCTCAGCCACCCAGCTCTCCCCGCCCCTAAGCCTAGCGGAGACTGTCCCCCGGGCGGGCAGACACCACGCCGGCACCCTGCGCCCCACAGGTCTCGCCGCCCGCCCCCTTCCCTGCGAAGGGCCGGAAAAGAGGAGAGAGAAGTGGGGCCAGAAGGCGGACCCCCTCGTCGCGAGCAAGGCCCTATGCCGCCAGACCCACCCACCCCCCCCGAGCCCGCTCTCCTCAGGACCGGGCGGGAGCCCCGGGGCCGGGCCGGGCCGTCCTGAGGGGGCAGAACGGGGCTGTGCGAAGCCCGGTGACTCATCGCGTCCCGCCCCAACGGCGCCGGGGCAGCGCCGCCGCTGGGGGGGGGGGGAAGCCCCGGGGCGGGCTGGGGGGCAGGGGAGACCGCACAGCCCCCCGGGCCGGCGGTAGCGGCGGTCGGGGACGGCCCCGCCGCCGACTCACGCGTCGAATTTGTTGTTCATCGTCGCTCGCTGCCGCCACCTCCGTCCACCTCAGCGACTTCCGCTCTGCCGAGTCCTCCCTCCAAAACCTTCCTCCACTTCCGACGGCAGGGCGGCTCCGACACAGAGTCGCGCTTTCCCCCGGCGACATAAGCGCAGAGCACAACGGAAGGAACTAAGGGAGGGGCAAAAGGAAGGGGCTTCCCCCCCCCCCCCTTCCACCATCTTGAGTGCTGACTCTCTCGCGACTCGGGAGGGGCGCCATCTTGAATGCGTGCAGAACCGCCGCCATCTTGAGCGCGGCGAGCGCGGGCAGAGCCGCCATGCTGGGAGTGGCACGAGTCGGGCGTGCCGCCAAAGGCGGGTGGCGCCCTGCCCTCGGCGAGGCCGCCCAGTGCGGAGAGACACAGGCCGAGGGGTTCAGGTAGCTTCCCCGTTTTATTCATACTGTTCAGTTGTCTCTGGTGGATAAAGGGTGACCATATGTCACCTAAAACTCCCGGCTAGCTCCTGTGGTGACAGGGCGGCCCTCAGCCAGACAGCCTGCGCCCATCCCTTCTTCTTCCCCTCAGCGTCTAGCGAGGGATGGCGCAGGTCTTGTACGGGTGCGGCTGGAGGATGAACCCCACGATGGGCCGGTCATCGGCTTCCTTCACTCCCTCCGGCAGCCGGAAGGTGAAGGCCCGCAGCAGGCTGCTGAAGCTGATGAAGAGGTTCATCCTGGCCAGCCCTTCCCCCAAACACACGCGGTGGCCTGCGGAGCGAGGAGAATGTGTCATGCGTGGGCTTCACCCCCGCGTAGGCAAGAGCACATCTCTGCTGTGAAGCCCAGAAGAACAGGAGAGATTTGCAGTCCCTACGTGTAGCCACTTACTGCGGTATGAAAGCAGAGAAGTGCTCTAGATCTGTTAACACTCATCTTGGGGCACCCTGTGAACAGAGCTGCTGAGATCTACAGCCCCTTCCAACGTCTACGGTCGCTGTATTTCTCTAGTGTCTCTCACCTGAGACATGGATAGCGTCCGAGATGGGAAGAGGAGAGAAAAAATATACCAGTAAAACCCTGCAATGCCTGATGTGTTAGGAGAGGTTAATGGACAGTTCATAGAGGGCAGGGAGATAATCCCTCCTTCAGCTTCCCCTCACACTACATGAGAAGAGAAGACATTGCCCCATGAGAAGAGAATCTTCTCATAGCTTTTTACAAACCTCTGCCCAATAATTTCTGCTATCCAGCAGAATTAATGATCAGATTTCTGACCAAAGTACTTTCTGTTTCTCCACCAACTTACGACATGGATAGAGTCAGAGAAAATCCTTAACCTGTAGATCAGGAATGTGCGTTCTAAAAATTGTTCATATGTAGATGCTGTTCATAAATAAACCTGATATGCAGCAGCTTCATCTGCTGGCCTCTTGGTGTCCACTGATATCAATATTGGTAGAGATTTCCAGTATCTTCCAGGAGCCAGTTCTTAATTAGTAAACAGACTTCTATCCCCTGCTCTCTGAGGGATCTTTAATTTGTCATTTTTTTCCCACGGGACAATCTACCTCATTTCCACAATCGCAGTTCATTTTGTTGAGAATTTCAGACACTAGGTAGTCTTAGTTTTTTTTCCTCAAGAAGGTGAAGCTGCTACCGGTCTCTGAAATCAGCACCTCTGTCTTTTGCTGCATAGACCTTATTATGGGAATGAACAAAAATACTCGTGGCAGATCGAATGTTAGGAAGGTTTTGGCCTGTGAAACAATCACTATAGGAAAGCTGTGAGCAATACTGAGGATTGCTCTCACCTGCAGAAAAGAGCATGAAGGCTTCTCTGCTCACAAAGTTTCCATCCTTGTCCAGGAAATGACCAGGGTTAAACTGTCGAGGAGTCACCCATTGCTCTTTGTCATACAGGACAGAAAATATGTTGGGGAAAATTAAGGTGCCCTACAGAAAGAGAAAATGAACATAAAAGGATCTTTTTCACAAAGTTAGGCACTAATGTCATAAATTGCCAAAGTGCCAATTGCTCTCTTGAAATTGCCCAATGCATGTGCCATCTAATTATTATGGGATGAGAAACACGGTCATGCTAAGCTCTCTCCTGCAGAATAGCTTATTTAGAAATGATTAGGTATTTTCTAACATTGATTCTAGAGCATCAGAGCACAGTATTTTACAAGAAAATTGTGCTTGCAATAATCAGAAACTTTGGAAAAAAATGCTGAATTGAAGGCTTCACAGTCCCAAGACCTCTGACTTTTCATCTTGCTTTTTCAAAGGCATCTTCCCTGAGAGCCACACAGGTCTTGTCCATTGGGAAGACCACCTGTATAAGGTTGGATATGGATCTAAAGCATTCTGCTTATACAATAAGTTGTGTCTATGAACACTATTATTCAAGATTTTCTTTGTTTTTTCTACTTGGCTTTGACTTGCATCAGTTTTAAAGAAGAACAAGATCATTATACTGATATAATTATACTGATCTAACTCCTGAAATCTGGTATAGAAAAACCATTATAAGGAGCATCTTTGCAAAAGGATAGTGAAGCTGAGTAGGAGTTTATTTCTACTGTAGGATGTAGATAATGTCCTGCCTCCTATTCACAATGAAGAGTTTTGCACAAGTTGTTCAAACTCAGCTTTGCCTGGGGCAAAATATAAGCACAACATATGGTGTTAAAAAGGTAAAAAGAATCGATTGCCTTTCTTTGCTTTATCTAAGGATCATACCAAAAAATATTGTGGCTTTAACATACCTTAGTGATAGGGAAGCCTTGTAGAATGGTATCCTGGGTGCACTTGCGCATTACCCCTATGGCACTTATGCTGCTGTAACGCATAATCTCATGCAGAACTGCATTTGTGTACGGCAAGATCACTCGGTCCTTATATTCAATTGCACGAGATGGACCAATGACAGCATCTAATTCTTCTTGGACTCGTTCTGCAGAAGAAAAAGGCTAGTAGTGAGCATTCAGGAAGGCAGTTGATACTTAGGCTCTATGCTGAGACTCAAACAGCCAAAGACATCTTAAACTGCAAAATTTGGGCAGGGGAGACAACTGAATTTTGCTTATTACTCTGCAGTGCGCAAGGACAGTCACAGATGTAAATGCAGGTGCATGCATTTCTCACCTTGTACTTCTGGGTACATCATCATGTAGAGGAGAGCCCAGCATAACGTGATAGTGGTGGTGTCTGAACCCGCTATGAAGAGGTCTGTGATCACTTGCACCATGTTGGTCTCTTTAAACGTAGATGTGGGGTCATCCTTTGTCTTCAGATGTGAGACAATGAATGCAATGTAAAGCAGTTTTAATAGCATAGCACATTTCCAGCAACAGAGCTTTTTGCCTCAGAGGTTCCACAGTGAATTGATGAAGCTGGAAAACTAGCAGCCATATAGATCTGTTAAAAAAAATCTTCCTGAGGACAGCAGTGTACAATACACTTTTTTTCCAGTCGAGAGTAGAGAAACATTACTGTTTCTGTGGTGACTACCAAGGAACATCCTTAGTACTTTGCGAAAATACTTTGCTTTTGAGGGTGAGTTAAAAGAAACATATCCCAACAAATAGACTCTGAGAAGGAAGAAGAGGAGGAGGTAGACATGCAGCTGGAAGTATCTTGGCTACAAGTATTCTAAATATGCTGCAGCTGCACAAAAGACAGTTAGTTATTTGTTACCTTTAACATCTGAGCTAGGTATGCATCAATGAAGTCCCGTGGCTCTCCAGGCACCCAGCTCTCCTGGTGGTTCCTGATCTCATCCTTAATAACTGTACGTAGATCCTGCAGGTGTTTTAATGCCACCAGTGATCTCATTAACACAGGGCTTAAGTGCTTCAACAGTGATGGGAAAGTATCGTAGAGCTGCACATGAAAATACAGGTACAGGGAACACCGTGACATCTTAGCTACTCTTTAAAGCCTAAACGTTCACAGCTGAACCGTGGCTGACCATGGCTATGATCCAGGTATATTATTTGTCAAACTATAGGAAATAAATGACCACTTAATTTTATTTATTATCTATTTTGGAGGAAGAAAGTGTGCAAAGGGTGATCATTAGCATACAGTTACTTTCCAGATTACCTGCTTTCCACTAATACCTTTTAGAGTTGATGGATTTAAATCTGCTACAGTACAGCTTTCCTTATGTTTTCTAAGTGAAGCCTCTCCCTAAATGCCTGTTCCCTCTTACACCTTAAGTCAGCACTTTGCTGTAGTTCTCAAAGCCACAACAATGTTAACTTTCTCTATTTTTTTGAACGGTTTGGAAGGATCCCAATCTAACATAGGAAAAGTAGGCTATTAAAGAACCCTTCGAGGAAAAAGCTAAGAGGAAAAACCTGAGTGTGGCCCCAAGGCAGGCTTGATGCTGAATAATCTTAATATAAAGTCAGATCAATCTGTCGAAAGAGAATTAGTGTGGGAGATTCAATGGGTCTGTGGACAGAGATAGCCATGAATGCTTGTGGAGGAACCATTACTGAGAAAGAATGGAACTGGAGTGCTGTTTTTAGCGGAGTTCAGTATTTCACAGAACCACAGAATCACAGAATGGCTGAGGTTGGAAGGGACCTCTGGAGATCATCTAGTCCAACCCCCTTGCTCAAGCAGGGTCACCTAGAGCATATTTCCCAGGATCGCGTCCAGGTGGGTTTTGAATATCTCCAGGGAAGGAGACTCCACAACCTCTCTGGGCAACCTGTTCCAGTGCTCAGTCACCCTCACAGGAAAGAAGTTTGTCCTCATGTTCAGACCGAACTTCCTGTGTTTCAGTTTGTGCCCGTTGCCTCTTGTCCTGTCACTGGGCACCATGGAGAAGAGACTGGCCTCATCCTCTCAACACCCCCCGTCCCCCTTCAGATACTTGTACACATTGATGAGATCGCCTCTCAGTCTTCTTTAGTCAAGAGCTCTTATTTATCACTGGGCATTGGCAAAGAATGGCTATTTCATGCCACAGCTCACTGAGGAAGGCCAGAGGGTTTTGATATAGTTGGAGGGAATGGGTCAATCTTTTGCTTACTCGAGGCCAGAAGGTGCCTAGGAATCCCGCCATGGCCTGCGAGCCTTTGAGCAGCCTCTGGAACGCATCAGCCTCTGTAGAGAAGCAATGTCCAAAAAGCACAGCAGCAATCACGTTGTTGATGGAAGAAAGGATGGGGAGAGAGGGATCCATAGGTCTGCCTATGAATAGAGAAAGTTGCATCATTATCTTCTTGTGCAGGCTATGGCCGATTGTCACACTTCCATCCAGCCTACTCCTGATTTGCATGGGATTACACAAATAACTGATCCTGCAGGGGTCAAGATACAAGAGTCTAATTGGGAGATCATTCTTTGGGCACCTTTATAATGAATGAGGGAAGGATTCCATCCTGCAGAAAAGGACAATTTAGGAGTACTTCCCCAGTACTTTCCCCAGTAAAGGGTTAGAGGGAAAGCAATGAGTCAGATGTGATGTTCCAGCTGAGTGCAAAATGAATTGTGAAAGCATCATCTGTAGAAATTAGGGAAACTGGCAACCTCCAGTAGAAAAGACAGGGTTTGAAATACTCAAGGAGAATGAGCCCTTCCACATGCCGGTCAGTGAGTCAGTACTCATTCAAACAGAAAGTGAGATATTTGTGCCATGTCATGACCACATACAGATCTATGTTTCACCTCTTTCTCTGGCAAAGACCTTGACCAGGCAGTTGGCTTCCTCCTGGATCCAGGCTTCCAGGCTTTTTTTGCCTAGACCCAGGTTCCGCAGAGTCATCAGGCTGAACCGTCTCTGCTCCTTCCAGGTGTGCCCATTGGAAAAGATGATGCCTGCAATGAAATGGAGAATGACTGGGGAGAAGTATGGGTCTGGCTTTCCCATAAGCAGGGTTGATGAAATTACAGTGGTTCGAAGACTTGCCAGCATGAATTTGGAAGGATCCCCAACAGTACTTGCATAAGAACTCAGAGATGTTTGTGCTGTTTTTTTCACATCTACTTAATCCCCATGTCCGCCTTTCCTTTTCTCCTTCTTTACCTAGAAAGATACTCAACACACACTGAGTCCTACTAGTTGATACGCTTACAACTTTATGCCTTTTACTGCAAAGACTTCCTGAGATAGGTTGGTAACATGCTCAATTACTAAGAATTGCCCAGGCTATGCAAGCATATAAATGTTTTTTTTTGTTGGTATAAACCCGCTGATTTTGTGTACTGCATGCACATTTAGGGCCCCACATTTCAGAAGGATGTGGAACAGTGAGTCTACAGAATTCATCTTGCTAACAAGAGCAGCACATCTTGAGAAGAGGCATTAAGAGTAGGTGCAGTCATTGTACCCCACCCTATCCTCTGAACAGTTTGTTATGACAAAAATACATCAGTACACACAACAACAGAAAGTACCATAGGGGCCTCCCACGACATCCCTAAAGAAGGGTGTGATGGGTCTCTCAGCAAATTCTTCAGCGTGCTCAATCAAGGCATCCTTCACTGCTTGGAATCCATTCAGCACAATCACCGGTGTTCTTCCCAGCCACAGTGTGTATACATTTCCATACATCCTCGCCATCTAGAGAGACAATGAGACACACAATGGCATATAGACATGAAGAATTTACGAAGAGGCTGTGTCTCCTGTCCGCATCCAGTGGTACTGTTAGACCAGAGATGAAAGATCATTTCTCTTATGCAAGGGCTGGTTTGCAGTTTGTCTGGGGCATTGCCCAAGAAAGGGAAGGGAGAAATGTTGTCCTTCTGTCAAGAAATAAAAAGGGATGGAATCATGTTTCACTATTAACATCTTAGAGAGCTCTCACTGTTATTACTGCATTGCGTTATTATTTATGACTTTTATTATTTGTGTATTTGCAGTTTAAATAGCCAACTGCCATGTCACGTTACCCAGAAACACTTAAACAAGATTTTTCCAATTTATGTTGCCCCACCAGAGGTGATTGAAGGATACTGCAAAATCATAAATGCTACTTCTATTGTCTTTCCATGTTTTTTTCCCCCCAAACGTATTGCTCTTTCAGTATATCAGTAATTACACAAGGAAAAGCCTTCGTTGTTAAAATAGAAATTATAGTTGTAGTTAACATGTGCAGCCATTAGATGGTAATGTTTGCTCAGTGTTGCGCTGAGCATTGCGCTTGCAGTGTAGCACAGTGAGGCAGTTGAGCCAAACTTTTCAAGTGTAGCCACTGATTTGGGGTACCTCATTTGAGAAGTGTTGGGTATCGTGAGATGCCTAGGAAGTGCTGAGCTCCTGCAGAGCCTACTGATTGCAGCTGGAGTTTGGGCTCTGAGTAGTTCTGCAAATCAAGTCTCAGAAATCAGAGACCACTTTTGAACCCTGACCTTGGATATTTGAGAAAGATCTCATTGCGCACAGGGAGGGAAAACAGGGTGGCACTAACTTGCTCAAAGAATTAGTAGTTCAGATAGTAACAACACCAGCTAGCCTGTGACTATAACGGTAGGAGGACACCAGAGGTAAGAATTTCTGAACATCTGTTTCAGGGATTTTAAAGTGTGAAGCAAGGGGATGAATAAGGATGGTGCCCACGTATACTTTCGGTATTACGTATATACAAATATATATACACACACACATATAACTATATTTAAATATGCATATGTGTGTGTGTGTGTGTGTATACATATAGGTATTGTACAACCTTTTTCTGAGTGGCTGCAGCACTTTAATCATGTATGATGGACACGTAAAGGTTGAAGAGGCATATCTGTGCTCCAGGGATTTTCAGGGAACTGGTAAAACCAGACATTTGTAAAGCTGTTAACAGTTTGACTAAGCACAGTTTCCACACATGTCCTGACTTCTGCAATTTGCTCTTAGGAATCCAGTGGTCATATTGTGTTGCTGAACTCAACATACATAGCTCAGGAATAGATATCTATAAGCAGGACCACATCTCTCTGGAGATGGGTGCAGGCCTCTTCCCTATCAATGCTGGAGGAAATAAAGATGCAGCCAGGAATTCTTAAATATGCTGGCCATATTGAAAATGCATGCAAATATGATCAGGTGCCTTGTTGCTGCCACTCACTGTGAGCAATGGGTGATTTTTTTCTAGGGAAGAGTAAGTCAAAAAGACCAGGTGAGTAGAGTAATTTTAAGAACTGTTTCCACAGCAGTCAGAAGTCAAGTCTTTTGCCATAATTAATAGCCCGAGTAAGGTGGAGAGGGAAGAAAAAACAACTGCACAAATCCTCGAATTGGATTCCATCTGATACCCAAGGGAACTTCAGAGCCCACATTTTCTCATCTACACACAGGAAAATAGGGAGACTTGATGATGCATCTTGTCTCATGCACCTCTCAGACTTTCTCATTTCCCTTTCCACCAACATTGCTGCAAAGAGAGCTTCCCAGGAGAGCCAGAGATGGGGACATGGCAAGAATTTTCAGCATGAATCCTTCCTGGCTCATCCTGAAGCAGCACATGGGGAAAGGAAAGGATCTTCTTTGGCAGATGCAGTGTACGAACCACATTAAGGAACATCAGCAGCATTACTAAGGCATTCCTTCTGTGCCTCTGCACTGTCCAAGACAAAAAAAAAGCCAGAATAGTACTGTGTCAATACACTACTGTACCAAATAGTATATAAAATGTCGCCTAGCTGTAGTTCTGTGCAGTTGCTTGCTCATGTAACCAAATGGCTTAAGACTTTAATCTATCTGCTTGGTTGTTTTGCAGTGACTATCCGATGATTTCTGATGTTTGCAACACCCTCCCAAAACAAGCAGACCCCTGAGGATGAGAAATTGTTGTCTCAACCCAAGCTTCGAAATCTAACACCACAGGTAACAAAGCTTTTCTTTGTCCTTTCTCCTAAAAGCAATTTCATTCATTTCTATCCCTAACAGCAAGGTCTGGCCTGGAGCAGTAATACCTCCAGTGTACTGCAAACTCATCCACTTTGCTTCTTATGTATTGGCTGGGACAGGCCTCTGTCTAAGGAAGCTTTTCAAGGCCTTGTTGTGCCAAAACATAACCAGTCAACAGCAATGTTGCCGAAATAAAGGCTGCAGGATTTCACAGCATCGCAGAATGGTTGAGGTTGGAAGGGACCTCTGGAGATCACCTAGTCCAATCCTGTTCCCAAGCAGGGTCACCTAGAGCACGTTGCCCAGGGCTCTGTCCAGATGGCTTTTGAATATCTCCAAGGATGGAGATCTCCACCACCTCTCTGGACACCTGTTCAATCTGGACAATCTGTTCCAGTGCTTAGTCACCCTCACAGTAAAAATGTTTTTCCTTATTTTCAGATGGAACTTCCTGTGCTTCAGTTTGTGCCCATTGCCTCTCGTCCTGTCGCTGGGCACCACAGAGAAGAGTCTGGCCCTGTCATCTTTACACCCTCCCTTCAGATACTTAAACACATTGATCAGATCCCCCCTCAGTCTTCTCTTGTCTCAGCTAAACAGTCGCAGCTCTCTCAGCCTTTCCTCATAGGAGAGATGCTCCAGTCCCTTCATCATCTTAGTAGCCCTTTGCTGGACTCGCTCCAGGAGCTCCGTATCTGTCTTATACTGGGGAGCCCAGAACTGGACACAGCACTCCAGGTGTGGTGGCTTCACCAGGGCTGAGGAGAGGAGGAGGATCACCTCCCTCGACCTGCGGCCGTGCTTTTCCTGATGCAGCCCAGGATACCACTGGCCTTCTTGGCCACAAGGACACATTGCTGGCTCATGCTTCACTTGTCCACCAGGACACCCAGGTCCTTCTCTGCAGAGCTGCTTGCCAGTGGGTCAGTCCCCAGCCTGTACTGGTGCGTGGAGTTATTCCTCCCTAGGTGCAGGATGCTGCACTTCCCTTTATTGAACTTCAGGAGGTTCCTCTGGGCCCATCTCTCCAGCCTGTCCAGGTCCCTCTGAAAGGCAGCACAACCCTCTATGTATCAGCCACTCCTCCCAGTTTGGGGTCATCAGCAAACTTGCTGAGGGTGCACTCTGTCCTATCATCCAGGTCACTGATGAATGAGTTGAACAGGAATGGATCCAGTATTGATCCCTGGGGAACCCTACTAGTTATTGGCCTCCTACCAGACTTTGGGCCGCTGACCTCAACCTGTTAAGCTCGGCTATTCAGTCAGTGAGGGAGTTAGTCTCTCAAAGTAATAAGCTTTGCTTTCTGCCTCTCTTTGATGACTTTTGCGTATTCCTCCTGTTTCCTTTCCTCCCTCCCTGTAGCTTGTACTGTAGTAACAAGCTTCCCGCAGAGGTTACTTTTGCCTGTCTGAGTGTTCAGCTATTGGTGCTATTCGCAGCTGTTGCTACGGCCCATCTTCACTCACTGCTGATCCACTGCTGTCCTACAGGGAAACACATGTCTTGAGGTTCTGCCTAGAAAGCTCATAGTTCAGACTGAAGTCAGGGAGGAGCAGAAAGATACTTTTACTTTCCAGCCAAGGATATGATAGGAGTCTTGCTGTGTCTGCACTTGGACTAGTCATAAAACTATAATAAGTAACAATACCTTCAAGAGAGTTTCATGATGAATTTGGAAGTCCAGCGTTCCCAGATTGCCAATGAAGGGGAGAGGTGTTGGTCCTGGAGGCAGTTTCCTTCGCACTCTCTGGATGTTCAGGAATATCAGAGAAATCCAGACAAAGAGAAAGACAAGGATGCCCATAAAAATTTGACTTCCAGAGAACATTGCTCTCCCCACCTCACTCCCAGTGCTCTCTGCTGTGACCTTCCAGCCTGAGAGTTATCGCCCCCTGATCCACACCCCCACAGGCACCCTTCCTATTGGAGCATTGGACAGCACAAGCAAGTTAAGCGTAACATCCAATCCAGAGCACACGCAGCTGGGCTGTAATGGAGTGTGTCCCTTGCGTTGTGCACAGCAGGAAGAGCAGTTCAGGAGAACTGAGGTGAGCCACTTTTCTGCTCTCACAGTGAGGACAAGGCTAGTGCCCTGGTCTGGACATCTGCATCAGACTGAGGGCTTGTTCTATTCTCTGCTGTGCTACAGACCACCAGTGTGATTCTGGGCAAGCTGCTTCATGCAGTTTTATGCTGTAACCAGTCTATAATCTAATTACAAAGCAAAATGCCTCGAGAGTGAATAGTTCTGCCCCCTCATTTCCCCTTTCACCCAGGACTGGATCTACTGATCAAAGAATACAAAGTGAATGGACTCATCTAACTGATCTGATGAATAGCCTTTCATTTTTATTTATAGGAATAGTTTTCTGCCAGCTCAGCAATCTGAACACGCTCACCTCCTGGTCACAGTCTTGCTAATGCAGCAGAAGCAGAGGGAGAACGTGGCAGAGGGAGAACATGGCAGGATAACTGCTTGTGGCAGACTCTCACTATTTGGTTACCTTAGCTGTAGCATGAATCTTCATGTGAATCATCTCTGCCTCAGAGTCCCTCCTACTGCCTGAGCTCCTAGGGCTGTTGCTGTCACAAATACATTCCCAGTTAACCACTTCAGTGACAGAAGACAGAGAAGTACCCTGTACAGAAATTATATTAAGCTCTCTGGTGATTGTTTCTTTCTAATGCGCTAAAACGTTCTTTGCTAATGACCTAATGAGGTTTTATAGGTAGCAAGTGTATGGATGAGCTCAGGGGTGGGGAGACATGATAATGGCAGGACTTTATGGAAGACTGAAAACAAATCTATTAAATCTGATGTGCTTCAGAAGTATTGAGAAAGATGATCAGTCATTGCAAAAGGCTTCAAGAGTCTATGCAAAAGAGTCCATGCAAATCAAACCTTTTTCTGGGAGATTCATCAGTTAATTTCATCCATCTTTGGCATCAGGAATTTAAATCCTCCTTCCAAGATCTGCAAGCACGGGGGAGGAAAGTGGTTTCCATTATGATTTTATCGCATTCTAAGTGCAAGCATTGTAGCTATTTTTCCCTTACTTTCAACAGGCCTGGTAAGAATGGACATGAATTTGATCAATATCCCCAAGGCAGGTGGGAGTCATGATACTACTTTTCGGCATTGAAGCTGTGTACTACATTCCTAGCCCAGAGTTTCTGCAAATACTCTCATTTAAAGGAGAAAGTATAACTGCATTCTTTCTGCAGATTCAACCGCTCACCAGTAACACCTGCTGTGATCAGCAGGAACTTTCCTCTGATGGGTTGACCCCAGACTGGCCTGCACACAGATAAAGGAAAATCCCTCCTCTTGTACAAATTATGCATCTTTCTCTATCATATGCAATAAAATAGACTCCTCCTCACTGGAGGAGGAGCTCTTGAGACTGAGCTGTCAGAAACAGCCTTAATGTCACTTCACACATGACTGTTTATGAAAAAGTTAAGATGTTTTTGTTGAGAATTGTTATTTGAATGCAAAGGAGTTTAGCTAAATCATTCTGTGAAACTCAGGACACATCAATATTGGTGTCAAATGGGTGACAAGACAATAAAAGACTTATTCTGGTCAGTGTTATTACAAATGAAAACATCTGAAATATTTTTAGCATTAAAAATACTGTGACTAATTGCTGTTGAAATAGCCAAGGAGGCATTTTTAAACTTATGAAAATAACAAACCAAAAACAGTAACAAAAAAAACCTAGAGGCTAGAGTATAGCCTTGTAGTGGTAACTGACATTTTAACAGCAGCCACTGTATTGTAATATATTCTACAGCAGTAATGAAATCCTCCCAATATAAAAGCATGCTATAACACTTCAAAATCAATTATTAGCTAGCAAATGGCACAAAAGCCATTTAACTTTTCAGAGGAAACTGTAAGACATGCCAGTGAGCAAGGAGAACAGCGGTGACCTGTAAAGGAAAAACGGTTTTGATCCCACATCACAGCTGGATGCTAAGGATGGGTGTTTCCCTCTCTTATTGAATGCCCATCTGACAGCGCTACTCTCTCATTGTGACCACCTTTGGAGAGACCTGGAGACCTCGAGGCTGTGCTCAGCAGCACTTTTGCTGGGACAGAACAGGAGAGAGAGTGGTGTAAAAGGCTTGTTACATGCCCAGTTCCCCCTGCTTTTATTCTGACTCTCAAGGGAAAGAAAAAAGAGTGAATTACTTCTTGCCAGAATGCATGACAGCATGATGAAGCTGAAGCTAATTGGCCTGGGTCAGTCTCATGATTCTCAATAAATCAAAGATGTATTTGCCAGCTACTGCCAGCTCACAAGGAGTATGAAATTTCAGTATACTGCCATTTTATAAGTTTTGCCAAAGTGGAGGTGCAGTTACCTTTACATTTCCATCCTGTTGATGCTGGTATGCTGACCTTCATGTGTTCTCTGAGAAAGCACAATCCAAGCGGTTGTGCGTGTGACCTCGTTAGTCTCCTCCTCTTCAATGAGTCAAAATACGGAGTGGTGCCAAGCATAAAGTGGTTATTGTGGTTTCTGTTCCTACCAAAAAGATATTGCAGAGAACCCAGACCAGGATGTCTTCATCGAACCACAGAGCTAGGATTGCCTTTATCTGCAAGAGAGAGAGGGGTGAGGGTAGAGTACAGTAGAAATTACAGCATGTACAGCCGTTAATGTTAGCGCTAAGAGACTTCAGCAGTCCATGGTTTGCAGAATCTATGATTTTCCAAAGCAAATAAATGTGAAGAGCAGTGGGAAATAGTAATAAGGTTTCATGCTTCTGTTTCTTCATGTCTGAATGAAGTAGCCTGTTTCATAGGCAGTGTTAAGAAGCACTCTGAATGACAGCAAAAGATGTAGTTGGATGCTTTTCAATGGCAGATGTTTCTTTCAGAGATCTGCTGAATTCAGAACACTCAATGGAGTTCCTTATTTTGCTGAAAGTTTCCTCCCACTTCTTCCTCCCTCTCCTTATAATTTTTCTTTTCTGGACCCACTAGGAGGGCAGGGGCTACTAGGCCAAGATGTGTTTAGCTCATGACTCTTTTCCGCCAGCTCTTTCATACCTAGTGTAGTTTAATCTCTCAGCTCCCATTAAGACTTGTCTCTCTCCCCCGAGAGGAAAACTGTAAACGCTATATTAAATGGAAATTTCATTCCGTGTGCACAGAGGGAGAAAACCTGCTACAATTGATATCGTTTTGGCTTGAGCTAAATAGAGTTCACAGCCTCTGTGTTTTTTAATTTGTTTTATTTCCCTTGAATGTCTTTGGAACAAGAAGGAACTTACACTTTAAAATAAACAGTTTTTCTTCATTTTTTATAAGACTTATTTCAATGTAGTTGTGCATCTAAAGCCACTGGTTTGCTACAGCTAATATGAGCTGCTCTTGAGTAGCAGGGAACTGTGAAACCACCTTAACAGATCTTTCATATAGATTTATACTGCCTCCTCAGACCGTGCTGGAGAACGACTCAGATAATTTAGGATTATTTTTTCCTATGCTTTATTGTACCTGAGTTTGTTCAGGTTGACTGTATATATTATTTTTTATCTCGTGTTTTCATGCTTATGTTCATCAAGACACATAAACCCCTTCTTCCTCTTAGGGGATCTGCAAGGAGTTTAGAATCATTTTAAAATGTCATATTGCAACATTTTTTCTACTCTTCTATACCATCAGTGAAGACATTAAATCAAGTGAAACCTAATGCTAGATCACCTTGTACCATCCCTGCAAATACAGCTTATATCAGCTTGGGTTCAACAAGTATCTAGCCATGCCTGTGGATTCTAATCTAGACTAATTGAAATTAATTTTTCCGTGCACGTGTAGAGCATTATGAAATAGCCCACACAAAGCTAGCTCATAACACTCGACATAGTAAAGTAGGCGTATCTAAATGCTAGGAGGCTGTTCCTAGCACATGTTGCTCTGAAAGGATCTGCTACCAAGGACCAATGCAGGTCCGATGCACTGTGCCCTTGAAGCCTTGGCAGTGTATACTCCAAAGGAATCCGAAGGTGGAGGCTGTTGTGAGGAGGATACCATGGGGGCATCTCAAATCTGGACAGCATTACCAGTTCCCAAGGGTGCAGGTTCAAACTCAGCTTGACATGAGACGGTAAAAGACTCATGAAAAACAAATCAAATTTAAAAGCATCCTGAGACTTGCAGTAGCTGCCTGAAGCTCAAAGCATCCTCAACCCTCAAGAGGGACCAAAAGCTGACCTTCTAGGAGTGAAAGACTTGGCAGACTGGAAAGAAGACGGACAGCAGATCTGCCAAGGCCATATCTTGGGCCTGAAAAAATAATGTCGTAGCTGGTAACAGCAGAGATGCCACACCAGGACCTGGGGAGAAAAAAAAAAAAAACTCTTTCACTAGAGAGGGGAGAACACTAAACACAGGCCCCAGCTCTGGAGGGAGCTGAGGTAGCAGCTTTTGCAATAACGATTGGGGATTGTCTTTGCCTCAGACAGCTGAACAGGCAGCAAGCAAAGGAAGTTTTCACCAGCATGCAATTTAAGTAATCAAGTACCAGTTCCTGTGAATATAACATCCTTACAGACAAGCACCTGTAACTCCGTCCTTCCCCTAGGATATGTCAAGACTAGAAAAAGAGGTCTATCAGCTTTGGCGTTTATCTACAGTAGGGCGTGTGATTAGAAACACCAGTCCCTATCTCATATCATCACGCTTAGCCAGCCCAGCTAGGCTCCTTACAGGCTCTCCTAACCAGGTGCCAAACTTCAGCAAAGTGGTACTGGCTTTCTACCAGTCATGGCCGCTTTTCTCTTTTCCCCTGGTGTATCCTTGTTTTCTTTCTTTTTCTCTTACTCTGAGCCCTGTTTTTTACTCACCTCCCTTCTACCTTTAACTCTTGTCCACCTTCTCACAAGTCAAACTGCTCTCTCCCTCCAGCACATCCTTGTGCACTACAGTGCTCTCAGGCTGAGCCCCTGAACCCCATCATCTCTCCCCAGGTTTAGGAAACAATTTTGCTTTTAGGCAGCAGTACTTTCAAACCCAGGTCAACAGATGAACAGATGCCACTTCCACTGTCTCAGACTCTTCCTACTCAGAGCTTTTCAACTCAGTCACTGCTAGTCCAGCCCAAGCTCACCATCAGCTTTCACTAGCAGCAAGAGTGCTCTGCTCTTCAGCTGTTCCTGACTTGGCAGCAAAGCCAGATCCCTTGTCTCAGCACCGTCCAGACTCTGCTTAGGCACTGCCTTTCTGCAACCTGTCAGAAGGGATTGTGTTGCAAGGACGGTACAAAGCCATGGAGCCTGTTTCATCCACTGTTCACCTTCAAATTGGTCAGTAGTATGTCACACACACCCTTACTCAGGCTGTGGTAAAAAGCCTCTTTGAGAAGCAGCTCCCCACATCTCTTTTCTCTGACCAAACAAAACAGGACCAGCAACTGAGCAACATTAATACTATCTCTTTAAATTTTAGCTCTGTTATACCCCTACTGGGCAGTGGAAGTGGATTATTAGATGCGATCAGAAAGGAAGATTAAAAATTGACAGTTTGTTAATAATTACCCTGATATCTGAGTTACATGAACCTTACGTCTTACAAAGTTCACTCAGCTTGAATGCATTGGTGGGCACAGGAAGCAATTACGTCCTGGCATGCTGTCTTGTAATTAGTCTGCAGTCACTGAGGGACTATGTATACCATCAAGAGAAGCATGCTTCTGGGTACTGGCTTTCTTAAGTGAAGCTGTACTCCAAATCCTGGCTGAGTGTTTGTTGCCCTGAACAAGCTCGCTACAGCTGGCTGGCTGCTTGTGCTTTGCCTCCGCATTATACCCTCAGAACTCCTGCAGAATCATAAACTGGTCCCTCACTGTTCCTTTGTAAATCATGACAGCGAATGGGTTCGAACTAACTTGAACTGAAAAAAAAAGGGGGGGCCAAAAAGTGTTGGCTTTGTAAGATTTTATCTCAGAGAAGGCACCTTCAGTATGAAGTACATTGACCTCCTGTGCTGAATACCCTGAAATCCAAATAGGCACCATTGTATAATAATTCCCCTCAACAGATGAGAACAACAATGATTTCAATCTAGACATCTCAAAGGGCTAGGACATAAAGATGAAATGCAACTTACCTATGCACGTTGAAAAAGGTTAAAGAGCTAGCAATTTTTTTCTTAGATACAATTTTTTGTCTCGAAATCTAACAAAATGAGCTACTGCTTCAAATTGTAGTACCTATATATCCAACCATTGGATTTATACACAAACCTGCCTTGTCCTTAGTGCTTTGAGGTAAGATGGCAAAGGTATTCTTCAGACTCCAAAGTTGCCATCTCTTTTCCTCCACTCATTATGTGGTAGGGCTTATCTGATCTGTCTGATCTGGGTCAGTAGCTACAACAGGCGCTCAGAGGTAAACCCACTATTCCTTGTACAGTCCTACTTTCAGAAGGATGTCCCTGCTTTCTTCTGCAGTATGTTTCTGCATATTCAGCCCTAGATCTCTCTTTCTGTCTGTCCCACTGAATATTTGAGTTCAGGATGATTTTTCCAGAAACATTAACTGTATTTTTCCACATTGAAACTCAGCTCTTTTAATGCTTCATCTATCTCCAAATCTCCATAAATCTATTCTTTCCAGTTATTCGAGTTTGTTGTTCCTTTCAATTTAAGAGTCATTTGCAAACATTATTAATATGGTATTTCACAATGGTAACAATAATGGAAATACTGAAGATATAACAAAGATATAAAAGTAGAGGTGGGCAGGTAATGACATTTGCTCACTAAGAACTGTATGGGGGGGAGGAAGAGGGATTTCCACACTTGAGGTTACCCACAATGCCCTGCTCAAGACTGCTCTGGCAGCATGTGCTTGAATCCAGATCTCACATCTGATGATACATGCTCCTCAACAATACATTAAAGAAAACGACTACACCTCCAGTTCAATTAGCATATTACCACTTTTTGGACAAGAAATTACATTCTAGTACTGAACAAAATCCGATTTGGTGTCCACAATGCATTTTTCTCACCTGAAGATGCCTGACAAATAAATAAATTAAACTTTGAAAAGAGCCAGCAGCAAGACTTTTAATCAAAGGCCAATGAATAACATTAAGTGCATTTTGGCTTATGCTCCAGGATTACAAGTTGCTTGAATGAGCGTCATTTCTAGTCTCCCCCGTTACGTCTCAGCAGACACTTGGTCAGAGAACTGTCTGAAAGTAAGAACAAATTTTTCACATAGAAAATATAAGATCATAACAATATACGTTCAAACTGAAGTAAGATATATTTAACTAGAGTCATTTTAATTCTGAATAAGAGGCATAAAATATAAGCACAGCCATACTGTGTCAGACAAAAGATTCAGCTACTCTAATAGTCTTTTTTCTGACAGCACATGGCAGCAGATGCCTTTGGAAAGGGTATAAGAAAAGGAAAAACCAGACACACTAGGTTGGTATTAAATAACTCAAAAGGGATTTTCCTGCTGAAAATTTATCTAAGATGTAAACATTTAGTACAACATCCTGTGGTGAGGAGTTGCGTAGCTTACTAACAAGGCATATGCAGTACCATCCCCTCTTGTTCTTTCAAGCAATCTCCTTATTCATTGCATTTGATACTTTCCAGCCGTTCTGCTGGAGAGACAGTGAACATTTCCTTTCTATCTATCTGCCCCATCTGCTCAGAATTTTCTGGACCTTTTCTGAACTACAAAATAGTTTCTCTAAGTGTGCTATGCTGGTTCAAGGCATAATATTATTTCAAAATTTAATCCCATAAATTTTGGCTTCCCCCACAACACGCGCTTGATTCAATGTTTCATACGTTGGAGCATCTGGAGGGACAGTTTAGCCTGAGCCTTTGATACAAAGCATTTTCCCAAACCACTTGTCTGAACATTAGGGGAAACATCAAATCTTGCTTTAAATTGGGCATTGATGCAAAAATCCACCAAACTTTTTGCGCAAGGTTCTTTTTGTCTCTGCTTTCTGTGTTTTCCTTTTGCCAGGATAAAACAGTTTGTCTGAAGTTTGGCAAATAACTTGCCTGTTCATGACACTACTATTGCTACCCGGTAGAGCTCTACCATGAAAAAGAAAGAAGAACACCAGAAAAAAAAATTAACAGAGGATCTTAGTATCAGAAAACTTGGCAATATCTTCTTTAAGTGAAACCTCAGCAGAACTGGGCACTGTGTAATGTTAGGCAACTCTTTCCTCTCATTCCATCAACTTTAGATACTTCAGGCTTCCTTCATTCACAGACTCCTGCTGTGCTGCAAAAATTACATTGAACAAAAAAACAGCCTCTCCATTTCTGTGACATGAACTGACTGTTCCTTGTTTTAGAAAGTAGTAACACCCAGTTACAAGTCTTTCCCTGAAATAAACACCTGCAACCCATTTTCAAACCTTTTAAAACTCTATTATTAAGGGTGATGATTCCATCCCAACTCAGAGACCTGAGGCTGTGGTTTACACTGGAAATGAAAAAAATAGATGGAGTGGAGGGTTAGTCACTTCACTTGAAAGAAATGTTACATCACTACACTCATCAGCACCAGGGCTGATGAGAGAGGGCGTATACCTTTTAATCCGGCAGCTCTTTGATGGTGTAATACAGACATATGCCTGGGAGCTGTTACCAGTGGGCAGCAAAGTGATGAGAAGGTGATGATCAGAAAAGAAAGCAGCACTGAGGGTGGGGGGTGACAGGGAGGGCTGTGGGCAGCAGACTAGAGAAGCCAGTTGAGCCAACCAGGTTTCCTTTCAGTTGGCTTTGGGCTTTTTTTGATAACAAGGACAACAAAGCACAAAGCCTTAATGGTAATTGCACACTCACAGCTGGAAACACACAGACAAGAAAACTCTAGCCAAGATCGCAGGAGTGCAGGCCTGGGCCAGCATGACAAAAAAAAAAAAAAGGTGGGGGGGGGATAGTATATTTAGGAGCATCTCTGCACACACTGAGAGGGTTTGCTGTCCCTCTGGTTCTTCCTTAAAAGAACTAAACCATCTCCAAGACTGCTGGGAGATATGGCTTAGTGCACAGGGGACCATGGAGCCCCTCCTGTGTGCCAGTGACCACACTGGAGGGTAGCAGCAGTGCCAGAGATGTCAGGAAATAACACTGATGGCCAAAGATCCTCAGCACAACATAGTAACTCCTTACATGATCCCACCTCTCTCTGCAGTCCTACCGCAGCAGCACCTGGGCTGGGATCACTTCAGCTCCTTCTCTATGACCTGCACATCTCTCAGATGCCAGTGGTCAGCCAGTCCAGCAGCTGGAGGTCTGTAAGTGCTGCGACAAGTGCCAGAAGGATGGTTCCTGGGAGAGAAAACAGAGTTTTTCTCCATCCCAGGGGCACTCCCAACAGGCTCAGGAAAATTTACCAGCTTCCCAGGGGAGTGGAGGGAGAAGGAACAGAGTAGATTTTGTCAGGTTTCCCCGTGTTCCTATTTCCTTACCACCATCTGCTCTTTGTTCAAATCTCTGTGGAAATACACGGGTGTAAACTACTGCCCCAGGTTTCCAGACCCACAACACTAGCCCAGAAAAAGGGGTCTGGCTACCTGGCCCATGTGTGCTAATCCACACAGGAGGCTACACATGTCATGTTGGCTTCTGAGGTCATGCCTGCCAACACTGCTCTGCAAGACTATCTGGAGACTCAGTCAGCTCCCTACCTCCAAAAGGGAGACTTGAAAGGCCCCTGCCCATCAACTCAACTTTTTGTAGACTCTCTTCAAAATCACGTCTGCCTCTTTATACCGCCTGGCAGCAGTCTGGTGGACAGGGTCACTGAGGGGCTGAAATAGGCACTAAGTTATCACTTCTTTCCACCTTGTGCCATTCACACTTCCTACTTAGTCATGGGGAAGCTGGTCTATCAACAGATGCAGTGGTCCGCTCCTTGAGCACAACCAACTTCCTGTCTTTTCACTAAGCTTCTTCTGGGGGGGCAAGATGGCAACAGGACTGGGTACAGGGAGCAAGAGACACTACCTCTAACAGGCTTGGTAGAAAGGAGCAGGAGTGAGAGGGTGAGGTGCAGGAGCAGCACAAGTAAAGCCAGAGAGGGAGGCTGATCAGGAACATGTTGGCCCTGGAACAGTATTTGATAAGCTGTGTGGACTCAATAGGCTAGATTATTAGACATTTTTATTGCTATTGTGAAGCTTCCATTGTCCTGATTTCTCTTCCAGCCCAGCAAACCTGCAGACACTCAGCTGTGCTGGAACAAACTTTGCCAGAGCTCCAGGGCATGCCAGAATGTGGTCCAACTCAGCCTGACTTTCAGCAGTTCTTAATTCTTTTTAATAACATTCTTCTCTATTTTAAATTTAGAAAATTCAGATCTACCACAATGACGTAATTACAAATAGTTTATAGCCCAGTATAGAAGCACTTGTTACCCTCACATATATTTAACCATAAGTTTACAGCAGTGCTTACAGACAGCTTTACTTGACTCCAACGTTTGAATCCTTTCCCAAAGTGATTTGGACTCAAGAATTTACTACAGTGCTTTGCTTTAACAAAGCTACAGCTGTACTTGGCTGTCACGTCCAGCTGTATGCTTAAACTGTCTCTGTCTTGAGTGCAATCAGTGCCAGTGGGCAGCTACATTTTTTAATGTAGCTGCCCACATGTACATTTTTTTTTAATGTATTAAAAAATACATTAAAATATCTAAAGATATTTTAGAATTCCTGCATGGAGTCATCATTTATGTCTTCTCCCACTGGGCGACCACCAGTACATCCTCCATAGTTACTGTGTTCTTCTCTTCATGGTCTGGAGCCTCACAGTAGAAATGAATCAGTTCTTCCAAGCTCCCTCCTGAAAACTCACTGATCATTGTTTTCATCTCAGCACTTTCTCCGATTCATCTACTGATGCTCATGCAGAAAGGAGTAGGAGGAGACAACAACTTGGTATGATGAAAGGAAGTGACTGACAGAAATCAGAGGGGCGGAGAAGATCCAAAGGGAAGGTGAATATTGAAGATTTTATGGATATAGATTATATGGATAAAGAGTGGGTGAAAGTAGGAATCGAAACTGGGGAGGGAGGGATTGCAAAGAGATTGAATGGAGGGCAGGAAGCATGGTATGGGTTGCAGTAAAGGAAGAAAAGGGCCCAGAGAGCCTGGGGAACATCTGAGTGTTCAGATAGCCTCTAGACACTGCCTTCCAAAGTTTCTACATTCCTCTGCAGCAATCAGTTAGCAGCAAAACCCATTGGAAAAGTGAACATCTCTTCCCCCATTTATGCCTCATCCACGCAAAAGATAATGGGCTCCCTACTGCTACCGGTTACTGTATTAGTTCCACAAGTGGAAGGACTGATTACGGATCTAAAGGCCCCAACTTCTGAATGATTCAGACTAAAAGTCAACATGATTCTACATCACAGAAAGCTGATTTTTATTAAATAACAAAATCTGACAATACACTATAACATTGATCAGACTGCTGTGTCATGCACTCACATGCTAGTGAATACCAAATGTATGTTTCTTTCTTCAACTTTAAATGGACCCTCTTCATCTTATACGTGGGAGATGCTTACATCAAACTCAGACATGAATAAAACCAGATTCTAATGTGTTTCCTTTATGCTTTTTTTTTTTTATTGTTTCCAATCTGTCAACCAATTAAAGCATCTAAGTTCAGGAAAATAAAACTAAAATAGGACCTTGAAGGTGCATTTTCCAGAATCAAATGACACAAGGTCATCCAACCACTCACAGAAATGACTCCTACTCAGCTCTTGCAAGGTCCTCTGTCGAATTTTACTGAGGTTTGCTCGGGAGTGAGCACCATGACAATCCTGCCCAGCAAGGACAAGGAGGCACAGCATACTGTCTTCACAGCTGGGAACAACAGCAGCTTGCTGCAGGTGCTCTCCAAGAGGAGAAGATCCCTGGAGAGCAATGGTTAAGATCCCTGCAAGAATCTGGGATCTTCACAAGGGCCAGGCCAAAAGTACTGATGGTACTGAATCTCAGCTTGCAACCACTTTCTGAATAGTCCTGGGATAGATTAATATCACTGTCTGGGCTAGTAAAAGAACATTTATGCATTTTCATTGAGGTAACGGCAGCTTTCTCATCGTGATCCATGATGTGTTGCAGCCTAGCGTGGAATGGCACAAACCCTGTATGGGTGGGGTTGCAACGTACCCCCCAAAATGGGCTCTGTGTTGATTTCTGTCACTCCCTCAGGGAGCTGGAAGGTGAATGCCCGCAGCAGGTTGGCAAAGAAAATGAAGAGCTCAGTCCTTGCTAGATGCTCCCCCAAACACACACGGTGCCCTGCAGAAGGAGAGTGAAGGACAGTGAATATCCAGGAATTTTCTAATTTCACAATCACTTTGTTCATTCTTGCTGTAATGAGAGGAGGTTTTGCTCAGGGTGGGGACCATGAAAGCCTCAGAACTAAAACTTCCTGAATTCTATGTCAGAAAGATTCCATCCAATATCATAGGATAGGAATAGGACATAGAATAGGACACCAAGTGAAAATCTCAGTGGAAATCCCTGAGGTGCCAACCATCATTTCTTTCTTCACCTAGCGGAAGATTATTTTCCTCCTGTAGGAGATGCTGAGCTTCAGGCTCAGACTTGAAGAATCTGCTAGCTGTTTGCAAATACTTTCCCGGTGAGTTAAAGTCAGTGAATCAAAATTATTTCAAAATGCTGTTTGCAACTGAACAAAGGCTTCTTCACTTTACAGGCAAAGCAAGAGGCCTACTGGCAATTTCCACGTGTTCCTCATTGGAATCAATGGCATGAACAGCACAAAACCAACATAAACTAGAGGAAGCAGATGAACAATGCATTCACATTGCCAAATTAGCAGACCAATAAAGGAAAAGCAAAAGCCAGTTCTTCCATTTGCACTAAGAAACGATTCCTAGATGGGCACCCAAGTTACTAGCCTTCTATGTCAGTGTAGAGACTAAAACAAAAACAGTGGAGGAGGAAATTTGATGCTAAGTGTCACCTCTAACTGTGCTTTGCTATCTTATTTTCCTTCTTTTGCAACTGGATTTTCAGTTCTGTAAGCAAGAGCTTAATCCTTTGTTTACAAGGATGCTTCCTTTTTTCTTTCAGCTGGTTCCTTTAAGAGAGATTGCTAGTAGCTATAACACAAAGTACATTGCTTCTCAGGGGGAAAAAAACCAAACAAACATATGAAGAATGCTACAGACAAAACCTCTGGATTACTGCAAACTATAACAGCCTAGGAGGTTCAGGAGCTGGGGTGAGATTCCCACCGCAATGTACTAAGAACAGTGTGGGGTCTGACACCACAGAAACATATCCCTTGGCAGATACAAGCCAGCACTGTTCTTTAAAAATAACTATCAGTGGAGATTAAGGTGTTATCTGAGGAAATAGTTGTCAGTGCATTTACCTGCTGAGAACGGTAAGAAAGCTTCTCGGTTTATGAAGTTTCCATCTTTATCGAGGAAGTGGCCAGGGTTGAACTGTCGAGGTGTCTCCCACTGCTCAGGATCATACAGGACAGATGCTATATTTGGCATGATGATGGTGCCCTGCAAGGAAGAAACTGTTGAAACAGTTCTGCCTGCTATTCTCTCACCTATCAGTTTCTGCCTGGTGGATAAGACTGTTGCTTGTTTCTATTTCTTTGTAATGCGCAAAGATCATGTAATTAGAAGTCCAGTTTCCTAGACAGAAAATGGAAGTTTATGGGCATTTTCTTCTTTGGAAATTATAGTTCCCAACTCTGCAGCCATGTCAATGGGTGTTAATGGTACCACTGCAATATGACCATTTCTGCTACTGGTTTTAATAGCACCTCCGATAGGATTCCTTTGTTGATATTCAGCTCCTAGCCTTGGAAACTTTCTTTCAGCTTAAGAGAGAAATGAATCCAGAAATCCTTGCAGTAGTTATCACTTCATTGACAACAACCTCTGAGCCCTTTTATCATTAGTCCTTCAGGCTTTCTCCGTACTGGTAAAGATAACCAGTTGTTGTTCCTGGCAGATAAGCTCCTGTGCCTTAGTTACCTGGCTGTCAGATCCAGACAGAATAGAGTGTGAAGCCTTCACCACAAAGTGAGTTAGGTGGAGCCAATTCCAGATGCCAGGAATGATGCTCTCACACTCTCTCTTGCAATAAAAGCAACTAATACTCTTATCTCACTAACACTTTACAGTGAGAACTGGCATTCAGCATTGCTTATGTCACTCTGTAAAACGCCTTACTGGCTGTGAACGCTTGCCTCAGGCAACATTTGGAGACAACTCCCTCACAGCTACAACTGACAGTCTCTCAGCTGACACAAAATCAGGCAGGTCCCTTTGCCTTCCTCAGCCCATGAAGTCACTGTAAGATGACCCAACCTCTTACAAGCTTTCCTCCATCCTAGTGGCAGTGCTGAGTGGGACAGGGACTTCTTAACCACTGCTTTGGCAAACCAGTGTCTCCTCTCAGTCCAACCCCAGCCAAGCAGAACTGGTCTCTGCCTTTGTGCCACTGATCTGCAGGGCAGGAGCTTGAGGCTCTGATGGCAAGGAGAGGGGTTTTGTCACCTGTCTGAGCATCAATACACTGAGTGAGAGACTTATTTCATTCCTAGAGGCACAAGTGCTGACTCTTCCCTGCTCACAGTGTTCCTGGGTTATATGGAGAATAGTTTATATATGGAAAATAGGTTATAAAACTGGAATAGAAGATGGACGTCTCTCTGCTAAAGAGCGAGCAGAGGCTGAAAATGTTTCCGTACCTTTTTGAGGGGGAAGCCTAGCAAAGTTGTGTTCCTCACACACACTCTAGGCATGCCAACAAAGACAATGTTGCTGAAGCGCTGAATCTCATGAACCACAGCATTTGTGTAGGGCAGCCTTCTCCGATCCTCGTAGCAAATTAACTGGGAAGGACCTAAAACAGCATCCAGCTCCTTCTGCACTTTCTCTGTGGAGAAATATGCACCATTTCAGATGGGAAAATACATCAAATATTTTAACTAGTCTCTTTTTTCTTGGAGCAATAGGAAAAATCTAATATCTCAACATAGGACATAAAGTCTACAACCTATGATTTAATACGACTTTATATGATTTAATGCCCGAGTTTAATATATAAAAATAAAAGTAAATTAAAAAAAACACTTCAGTGTAGTACAGATTCACAAGCAAGGACTATGGTGTTTTTATCCCAGTTCTGAAATTTATCTCACTGTATGCTTGGTTCTGTAGAGTGAGTCACTTAGCCCCAGATTTTGAAGGTATTTAGGGACTGCTTAGCTTAGTCTATCTCAAAATCGAAATCTCATTTTCAGAATTGACGTAAATGCTTTGGATATTAACTCCCAGTGCAAGGGAGGAGTTAAGCAGAGTCAGTCCAAGTTACGGCAACATTGAACAAACAACACCTGAATCAGCTTAAAACTTTGGATGAGAATATGCATTCAGTGACACAGCCTTCGGCCATTGTGTGCATGCAGGCATCTCCTTCTCTTTCAGCACTTCAGCACAACAGACAGGCCACCAGCCCCAGGAGTTCCTGAGTCCTCCTTAAGCCTTGGCCATATTCTTTCTCTTCCTGACACAGCTGTGGATGGGGGAAACTTAGCCTGGATCTATAGAGGCATTCACTGGAATTGGTGTTAATTAGTTGAGCAATCTCTTTTGCAATATTAACTAAGACAGGGACAGTCCCTGTATTCCAACAGTTCTTGCCTGAAAGCAACCTCTCTGCATATCAGGCAGCCATAGTCCTCCCATTAAACTTATTTTCCTGTTTCTACAGTCTCCCTGGACCTTGCAGATGTTTCACATTCATCTTTGTTTTCTCCTAAGGTTTGTTTGCTGCGCCATGAGTAAACTGCAACAAACATTGCCCAGTATTTAATTAGGTGCTAACACCCGCAGCTGGTTACACATACCACCCACTGTACTGAAACTCTGAGGCTATCCCAGATCAACTTTTACTCCTTGGGTGCCTGTTGCCTGGGCTTGTGCATGAGGCACACAGCAAAGACAGGAAAGAGTCACTGAGTTCCTGAATTTGCCCTGGCCAGATTACCTTTAGTTTTTCTCTCTCTGTTTTTCCTGACAGGAAGGATACAGGAAGAGATAGTTGTCTCTACCGGGACCACATGACTTAGGGCACTCTGCAGCCCTTTAGAAGCTGTCAAGGTTTGCTCAGCAGCTTTAAGGGAGACAGTGAGCTGTAAGGAGTGAGAAGAGAGCGAAGGTCAAATGTCTGGCAAACACAGCAAGGTTGTGTTAGCACCCTTTGTACCTGAACAATATCTGGGGCAGACAGGACTCTTATTAGAGCTCTGACCTCTGTTACTGCTTCCTTCAGTCAGCCTGCAAATGCTCCACACAGAGCACCTTACTGAAACGTTGCTGCAAAGAGCAAACTTGTGTCTCCCTTTCAAGTGCCTTCAGCCACCAGATCTGATCAAGTCAGAGGCGGGGACTCTGGCTTTCTCTGTGCTATAAGTTCAGCATGCTGTTTTCAGTGCTTTCAGAGTGAGAGCCAAGGTCAACTGGTGGCTTTTGTGCCTGCAACTCATTATATTTAGCCAACATTAACATTTGTAGCAGCCACAATATTTGACAGCGAGCCTCTCTCTCACCTTGGATGTCTGGATTCACCACCATATAGAGCAGCCCCCAGTACAAGGTCGTGCTTGAGGTCTCCGATCCACCGAGGAAAAGGTCATTTATAATACACACCAAGTGGTCTTCATCATACTTGGGTTTGGGCCCATCTCTACACTGTAGATGATGATAAAAAGTTGAAGTTAAAGCATAAAAGTTAGGATATCCTCTATAAGAAGGGTGTGAAAGTTATTTCCATAGCTGCCATGTGCAAAAAGAATATTCAAAATTATAGTTATTGATGAGTACTAAGAGATTATAATAGTTTCCCAAATGGACATGATAAGTCTTCTTTGCTCTTATTCCTGAAGTGGAATTATTTGTTCTTAGTTAAAAAACGGCTCTTTTAGGCCTGTTGACTTAATCAGGAAAACTTTAAAACACCCTGGAAGTTTTACAAATAGCCTAAAACGTAGTTCTAAATGTATGCTTCCCAATATATCACTCATTAGGTCCTTTAAGTTGATTGGTCTCACCAGTAAGCTATTAAACAATGCTAGTAAATACCAAAGAAGAACCCATCTAAGTAAAAGGACACAACAGACCATCTTGAGAGTAATTTTCTCTCTCTGTTTAGGATGACGTCAACTGATGGGAGAGAGGTATCCAAAAATTCTCTTCTTATAATAAGGGAGTATAATATAAAAACAATTAGAGAAATACATTAGGGAAAAACATTTTTAAATGCACAGGTTGCAGCACCCTGCACCCATGAGACCAGAAGAAGCTCTGTCATGGTCTCTAAATGCTTATTTTAGTATTGATTCAGATCTGACGAACAAGAGAACTCCAGAGCCCATTAGCCAACACTGTGAGAACACGGTGGCCTGACTGGCTGGAAGCTGGTGAGAAAAGGTAGTAGCTACATGGGCTTCATCAACCCTAAGAAAACGGTGTTTTCTTGAGCTCTTAAAGGTATCCCAATGACCGAGTTTAAAGCAGAAACTCTGATGCCCTTAACAGAGTCTCTCTGACTCATTAACCCCTCCTGCCATGGAAAAGAATTACCTGGGCAGGGAAGAAGAACAGTGCATCATAGCACTGAGTGTTTCTGAGCAATTGCTTCCAGATCCTCCAATTTATATATAAGTGACGGGCCAACTGCACCCCAAACTGTGGGGAAATTAGAGGTAACAGAAGGGATATCAGGCTTGGGACCCCCAAATATGTCCCATTTAGGACCTACTGATGGCAGCACCTCTCTGCTAAGGAAGTGGACAGATAACATGTGATGCCTAAAGCACTAATTCCAAGGTTGCTCAAATGATGGAGTAGGCTGGATATACTGAGGTGCAGCTGTTGAAAGAGACTGGGCTGGAGCTGGAAGGATTGTTCTCTCTTAGATACCACAGAAATTACTCTAAGGGATTGCAGGATGGCCTGGGAATCTTTTAAAGAGTGGAAGATCTCCTCAGACCTGGACCTAATGAGAGAGCTTCCTGTAAAGGGCAGATCCTCTTCAAAAGTTTTCCCTCCCTCCTTGGGGAGACCAGCATTCCGCATCAACACAGTTGTGTGGCACAAGGACAGCCAGTGTTAGGACACACACAGAAAGTCACTCAAAGAAGCATGTCATCTATTTCAGGGTAATTATCTGTACATGTGTAATTAATCTTGTTGTAAATATGAGGCACCTTACTCTAGAAGACGAGGTGGTCTACCAAAGTTTTGTAACTTGCAGGTGGAAACAGTCTCTTATTTATTACAAGACTGAAGTACACACATAGATATTTATGGAAAGCAGATGATGGCCTGTAAGTTCACACCCTAATGTACTTTATGGTAACTCATGTAACCAGATCATAAAACTGGTTATCTTTCTGGGAGACATGAGTTGGTAAACCACAAGTTTCTGTATTCACATTAAGAAGCCTAGGAAATGTAAGAAACTATAATATAAGGGCTCAGACTGGATTATTTAATGGTCTATTTAGATTTATACCCCATGAATGCATGATCAGGCAGAACAAACACTTACTTTCTCGATTTCAGCCAGGTAAAAGTCAATGAAATCCTGCGGTTCATCTGGCATCCCTCTCTCCACATGCCTTCTGATCTCCTTCCTTGCAAAAGAACTCAGGACATCATAGCAAGACAATGCCTTTTTATGAGGACCAGGGAGACGGCACATCAACCAGGGAAGGATTTCATACAGCTGTGGGAGTGACATACAAGAGGTAATGTTAATTATCTGTCAGTAACAAAGATGCTTTAGAAACAGCAAAAGGCTGAATTGTCCTGTCTGGAAATACTGATAGTGGGATAAACAAACTATCATTACTTTGAGTATATTTTTGCCTTCATATGGGAAAACACATGCAAAGAAGAGTATAGCCAGTAAAACATATTGCATTTTATGTCATTTTCCATTTGCCTCCATATCTTCAACTTTTCTTTCCTTTAACATCTTTCCTGAGGCCTTGTATACTACTGAGGCAGGACTAATGGCTGGGAATTGTGGGCTTTCCCTTCTGCCCATTAAATATATGTGGCACCTTTAGTCTGGGGAAGTTGTATAGTGCTACCCTCATATGATAGATTTGTTGAAAAGGTTTACTACTACATCAGCAGCTTTGACTTGTAAAATTCTGGGACTATGATTACCAACTCAAACTGAAGATTTGTCATTCTATCCCCAATCCTCGTTGCTGAGCTTGTCCTTCTTTGGGAGTCTAAATCCTAAAATCTAACTAATGGGGAAAACTCAGATGCTTCCAGTGCAAAGCTGGCCTTTATGGTATGTTATGGGAGGCATCTACCAAAAAATCTTTGACAGAACTTGAATTGTGAGACTGTTGGAGAACATCTGTATACATGGTTTTTGTAATGTGTGAACTGCAAGTTTTTATGAAGTAATGGAAAGATTCATACTGAAATTTTTATTCTTTGTGAGGAAGGAAATGAAATAATTCTGTTCGCAAATAATACGGATCGCAGAGTAATAAAAGGCACAATAATGACTTAAATGCTTACTGATTTTTGGAGGTGAGAAGTAAATGCTGTGGAGGAAGCAGCAGCAGAGTTCAAATTTATTAGAAACTCCAGTGTAAAAATGAGTTTAAAGGCTTCTGCTAACAGTCTCAGAATTGCTGAAAAGCTTACAGCCAGGCAGCAACAGAAAGCTAAAAACTTAACTTTCCATTTGCATTTTTCAGTTGCTCTGTATTTAGTGAAAACCCATTCTTGCATCTGCACTTTCATACTATACCTATGCTGGAAAAAATAGCACATTATTTACTTACCTGATGAATGAAGCTGCCTACAAATTTGAATAAATTCTCTGTGGCACTGATCAGTTCATGAAAGGTTTTGTCTTCATGAGAGAAGTGATATCCAAAAACCACAGCACAAATAACATTTGAAATGGAATGGAAAAGAGGGAAAGAAGGATCCACAGGTCTTCCTGCAAACACAGTAATTAGTATTCACTCTTAATGTTTTTTTCAATTGTTCCTTATTCAGATAGGACAAGATACTCTCAGAGATTATGTAAAATACTCTCTTTATCCAGCTGGGATGTGAAAGAGGATGACACAGGACAGTAGTATGTATTCATTGCTATAAAACAGTCTTAGAACACAGGAGACTGTTAAATTGTTAGCTTATAGCCTTAAAACAACCTCATAGCCTTTCCTATGAAATGACACTGCACAGCTAAGATCCATTGGAGGATATCATATCAAATCTGCTGTCCTCAAGCATATGGAAGAAGAGAAGTCAGGCAACGTGTGAGGCAACAAATATGTCAGGAGGTAGACTAACTGAAGAGAAGAGAGTGAAAGAAACGTTCAAAAATGTAAAAAACTTAGGAGGAAAAACCGAAGGAACTCGGGAAGGTTCAAGAGGCAGAATAGATAGGAACTGCAAAGTGTAAGTAATAAACTGATTACAGTGTCAGCTGTGAACATTAAATCATCAGATCTCTGTCTGATGATTTTTTAAAAGCTATGAGACAGATGTCCATCAGAAATGATTTGGGTAGCAGTGATCGAGGCTTGGACTCAAGAATGAACCAGCTAATCCAGTGAAGTCTCCTCCTTTCCTATATTCTTTGATTTCTCTTGCCAGAAGTTACTTAGCCAGATAGACACTAAAATATCCTACACCATTGTAGGAGAATTCCTTAACTACACTCCCAAAATCTTAACAGATAAATTTGTAATTTTTTAAAATTCTGTACCTTGTTCAATGAATCAGCAAACAGTATGCAACCACACAGTAACTCGCTGGTGCTAAAGTGCTAGACTCATATTTTCCCAGAGTTGGCTGAGATGAACCCAGGCTAAAGAAAGTCAACCCCTAACTGGAAAAGGCTGGTTTAATCAGCAGAAGAAACTAAGAAAATAACCAAGTCACATCTCTGGATGCCCTTGTATTTAGAGACTGATGTTAGGTCTAAGAACGTCAATAGTACTGTTGTCTAGGCTGCGTGGTACCTGCTGTCACTAGAATTCAGAGAATTAGAGAACTGATTAAGCTCCACCACACTCTTAGTTAGTTCTTGTGGGCAGCCTGAGAGTTGCTTGACTATGCAATTCAGTGACATCGTATTGTACATGCAGAAAATAGTTAAATGATAAGCCCGAGAAGGAAGGATTTCAGAAGTTCCCAACTTCATTAGGTTTAGAAACAGCTTTTTAAAAAAGAAGTTCCCATCTCTGATTCTAGGCTCTCTCTGCACTTCTGGCTTTTATGAGCTTGGATACACTACTCTGGACCCACCTCTGCTTCTAGAAAGGGGTATGTAAGTTTGCATACTGAAGAGATGGATCCAGGCTTGAAAAGCATCTGATTTCTTAGCAGAGGCATACCTTTCAGGTTCACAAAGAACTCGACCAAATGAGAGGCCTCCTCTTGCACTCGATACTCCAGGCCTTTTTTCCCCATTCCAAGATTGCGAAGAGTCATTATACCAAAGCGTCTCTGTTGCTTCCAGGAACGACCACTTGCCAGTATAATACCTGGGGGTATTTCCTGGCATATTAATATTTGCCATAGACATGAACTCTTCATTTAAAAATGCTTTATAAAATACACAGAGTAAATCAGGGAATGCACTGTGATACAAATATGTTTAGGAGGAAAAATTATCAGTGACCAGAAACTAGAGTGAAACATATCCAAACTGTAACGAGATGACAAGTTTTTAATACTGACTGTAGTTAATCTTTGAAAAGAGCCATGTAAGGTTTTTCCGATCTCTCCATTTCTCAATGTCTTCAAAAAAATAATTTAGGATGCCTTTTTAGAAGATCTGCTTTAGCCAAACACAAGTATTTGAGCTCAAAAAGGAGTAAACGGTGAATTTCTACAGGGTGATATACAGGGCCAGGGTATGTTTATGGGGATGGAGCTCAGCAAATGTCATGCTTGTAGGCAGAGGTGGTGAAGGTGAGGGTCAAGTGACGTTTGGGTCCTGTTTCTCCTCCGGAAGAGAAACCACTCCATTGGTCGTTACATTGCACTAGTGGTTACCTGAAGAGCCCTGTACTTCTGGCGATAGGTTACCCGGCCTTAAACAATCTGTGTTTGCTTTGGCAGCGCAAACACAATGGAAGGAAGAGAAAGGCATACAAACTGTTAAAATACACTAAGGAGAAGTGGAGTTTAATGTGATGAAGACACTCTCACAACGAAAGGGTATTCACCAAACATTTAAGAGTGGCTACAAACACAGCTATAAGACTTCTGGAGGAAGGCGTTATAGGTCTTTTGCTCGTGATGGAAGCTGATATACATATAAGCATACTTTACATTTATATAACAACAAGACAGCACAGTCATGTACAGCAGAACAGATTATTCTGTGAAGAGAGCGAGATCTGAAGTGATGGCACATGGCTGAGTTCTGAGCTGGAAATCTCATACATCTCAAATACAGTGAAAAGGTGACCTAGAAACAACCTAATCTGGAGCATTTCCCAAGTATGGGAAAGCTCAGGACAAAAGTGATTATGACAAATAGTAAGCAATTATCAAGAGCTGATGGGGGATTTTGGTGGAAGAGCATTCTGAATGGCAGGGCAGAGGTCTAACAAGGCCGATGCAGGAGTAGTTTGCCAAGATAACATTCCTGTGCAGTACTTAGGGTAGGAAAATCTCACCTTTTCCTTTGGCCATTGCTCTGAAGAAAGGAGATACCATCCTCCCAGAAACATCTTCAGGGTGTGTGGTCATGCCATCCTTCACTGCCTGAAATCCATTCAGTACAATCAACGGGGTCCACCCGAACCACAAAGTGTATATGTTGCCATGAGTTTTTGCCAGCTGTAGAAGGGAAAGGTGCCAGAAAAGTACGGATGAAACCTCACCCATCTCAAGCAGAAGATAAACGTGCTATTGACTGGCCATGTGGCCAGCTCTGTGCTGAGATCATCATCCCTATAGATATAATTACAGCTGGCAGCAGAAAAGAAACTGTTGTTTTTCCAAGAACAAGGCTTTCAGCAGCCAACTTTTTTTTACCCCGGGAAGGTGATTTTCCCTTTCAAAGCACAGGCTGCTGCAACACTGCAGCAAAGGAAAGAAAATTTCAAATTTTAGGTTGCATCGCATCCAATGCCTACATTTGTACCTCATTAATGCAACAGACACATTCTGCACCTCTTTTTGGCTCTGTGCCTCCATCCGGCCCTTCTTTTGCAATAGGAAACCAACCGATTAAACCCGCTCTCTCTGTGCACTCCAGGAGAGGAGATGTAGCCAGGAATTAGTCAAAAGCTCTGAAGTGCCAGTGGGCTGTACCTGAGTGAAGGCAGTGAGGTTTCCTCATACTGCTGAGGAAAACATTGACCATTGGAGATGCTAGAAATATGCAGTGCCCAAGCAGGGACAGATATATGACAGAGGATATTCACAGAAAAAGAGCTTCAAGCAATGACTGGACTCTCCTCCCATGCATCCGTGATGATACAAAAGGTGTGGTAGCAGGTGCTCAAGGTGCCACCAGAATTACATCCAATTGATCACACTAGTCACTTGCTTCTCCTTATAAGCCCTTGGCTACTGGCTTTATCCTTCCTTTAATAGCATCACTACCTGTCAGTCTGCATTGTGCTCACAATGATTCGTGCATACTGACTCAAGCTATAGATCTGAATTAGAGATCATCTGCAAACCATTAGAATAATCACTGCTAGAGTACAGGAAGGGACTGAGATGGCCTGGGGAGGAGCAAATCTCTAAAAAAAAAAAAAAAAAAAAGGTGGGGCAAACAAATAGTTTTGAGGACAAGTGGGGATGAGGAGTTTACACCCTTTCAGTATGACAAACATACATACACAGTATTACTCATTTAGTAATCAAACTAGACAATGCCAGTGCCTCAGAAGTTAAAAAATTAACATACAACAGGGAGCACCTCTTCAATTTGGTATTCACCTACTTTAATCACAAGTCAAAAACGCTGTCCCCAAGTTTATTTGATTCTTAAGGGCATCAAGTTTCTCATGAAGCTGTCATATTCACATGAGAAGGTAACCTGAATCTAGGAATCAAGTTGATCTTCATATGTCCATATCTTGTCTGTAACTTTCCTAAGCCTTAAAACTTTGCTTTGCTACTAATATATCAGTTTCATTTAAGCTGTCAGTAAAATTAACCAATTAGGAGTATCCGAAAAGAAATACCTCCATCAGAAGATCCCGATGAAACTGAAAGTTCAGGTGTACCAAGTTTCCAAGCAATGGGAGAGGAGTTGGTCCAGGAGGTAATTGCTGACATGCCTTTCTCAATTTGAGAAACTGAACAATTAACAAAAAAATGACCAGGACTACAAAAGCTTGGCTTACAGTCAGCATTTCAGAGCTGATTCACCAGCTTGTCTCCATCTAAAATAATGTACTGGAGTTTGGAAAAGTTGAACTACCTTCTTGTTCCACCAGTTGTCTCTGCAGACTGAGTTATGTAGAGTCTCGGTTCCTTTCCCTCCCTCTGTCCCTCCCTCTTTGTCACTGCCTTCCCTCTTCCTGCACTCCACACATTTCCCATACTGAAGTGCAACAACCTGATCCCTAACCAAAGACATTCTTAGCTGGTTACAGCAAGCCACAGTATAAAAATGTGGAAGCACTCGGGCTCAAGCTAATTGTCCTGGAGCTTGTGTTAGGAAACTGCTGGTGTGTACTGGAAGATCTGGTGTGGAATGATATCAGGTGTGAGCCATTGTTGACCACTGATTATGAAGGAAACCTAGCTTCCTCTGCCTTGGGAATCTTAAAACCATAAACAGTCCATCTCAGACTCACTAAATTCAGATTATAAGTTACATGTCAGCAATAGGTTAGATTTTCCAGGCAATGGATTTAGGCAGAAACATTGTACAGCTTATTTTAACATGTGGTTGTAAATTCAGATTTGCCTGCCAGTAAACATAAATACTTGGTTCACACAGGCAAAACAACAGTAGGTGGGGACTAGGCATACAATTAGAAGAGGAAATTGTTACATGTAATTTCTGAAAAACTGTACTTACTTAAGTATTTTTTCTTAAGTAAGACAGTAACAATAACAATCTCATCAAGTGAGGATTAATTACAAGGAGATAACACTTAAAAACTCACATTAAATTAAATAATCAAAATCAGAATATAAAAATATGCTATTATTTAAAATTTTAAGTATAAAATTCTAATTGTCATTATTTTGGAGTACGCAACCTCATTAAGATCTTCATTTGTCTTGGTTTAGTTCCTACTTTTTTCACCTGAATACCAAAATCCTGGATGTTATGACCAGTTGTCAATAAGTTTACAGCACATATTGAAAATCTGATCTCTGATAACTGAGAGCTTGACACCTTGTATGAAACATAGAAGGGGGAGAGCACTTCGTGTCAATTATCAGGGAATCCTATCTCTTGCATTGCAAAGAGAAAGCGTCTTCACTAAATTCAAAGTACGAGTCTGAACAAGAAATTGCCCTACCCTCTAACACATAAATAAATGCAGTATTTTGCAAGCCTGGCAGCATTAAGAAAGTAATGTGACTCAGTGATATCAATCCATCTCCTTCATTTGGCCAAAAATTGGCAGCTATTGTAGGTACATACAAGCCTGCATTATACAATGAAGACAGTTTGGAAAGGTAGTTTTATTATGACTGCATCTGTGCAACACTGACAGGTGGGCATCATGGGCAGAGAGTGTGGGAAGGGGGCAGAGGCAGGTTCCAATGGCTCTGCTAAAACCAGTGTAAGTCAGGTATAGTGGCCCACTGCAAAGCTGGAAATATTTGCAACAAGAATCAGAAAAAGAAAAAATCAGGAAAACCAGTGTCTTCAAAACAACATACCAAGTTTAAAATTTTGAAGAAACGAGAGAAATTAATTTTGTGCAGATAAAGTCAGGAGAAATACTGGATTACATAAATCTACTGACTAGACTAGATACAATTATATTCATTTCCTGTCTGTTTGGTCAAAATCCTTTTGCTTAGTTTTAGATATTTCATATTTAGTATAATATTTGGACAGCAATGAATGAATTCACTTTTTTCAGAGCATGGGTTAAATGTAACTGAAATTAAATCACTAGTGTCAGAAGCAGGATGAAGCCAAACAAGCCAGTTGGTAGTTTATCCTACCAAGTTACTATCCCCACCTTTCCTTTTTCAGTGTATTCAGAGTTTTCCTACTCTCTGAAACCCATGTACATGCATAGTTACTTACACCAGTGCCTGATGTCACCAAATAAACTGTATTAAAAATAAAACCAGGCAAAATGATCCTTGTGTTGGCATGGAACTGTTCTCTCGTGCCCCCTTTTCTTGACATACAATTGATAACATTTGTTGGATTTATATTTCTGGAAGAAAACTCAATTTTAATAAAACCAATTTTTCCCAGAGAAATATTTTAGTTTTCCCACAGTGTTTCAATTTTGTCAGACTACAGAAGGTGAAATATTTCATTTCTGACCAGTTCAACTCAAACTGAAATGCAGCCTTTTGAACCAACCCATTCTATGTATTCGTTTCCTCAAACAAATCATGAGTCAACTTTCTATATCAGGGCATTTCTTCATGAAAATTCTAAGACTTTAAAGTCTTATATAAGTCTTCTAGTTATCCTGGTTAAGAGCTGAGTACAAAAAACTAACCTCCACTCCAAGGAAACTCATTACCAAAAAGATAGCAACCCAAGCAAAGAAAAGTCCAAAAAAATGGATTCTGAAGGGAAAGAAGAGTTACTTTTAATGAAAGCTATCAGGGAACCAAGATTTCAATAATATTTTTGATAAACGTAAAAGCGAACTATGAAGTAAGTTTCATAAAGATTAGTACAACGCTTGCAAAAGTAAAGCTATGCGAGTAGCGTGACAGCCAAACAAGCATGATCCTTATATCCTTGAGCAAGCAAATGTTTCATTTCAGCTCTTGGCCATCAATACTTACATACTAAGAACAATCTGTAACGCATTTGGTAAGAGGGAATATCAGGAATTAGTATTTCCAAAGCACAAGAACTGTTTGTAGACTGGGAACTGAGTAACAACCAATTGATTTAAGTGAGGCTTCAATACACAGAAATGGAAATTACACAACACATTGCTACTGCATTTTAACTCGTCACCTACAGTTACTGTTAGACACTTGCAAAATTCACTAGCCTTACATCTGCCTGGTAACTGTGAACATTAATGCTAGGTAGCAAGAGGAAAGCAATGGATGCGGCCTTAATGTCCAAAATGAAAATTGGGAAAGGTGACAAAACTGTGTCTGACATCTCAGATCCTAACTGATGCACAGACTTTTCTTGCAGAGAGATTGCCAAAGAGTAACTTCACATTCTCTGAGTGAAATTACCAGGAAGTGGATGATTCCTCTGTGTAATGGATGAGTTTTGGATGATTTCTTCAGGATGCAAATACATGCAAAGTAGCTGAAACATGTCCATAATTTCCCTATAACAAGCCTGAGGATCAAATTCACTGCAAATAAAGTCCCCCAAAAGGTTAAGAAAATCATCAAGAAAAGAGTGGTAAAAAAAGAGGTTACAGGATAAATTTTAAAACATAACAGAAAAACAGATTTCTTGTTTTACAAAATAACACGAAATCCACGTTCTCACATCAGGATCCTTCCTGCAGGATAATAGGCACTGTATCGTTGCAGCTAGTGAATAAGGGAGGATATACAGATCCGTGTGAACAAAATTAAAAGAAGTTCAAAGCCCACAAACGCCATCTTTTCAGAAATGTCTAAGACAAGCAGCAGCAAATATCTGGCTAAAACAGTAAAATGTGATGCTGATGTTATGAGCTGAAGCAGTTTGTCATCTCAGTCCATATCAGTGATTTCTTCATATCATTCTCAAGGACTGCCAAGAATAAGGAAAGGAGTGATGGGAAGACACTGATAGCAGAGCACTTTTAAGAAGAGCTGAACAAGCAAGCTCCACAAGAGACTTAACTGTCAGTTAAGCAACTGAAAGTATGTGTCATAATAGCTTGCCACAAAAAGAAAGAAAACGGTGACATTAGAACCCAGGAAAGCTGCAAATAAAGAACAAATAACTAGGTAAATGTTGAAAGCTTGTAATGACCACAGATCAAAAAATAATTTTTATTGATATAGAAGTAGGGAAACGCCAGCCGAACATGGGAAAAGTTATATTTAAATACAAAAACAAAGATACCTAAAAGATTACAACAATTAGTGAAACTGATTGATAGGTAAAAAACTCTAAGGTATCATTGTAAGTGCGATAAAGGAACTGGAAGAGGTGAAGTTAAAGCAAGAATGGAAGTTGCCTGGCCATGTTTTTCACCCTAAGAATAACCCAAAAAAGCATTACATGGCAAAAATTGTTCCTTCTACAGTCTTAAAATTGCAAAGATTTAAGAGAACAATCTCCAACATAAAATAGATCACATTGAAGTTATTTGATTTCTTTATTTGAAAAGATTACAAGTCTGGTTGATAAGGTAATAGTGTTGAAGTAATATAACTGAATTTTAAATTGTATAACTTGGTATTACAGGGCTTTTTGCTTAAGCAGCTAGAACAAAATAAGCTGAGCATGACGCAGACTAATTGAAAGGTGAGCAAGGAACTGTCTTCCCACATGCATTTTTAAAATGTTCGCAGAGATTTGTTCTTGACTCTACGTTACTTAATGTGTTTTTCAATTACCTAAAACCATTAATTTAAGAAAATCTAAAAATGTTATTTATAAAGCTTGTAACTCTCAAAATGATTGAGAGAACAGTGCAACTTAACAGGGCATATCACTAACAGAGATGGCAAACATCGAGTCAGCTCAATACAAATACACAAATATTGTGCTTCAGTATAGCAAATGTAAAGCCACACAACATTCAAGGTACCTTGTCCCAAGGAAAGTGGGAAGACTAGAGTTAGATGCAATGTACTGAGGCTCTGCGCAAAGTTCAAGAGTCTTGGAACCAAACCTGCCTCAGCCACATACAGGCCAAGGAGTAATGAGTGCCAGTCTCGCTGAGTGAATGATCGGAAGATGAGTTGGACGACACATACGTCTCAGCATACCTGACCAAGGGATTTATAAACACATCCTAGATAGATGCCAGGGACAGACAAACCCTGCAGCAGAACAGTGGGCACTTCCAGGGCAAAGAGTTTGACCTCAGAAGAGCCCCAGGCCTAGAATATAGCTCCGAGGATGGTATTCTCCCCCTCCAGTTCACGATCCAGCAGCCTGAAATGACCTGGTGGGTCTGTCTGTGTGTTCAAGGCTAAGAATAGATAAACTGCAGAGAGGGTCATTCTCAACTTAATGCACCAGCTCCAGAGGCTGAATTCACATAGCTAAATCATTTCAGCACAGAAAATGATAAGAGCGTTTGAGATAGGTCCTGACTTACTTGGGCTGGTTAGATTCAAAATGAAGGTGACTGACTTACCCAGCAGGGAGTGTTGCAAATGAGCCTTTCGCTCTTAACACTTTCATCACCACAACGACTGCAGATAGCCAACTTGGCAGATAAGTACCTGGAACAATATAGGCAGAAATGTGGCTGTCAGACCCCAGTAACAAAGCAATGCAAAACTCTCAGTTTCCAGAAAAGCAATGTGTAGAGAAAGCTCAAAGGGAATGAGCACACGAAAGAGAAACACACATTTTGAAGGGATCCAGGCATATGGAGATACCAGTGATGCAAGATCTGAAGCAGTTTTAAAATAGAAGACGTAGAGACAAGCGAAGGGTGACAAGAAACAATAATATACAACTACAGTGGACAAGCAAGCTAATGAATAAAGACTGCAAGACTAATGTGAACCCCCCCCCCCAAGTCTTTGTTTTTAAACGGTTTGTATGTAAAAGAACAATTTAATTCTCTCAATGTTTTATGGAAGGGGAAGTAGAAAACAAGGAAAAGGTCACATCACTATAAGAATTTCCTTCAAAACCAGGACTGGGATACACAGGAGTTTATAATGTGTATACTTCTAAACAAGCACTTTAAAAAAAGCTCAAGTTATAAGCATTGACCTATAATTGAAATTTACCTTATACAATATGAATGATAAGCATGCTTTCCTTTATTTCCTACCCCATCAAGTATCTCAGGGTGCTTTGTCATTATTAACTAGATTTTAGGTTTATCAAGGCAAAGCTATCTATTCCTTATATGACTCCAGTGCTACAATGAATAATGGAGCAGGCAAGTATTAATACCCCTACATTTACATGCTAGGAATTTAAATGATAGTGAGCTGTAAAATATAAAAGGCAGAATCAGCCCAGCTCAATAATATACTGTAATTACTACACTCAACTGGTAGCAATACATCATCCCAGATTAGTATAAGTGGAGCTGTACCAACCCACATTACCTTTATCCACCTGACACTTCCCATTGTAAATCCTTTGCAGCCAGGTGATTACAAGTCCCCAAAGTCTTTAATCAGGGTGTGGAAATAAAGCTTGGTAAAAACCAAGGGAACAATGAGATAGAAATAGCCACATGTGCGTTACAGAAAGGCAGGAAGGCTTGTAACCACTAGAAGATAAAACATCCTCTTACCAAGCCTGCAACTGGGACTGGCAGTTCAGAGTCTTTAATTACACCATCAGTCCTGTTTTTTGTCCTCAGAGGGTTTTTCCTCAAGCAGGGCTATTTCCTGTGGAATTTCAGGTTTGACAGCTTGACTCAGCAGTCTGTCTCCAAACATAGTTTGAATAAAAGATTTGGGTGAGAGTTCTGTATTTATGTATCTTAAGGGGAAGAAAATAAAGCAATAGCATAGAAGCTTAATAATCCTCCATCACACAGTCACTGTCAAATCTCTAGCACAGTGGCACAGATAGCAACTTTTTTGAAATATAACACAAATTGCATTACATTGCTAACAAAAGAGATCTGTTTTGCAATGCGACAGTAAGCCTGTATACAAAGCGTGGTGCTGAGAAGTCCTGTTCATGTCTTTCTCCCCTGTACGGAGAGGTTTTTCTTCCTGGTTTTCTTCTGCAAGGAGTTGGATGATGGCAACTTGCACTGTGAGATGCTATTATGAAAGAACAGGGACTGAGGCTTACACGTTATCTTTGGGAAGAAATTCCCTTCACAATTGATCTTACAGCACGAACTGTGCCGCAGCAAGCTCTGTTAATCTGCCCTCTCTCTTTGCATCCCTCTCAGTCAGGTTCTTTATTGCTTTTCTGCTAACTCCCTGAGGCAGGGAGTGACATGGCTAACCAGAGCCACTCCATGTTCTACTCTGGAAGAAAACCTTCAGATGATGTTGCTTCCAGGCTTGCCATTTAGCTGCGTGCCATGGAGAAATAACTTCCAGCATCTACAGCAATTCCACTAGTGTGACCTTCAGGAAAGATGGTAAGCATACTCCGCAGCTTTCAGCATTTGCCAGTTACCTGTGGATCAAAGGCTAAGGTGGGTGGCAGCCATTCAAGCTATACAGCAAATTAATATGCAAGAGATTAGCAGTTGCATCTGGCAAAGAAAATGCAGTCCTTTAGACATGAGTTTCTCAATTAGTTGTACCTGAAATAACTGCAGTACATGGACAGGTCCCCATACATCAGCAAGTTTGACCAAATTTTTATTTATTTTCCCAATTGTCATGTTATTGCTTGTGCATTACAGTAGCAATGTCCAGGATAGCCCCTTTCCCCCAAAAATGTTTGGTGGGTGTGGAGTTAAAAAAGTTTGAGAAATACTGCTTTAGATCAAAACTGTTGCTCCTCCTATACGTATTATGCCGTGAGCAATTTTATTGCTTGCATTAGTACTGCTGAGAGAGGTTTCAGAACATTTGACATAAACTAGTGAAGCCATCTCTGACCACAGAAAACAATAGATGATCTGGCACTTTTACATATTGTCACTGGCAGTTCCTCTACAGTGTCTGGTTTTGTGGGACAGCTTGAATGAAGTTACGTGCAGAGAGTGGGGATGCCGAGTGTGCAGGAGACTGGATGAGCCGTGTAGTTCTGACCCTGGGGACAGAGAGGGAGAGAAGAAGCACCCTCAGGGGCTGAGGAACTATTATACAAATGGGGAAAAGTGGAGAGCCAGAGAAGCAGCTTCTTCTAGACTCGTTTCCTTCACAAAAGGTTTTTCTTCAGAACATCTTATAAACCATTTCATTAACTGGAAAAATCCATTCAGTTTGTAGTGATTCTTAGGACATGTATTTGAAAGATCAGCTACCCATCCTCAAAACATCCCCTCTGAACCTACTCTCTGAAGCCTTCAGATGCTTCACTCAGATTGTGTCCTTTCACCTCACCAATTTGCCCTTGCTCTCATTTTTCTTGCATTTCACACCACTCCTTCCTGTCAGAACAGCCACATGCAGAAATTATCTCTAAGCAGCTCTCACAGGCTATTAACATTTATGCAGCAGTGCTGGAAACAACAGCAACAAGCACCTAAAAAGACAGTTCAGTAGTGCCTGGCAGTTTCCATGGCAAGATGATCTCACCTAAACCTTCCACAGATTTATAACCAGTTTGAGCTGGATCAGTGCCCAGAAAGCACAAGTTGGAAAAAATCTCAATGAATTAATAGAAAGAATTAGTCCCTTTACCATCCTGTGAGCTTCACAGGCTTTATTACTACGGAATATGTCCCCATCTCTTCTGTTAAATATTTATAGAAACAGCCAGATAATTTATTCTACTGCTGAACTTGATATTTCCTGTACACTTTCATGAGGAGATCATACTGACTGCCTTTTTCTTTTTCAGAAACCAGGAGACAAAACAGCATGAGAAGAAAATGTTTATATTATAACTCCAGAAACCGTACAGCTCACAGACACAATGCAAGGCAAGACAATGGTGTTTTTCCAGCATTTCATGGCTGGTTTTGTCCACTTGTCTGTATAAAAAAATGTCTGCAACAATGTGAAGGCCAAACTTCTTTTTCTACTAGTCCTTCCTACAGATACTTAATTCTATTAAATATGTGCAATTCCACATACCCTATTTTTACTATTTATCCCTCCCCCATTTTAATCCATGTTCCAGGCTGAAGAGAATGTCATTAACTGTCACAAGCAAATTTCTCCTGCCTAGCAGACATTATTCTTCAAATGTGCCCTGTCTGATCTGAACTAAGGTAAAATCTTCTAAACGATGCGGTCACAACTGCATGAGAAATTTCATAACTGTTTTTAATAAATACATGTTTTACCCCCAGAGGTCCTTGTAGCGTTCAGTTTTTGGATGCAGAAGAGATAACTGCATGACTAAATGAGAAATGGAACCATAAATAGATATTGCAAACACTGAGTTTTGAAAAATTAGCAAAAATCTCATCTACAATTGGTAACAAAGATGAAATTGCTTTTACTGACAGAATGAACTTGTAACTATGCAAAACAAGGGTCTAAAAAGTTTTAGAATAACTGAAAAGCTTTTTTATCACATTTTCAGAAACAGTTTTTCTTTTTTAGTCAAACTTTCAAACAATCTATACTTCAACCTAAGGCTCAGCAACACCATAGAACTGGTGGACCAAAAGGTTGAAATAGCAAGAAACAAAATACCTGTCAGCTAGGCACTGTAACAAAGTTTTATGCCTATATTGTGCGTCTCAGTATAATTGTATTAAAATAAACAGTACTAGCAGCACATGTAGGAAGGTAGCATCCTAGTATCTGTTAATTTCAAACTAACTGAACTGAACCACCTGTCAGGCTGAATTTCTTTTTAAAGTTCAGCGAAAGGTGGACAGCAGCATCCAGTAACAAAGATTATTTTTCCCATGCTAAAGCTCAGTTCAGACCCTAGCGTGCACTAAAGTCAAGTGTTTAATTACGAGACACATGCTACCACAGCACTGTGTCAGTGCCCAGGCAGTCCCTGCTCTATGAACAAACTCAGATTAAACAGCAACTTCATCTCCTGTCCCAGGCCTTGGTCTCTGATGCAGAATTCTGATGCTGTCATGAAGAGAGAGACAATAGCAAGACAGTCTTCTGACTAGAGCAACACTAACCCACTTTGAGAGTTGGTTTCTCACCCTGAATGCTTGTGTAATGCTGGGCAAGTCACAGTCCCCAGCTTTCAGGTGTAACTGATGGCTAATTATATGTTCACTAAATGGAATCTGTCTTCAGAAAACAAAGCTCAGGTCTGCAGAAGCTTAAAGTACTCATAGTACTCAAGTACCTAGTACTCAAGACTATAGAGAAAACATGGACAACCCTTCCCATGAACGATGTCCATCCAGTCCCATGGGGATCGTGTGAATAACACTGAACAAACAGTAATGAAATTTTGGCATGCATCATAATGCAAATCTACAAAGAAACTAACTTAAGACCATGAATAATCTTAAATGCAGAATTCCCTGCATTTGGGAATTTGGGAACTTGAAAATTCCACTATGCATGCATAACAAAGCAGGTATTTATAATGCAATATGCACTCAAACAGGTATCAATGGGGAGTGACAGATGTTGCTAAATACAAACAGACATGGGAAAAATTGAGCAATAACCCTGGTAAAGAGGTGTTAAATTACACTGCTTGTGACCTGTCCTTAACACAAAATCATCTCTTCAACTTCTGTGCTTACAGGCTAGCCCACTAAGGAATCAATGGTCAACACTGATCTTTCAGAAAGAGAAGACAGATGGGAAGATAGTTTGCTAACTTTCTTCATTGCACTGAGTTGTGGAGACATCTTCTACCAGGCAGGCTCCAGGAGGAGAGGGCTTTCTTTGATCAAATGATGGTGGTGTTCAGGGAGAGCTATTTGGGTGATCTCTGTCTTAGTCTTCCCCTGTCAGACACAGCTTAAACATCAAAGGCAGGTAATTTTCGGTTCTAACTGACTCTACTCCCTTAGCCCCCACAGAAGCTCACATACAAAACTGAATAAAAACCACTAACAAGCTAAATTGATGAACAATAGCCAGAATTTTTCTATTTAGCATTTCCTGTTTTGGGGTTTTTTCAACCTTTATAGCAGAGTTCTCCTCTTTCCCTTGGCAGTACTTAACAGCAGATAAAGGAAAAAAGCAGGGTAAGTGGAACAAATGTTCTCCTTCCAAGCCTAATAGATGCAATTCTCGTATTGCAAATTTTATAATTACTTTTTTTTCCCCAACATTTGGACCTGCTCTGATGCCACTATCTCACTTAGGGAAAATCAGGATTAATGCAAGACTGTAATTTATTTGGGAGCTTCCCCAGTGCCCTGCATTCCCTTCTGTGGGAGAGCTTACAAACAGAGAGAACATGGACTTCTTATCTGAATCAGAGGGCAGAAGAATGTGAATTTCACAGTGCATAACATCCATGTACCTACTCAGAGAGACATCTCAGAGGCACCGTGTTTTAACAAAGTCCCCAAGAATCCTATTCAGAACATTGTATTGTTGCATTAGAATTTCAGTGTTTGTATACAGCAGTTTCTTCTCATCCACAACCAGTCTAATATTCAGGGCAAATTAACACGCAATGAGTTCCAGAGTACCACAGTGAAACCGGTGCATTTAAAGCTCCCTCTGTGCTACGCTACTTACAGCAAGGCTTGCAATGCAAACACAGCCCTTTCAGAGGGATCTTTGCTGCCCTCTGCCCGGTTCCTCGGAGGATGCACGGCTGAAAGACAAAAGGCGGAGATTTTTTTTTAAGATTTTTTTTCTCTCCTGCAGAACTCATACTTAATCTATACACTATACTGAACTAAACAGCCTTCTCTCTAACTGCCGCTCATGTTTTTCCTGAACGGTGCCCAGAAACAGCTTCCCTACAGCAGCATCACACCAAATACGTGCATTACCACTAGATACCTTGATTTAAACAGCAAATTCCTGCAAAGATGTGTCCCTTTCTGCCATGACTCAGGCCAATACCACAATAGTCTCAAAGACCAGCAAGCCTGGACTCCTGTGTGTGTCTAACTGCAGGTGCCATAATTCAATGGTGATCTTAAAACATATCAAATCATTTTAAAAGTGCAATATGGTCTGCATTTCTATACGACATAGTTTGCTGTTCATGAGTGCTGAAGCTAATGATACCCTAATAGTCCATGCAGGGTGGTTGCTATGATACTTGTACCTACCTAAAACTACTCAAGAGTAGGCTGAGTGAAGCTACCTGCCTTATAAGACAAATTGGAATAATCTATAGTTTGCAGGTGTCAATTTGAGATAAATTTAAAAGGCAGCATGCATGCTTATGTGACTGTATCACTGGAATAAACATTTTTATAGTATTCCAAATCTTTCAAAAAGGAATACAATCCAAAACAGTCTGAAGTCTTACTTCAAAATATTTGAAAAATATAGAAAATATTCTCCACTTTACCTTATAGCTCTGGAATAACACCATTTGTGAAATCATTCCCTCCGTAATACTCCTTAAAATGTATTCCTTGTAGAATATCATCATATCACTAGCTAAACCCAGAATATACTCATATTATTAGCTCATCGTCTGTCTCATCTATTGTATTCCATCAGCTATTTAGGGAAGTGGCTACAATTATATTACTGTTATTTCTTTAACATTAGAATCTCACTCTTCAGGATAGAAAATAAATAGTTCCTGGAGTGTTGGCTAAAAATCCCATAGGCTGAGATTTGTTCACAAATATTAGGACAAGTTCATAAGCTTTTCACTCAGAGAAAGAAAAAGTAACAAACTCAGTTGAAATATTATTCCAAATTAACCCAACTCATTAGGAATTTTCTAGGGCAATGACCTGAATGGAAATACAGTTTCAGATAACCCCTCTTAGAATTTTATGAAAGAAAACTTTCTATTTTTCCCACTAAATCTTTTATTCAAGAAAACCTAAGGAAAACATTTTAGTTCAGACACCGAACTTCAGTTGGAATACTCCCGCTTATTGAGGCATTTTGAGTCACTGCAATATTAAAATGTGTTTTTCTGCTGCAATTTACTGCTATGTGGGAACCATAATGCTCAAGAAACAGCAGAGGAAGGATATCGCCTCAGAAAACTCCCCAGGAAGGAAAGAAGGAAGGAAGGGAGCTGTTGGAATAGGGTCACTTTCATCTCTCCATCTATCTTCTGTATCTTCTGTCATTAGAACCAACAAGGAGAGACATCAGTATTAAGTCCATCTTAGGACCTGGTCTCACTCTTTTAACCTCATCTTGTCCATTCAAGAATCCAATTCATAGCCTTCGAACTTTCAAAAGGTAACAAATCCAAATAAAATGGTGTTGCCTTTAAGCATCCGTGAACCAAGACTAATTTGGGAATACAGGTTTTTCATCCTGCTGCAGTCATCAGCTTGGGAACTGATAGCATCAAGAAAACAGTTCTTACCCAGGCTTGGTATTTATAATAACCATCAGGGTACTTAATTAAATATGGAGTGGTACTAGATGCAGGACAGAATCCCATTCAGTATATCCTTGCAGGTTGACAGAGTACCATTCATAAGTGTTTCCTGAGTTTTTGCTTCACGTACTCCACATCTCCCTAGATTCTTACCGAGATTGTGTCAAAGTCGCATTAAAAAGCAGTAAATTACATTAAAAGATTCTCTCCTAACAACAGACCTCTTGCCATGTCATCAAAGAAAATTAAGTTAATTGGTGACTATTTGGTGAATCCTGACTTGTCTGTTTTCCTCCCAGTGCTTCCAATTTGATTATTTTTGCCAGGATTTTCTGAGAAGTTCAATTAGGCTGGCTGATTTATAACTGTCCAGCTTCTCCTACCTGTTGAAGATAGGCAAAAGTTTGACCTTTTCTCATCCTCCACAGTTTCTCACAGATAATTCCTAATTGCTCTGAGCCTGATACTGTCCTCTAAGTACCTTGGAATGAATCAGCCCAACAAATTTGAAAACATCAAACTTATCTAATTATTTTCTAACCTCTTCTTCCTAATCTAGACAGAAATCTTCCATGAATGTCACTGGTGTTAAATATAGCATCCTCCAGATACCATTTCCATTTTTATTGACAACCAAAGCCAAAGAAGGCATTAAATTGCCTATTTGCCAGAGAGCCTTCCTAATATACTGCAGCTGCAAGAAATCAGCACTTGCCTTGGTCCTCATTTTAATACCAAAACACAGAATTTCTGCTCTTTATTATTCACAATACTTACTTACAAAGTAAATGCTTTGTATACAAACTTTAAATATTTACGGACTGAGCAAATTTTCCGGGAACACATCAAGAACTTCTGGATCTCAACATTTGCATCTCATCTCAATATTCACTGGCAAACTCTTCAAGGAATGAGACAGTGCAGAAGCATTCACTTTAAATTGCACTTCTGACACTGGGCAGACACTGGAATATGTTTCTTAAGGCTTAAGAATCAAGGGCAAGAAATGTTTCCCTATTAACATGGAATCTGTATTAAATAACTCCACCCTACCCTATTTCTTGTCCTTGTCCTTCTCTCAGTCTTTTGTAGGAACCACATTTTTCTCACTGTTAAAGGGGTAGGAAAGGCCCAGTTCTTCCTGTGGATGGGTCACAGCACAGAGTGGAAATGTCTGATCAAGAACTTTGCAGGAGTCAGCTCAGAGCTCAGATAGGCGCTCTCCGCGGAAAGGCAGGATCCTGCCCAGGCCAATCCACCCTAGCTGAGAACCAGGGCAAGCTCCCTGCTCTGAGCTCAGCCCTTCACCTTCATCAGAGGACTCCTATGGGTTCATAGGGCTTTGCAAAATGCAGTGGAGAGGGAAATAAATAAGCTGGTGTTTTAAGACTCTGAGCCTCTCCCAAGTGCTAGTTGAACAGCTTCAACTTTTCTTCTCCGCATTTTTGACCTTTTCCTTTATAGTCAGATCTTCCATTGCATCACTGAGCAGTTGCATGGTGCTGCTGTGGGGAGTTGCAGGGGAAGAGCTCAGCAATGAAGGGTGGTCAGGGTGACAAAGAACAAACCAAAGAATTTTTTTATCTGATAAAACCTGTGTGTTTAAGCCTGACCATCTTCCCATATTTGTAAACCAAAATGAACTTTCAGTTTGCTTCCTCTTCCAGGAAAATAGTCTGATCTAACCGTGGGTCAGTGAGTTCCCCTCCCTACAACACTATGCTCCTTGACTGGTCACTCAAGGCAGCTCCCAATCATTCTTAGAAGTTGTGTCTATAATGATTTTGAACTGTGATCTAAAAGGTGTGAGACAGAGACCAACCTGCGCACTGATGTGATGATCCTGGAGAACAGCAGTCCTTTAAAAAAAGGCCCAATGTGAAGGAACCGGGCACTGAAGTGTGATCAGCTTTACAGGCTAGCATTACCCAAGGTCTAGAACTGTCACCTCTAAACACACGACGTCACCATCTGGGCACACCACAAGGAATGTCTCAGCTGTGACGCAATAACGCACAAGAGCTGAAGACTTGAGAGTAGCTGATCCTTTGTCAGACAACAGAAACATTGAAGGAGAGACATGGAGGGAGGGGGAACCAAATAAAGCAACCGACTAATCTCAGCCATCACAGAGTTAACTAAAGACGACAACTGTCCAGGAGCAAAAGAAGCAGACTCAGCTATAATAGCAGGCTGGTCAGCATCCATGATGCGCGGCATAGACAGCGAGCGTGTCAAGCCCTCTCTCTCCTGAAAAGCGAAACTGAGCAAAGCCCGAGAAATACCGCAGAAGCAATAAACAAAACCAGAGAGGAGTGAAGGATATGGTGGAGATCTCCAAAACATCCCTTTCTTTCAGATTAGCAGCCCTGGAGGGACACCACTCAGCAGCCTGACAAAGGGGCACCGTGGAGCCAAGGCAGCAACCATCAGAATGAACATGCAAGTCACAGATGGGCTGCTTTTACTCTCAGCTTGACTGGCCTTCTGTAGCAACATCAGCCATGTTTTAAAAGGCTCAAAAAGACCAGCTCTTATTATAACATGAACTACAGTGAATCACTTTTAAAACACGCCAGGAGAGAAGAGAAATAAAGACTTTGAAAAGCATTCCTCCTCTTCCCCGCCTGCTGCACTCTGGCAGCTCCTGGCTGCTCACAGCTGCTCTCAAGGTAATACCTGGGCCTCCCATCTCCCTGCTGTGACCCTTCTGCTGATGTCCTGCTGCCACATCTCGCATGCTGGGCTATCCTCTCCCTCAGCATCTGCACACAAAGGAATTACAAAAAAAAATTATAAAGCCACAGTGAGCACTTCATGTGACAAACACACATTAGCACAACCACGCATGAACAACCTACCCACATACAGTGCATAATTCTCCTCTGAAGTGCCCTGTGTGTGTCCTCTTGAGCATTATCAAATCTCTGGACAAGTCGCAGTTACATCCATTGCTTCGGCTTGTGTCCTTCCCACAGGTTTAGGCAAATCAACCTGCTGCGGCTGTGTATGGGCCTTCCTGGGCAAGCTCCTTTTTAGGCCTGTTAATGAGCTTCCCTTCTGAAAGGATGTCTGGGGAAGTGTTTGACCTTCAGGAGTGACAGCATCACATAGTTACGATGTTAATCCTTGTAATACTACTGCTGTTTGCAGCTTCGTTTTCAAGAAGCGCTGATAGCTCCAGTGTCCCCAGATCACAGTGCTTTCTTCTTTGCTTAAGCTATCCGTGCACACATGCTAATCCACAGAGTTTGACATCAGTTTTTAACAGGGAATACAGTTTTCTGTCAAATAAAATGTCAGGATGTGATGTTCTGTATTTCACTAGTGCTGTTCTGCCATTTATTTTAATAACAGCTAAATATCAGGCGCTTTACTATTTTTATGCCATGTTCCATCAGCTATTGAATTAGAAATAATGAGGCAGGTCTAAATTTGTGCTTCACTGTAAACTGTCTAAACTCATCTCAGTCACACAGTGGCCAACATCTAGTGATGACTGATTTAACAGATGAGGGTCTGGTTAGCTGTTGCATCCTCTCTCACCAAGATAGGAATATTAATGAAGGGTAAGTTCACTTGCATTTTATAATTCTTTTCCATATAATATAAACAAATTTGTATTTACTGCGGGAACCAATTTCTTCCTTTTCTGCTATTATAGACCCTTTCATTGCATTTGACCAGTACTTTGTGTATGTGACAAGCCTTTGTAGCTTCAGCTATACCACTTAACTTCAGAGGCAATTACATGGCATCTCTAGTGTTTTCCATGTGTGTTTTTCAATTATAGTCAGCTCTCTAATTCTAGCAGGCTCCTCAATCCAAACCGTTCCATGAAGGATCTCCTTGCACCTTCAGTAGCAACTGCCCAGTGCTGATCCTGACAGGAGTCAATGCACAGAACAGGAGTAAACACTTGATCTGTTAGAAAGGGCTTTTTAAAAATTAACTTGGTAGTATTTTAAAACATTAAAAGTATTTTCCCTAAAAGAAATCCTCTGTCTGCATCTTCAGCACATGAGAGAGTTTCAGCCTGGATCCTTTCTCCATCCCTCTCCCACCAAATATCCTCTGGCAGATTTAAAGATGCCTTATAAATATTCTGCTGGGTCAAATCTCATAATTCACAGTGAACTGTAAATCAGCCATAAATAAAACCAGTTGATATTTTTTCCTTCATATCTTTTATTAGTGACCATCAACATAAAATTGAAATGTTACAAGTTATGACAGTAATATAGAGGCAGAATTTTGCAGACATGCTTTTCCAAACACCATTGCTTTTGACAATAGGATCACTCAGAGCTAATGAATTCATTTGTGAAGTCTGCCAGCCAATTTTATCAGCATCTGTTCACCAGATGGTTCTAATTCTGCCAGGCCAGCCAGCAACCACATGGTGCCTTCACAGCTAAGAGCAATGTTGTGCTGCAGACCAAAAGAACAATTATAAGAAAAAAAGAGATCATCTTCAAGAGTAGGTAACAAGGTCTGAACAAAATCATCTGATGTAGACAAAGGTGACTTTTGGAGCAGTCCTGGGATAGACAGAAATTAATATCTGAGCCAGAAAAAAAAGCTTTATGAATATCCGTCTTGAATCCATAAGAGTAAATAGTATTGCTTAATAGGTGGTCTGTGACATGCTGCAGCCTAGCGTGGAACGGCACAAACCCTGTATGGGTGGGGTTGCAACATACCCCCCAAAATGGGCTCTGTGTTGATTTTTGCCACTCCCTCAGGGAGCTGGAAGGTGAATGCCCGCAGCAGGTTGGCAAAGCAAATGAAGAGCTCAGTCCTTGCTAGATGCTCCCCCAAGCACACACGGTGCCCTGCAGAAAGGAGAGGGGGGAGAGACAGTGAGCACCCAGGAGTTTTCTATTTGCACAGATCACCCTGACCTCAAAAGGAATCTCATCCGTTCTCACCACAAAGCAAAGGTACTTTTGCTGAGTCTGGAATTTCTTTTGAACTTAATGCAATCAATGACACAAAACTTCCTGTAATTCTACCTTTAAAAACCCTATCTACTCTCCATAGATAAACGTGCCCCTTCTGCTCTGTTTCACTTCAATTACCTCAAAAATCTCATATTTATCTGACTGAGAACTTTAAAGCGATTCATTCAATCATGTAAATGAAGGATAAGGACACGTTCTTCCTGAGAGATGTCATGCTCCAGTTTCATATGCATGAAGCATCAGCACAGCTGCTTTCAAATGCTTTCCAAATGTAAGCCTGGGATTGAAACATATGCCCCAAAATCAATAACCATAATCATTAGCAGAATTTTCTTCCAAAAATAGGACAAGTTAGATGTATACATTATTCAGTATGTCTCTGGTTTTTCATGCTATTGTTTGCTCAGAAGAACAGATGTTTACAGTTGGACTGGGAAATACTGCTGAAAATTATTGTGTTGATTTTATCACTGTTTTCCACAAAGGAGGTTTAAAATAAACAGTCAATAGGTTTTTAACAGATATCTTAATTCTACAGTCCCAATGCAATCCATTAACATTTGTGCTGTCAGTCTATTTACCTATTGAGAATGGTAAAAAGGCTTATTGGCTCACAAAGTTTCCATCCTTATCCAAGAAATGACCAGGGTTGAACTGTCGCGGTGTTTCCCACTGCTCTGGATCATACAAAGAAGAAGCAATATTTGGAAGAACAATGCTGCCCTGACAGAAAAAATACCCACTAACTCAGTTCTGGCTGTCAATATTCTTCCAGCAGCCAGAAACCAAAAGGTGAGACCAGTGTTAATCTCTGCTCACTTTCAGTGTTTGGTGTTTTGTATGATGACACTGGCAGAAAGTGAGGAATTATGAGGAGCATTAAGTCTTTTTAATTCAAAATGTCAGTCCAAGCCTGAGAGTGGAAGTGGCCATGCCAAGAGAAACTAGCAGCATGACTCTAAACCCACTTTCATTTCTAATATTAGAAGCTTCTGTGATTTAGTCTCTTCAACAAAAGCAAGTTGAAAACTTTCATGCTTTTCCCTAGACAAATCTTTTACAGGCTTCCTGGAGATAGAAATCCAGTCAGAAATCTTTCCCATGCTTTATCAGTGCAAAATCAGTCACAGGATCCTCCACTATCAGTCTCTAAGGTTTTGTCCTCATTGGTTTGTAGAAACAGTTGCTAAAACTGCCTCTTCCAGCCAGTGGCATCTTTCACTACTGACAACCCTCTCCTAAGAGCTGTGTCACCCATCTCAGCTTGGCAAATGGTTTCTTGTCCTCTTTCCCATTCAGACTCTGACCTAGAAGTATCCAACCCCTCGTAAGGGGACAAACCGAAACGCACAAATATATTTGAATCTGCACCTTGCTGTACTGATGCAGGAAAGGTCTATGATGACTGAGAAACTGTTTCTGTACCTTTTTGAGGGGAAAGCCCAGCAATGTTGTGTTCCTCATGCACGCTCTAGGCATGCCAACTGAGATAATGCTGCTAAAGCGCTGAATCTCATGAACCACAGCATTTGTGTAGGGCAGCCTTCTCCAATCCTCGTAGCAGATTAACTGGGCAGGACCTGAACAGCATGCAGCTCCTTCTGCACTCTCTCTGTGGAAAAATATTCACAATTTCAGATGGAAACATATATCAAGTATTTTCAATATTGTCATTTTCATAGATATGTTCCTTTTGGAACTACTAGGACAGTAGCAAAATTAATGTCAAAATATAAATAACTGTTATAAAGAAAGCAAAGGCAGCGTGGTGCTCTGATGACTTAAGCACTTGGGAGCTCTACTTCTGGGTCTGAAATTATTTGCTTGTAGTTTAAGGTAAGACACCTGTCGCTTAAAATTGTAAATGTCTTTAAGCATTGCCCTGTTAATGCTTAAATGCAACAGTCAACTCATTTATCTTTGTATTTTCGTTTGAGAGGTTGCCTTTGGTTACCTAGAGCCAGCTAGAACCACCTCACTCATAATTATGTGGAATTTAAGCCAGATGAATTTGGGCCTTAAAAACCTAATTCCTATTAAAAGGAAATGGATCTTATGCAGGACATCTGTTAAGTGAAGTAATGCCAACTAGAGCAACGTCCAAATCCCTGTAAAAAATGGATCTGATTCTTGGTGCCTGCCTTTTGATCAAGAACAGCACAATTTAAATTATTTACAGCACAGAGGTGTTGGAAGTATTAACTGAAGTATAAAAATGCATGCAGCACACACACAATAAAAATGCCTTAGACTTTCTAACAAATGATATAATCTTTCTCCAAGTTAGAGGCCCTTTAAAGAAATACTAAGATGCAGCAAAGCCTTCCTATTGCTCATTCTGCACTGACCAGGGTTTGTGCTTGTGCTCATTCACACGAAGCCTGGTTAGGGACTGCTAGCTGTTCTTCACAAAACCAGGTTAAGCTAGGCCCTAACAACAGAGATTTAAGCACCTTATCAAATTTAAAATGCATGTCCAGAAAAGTTTTTAGGCGAAGTAAATTTTGTTCTTTGAATAGTTAGCTTGCAAAATCAAACACACAGCTACTTGGGGATCCAGTATAGTTAGAAGCGATCAGTCACTGCAAAAGTGTAAATACACAACTCTGTTCCAGTTGTGTCAGAGAGACAACCCAATTCAATGATCAGGCAACAGATTTAAATAAATAGGCAGAACTTTTCAAAATGGTACGTAAGGGAATTGTGTAACATTGTCACTGGGTGTCACGCAGGCAAAAGTATAAACAGATTCAATAAGATAGAAATCAGTGGAGGACAGAATCACTGGTAGCTGTTCATAATGAGAGCTGGATGCAATGTATGACTCAAGAAGCTAGGGATGGATCATTCTGCACACACCCTGCTTTCCCAAGTATGTGCAAGGTATTATAAATAAAGCTATGTAGGTGAGCCAGCACTTTCATAACCTTAATTACAACAGGTGTTAATAAACGTGCAATAACACAAGACTATGTAGACCTTCTTGTTTGACATGTTGAGCATGTTGAGCATGTTGAGGTACATGTTGAGCAATTTTCTCTTATCTTCATCTCTTTCTTCCAGATAAAATCCTGTTCTCCTCTGGGTATTTGCACATATTCTGCCATCTAACAGTGGGATTTCTGTTACCCTGCACAAGAGATAATTCTCTCTTTGATTTTTATTTAGTGTTCTAAGAAAGTGACTGACGTTTATTTAAAAGCTAGACTTAAACATAATCTACTTGAATATACACAGACATGACAGATAAACCATTCAATTTCCCTCCCAAATAGAATCATTTCTGTTGCAATAAACTCAAATACATCACAGAGTAACTAACTGATTAAATGGGAACCCGGATACCTTGGGCTCATAAATAGACTGACGGTCAAAAATAAGAAGCTGCCAATCAACTTTTAGCTGATCATCTTTATTTCTTCCCTGACCTACAGAGCACAAAGAAGGGGAGGACTCCCTGGAGCTTCCATCACTGGTATTCAGCCAATACAAAGCTGAATTGAAGTAGATTTCCAAAGAGTGACAGTCCTGTCATCACACATCAGTTTCTGGTTGTAGTTGATTACTTTCAGCCATTAGTTGTGTTTATTGCTATCTAAGACGGAATGAAACTCAGTTTCTTCAAGTACCATCACCAGCTCACCACTGGCTGCAGCAGTGGCCACTGTTCCTTCCAGCATTGCATGGATGAATCCTCTAGCTTCCCAAACACTAACTCCAGGCCTCTGACTCCATCAACCACAGTCCTCCATATCCCCAAACAAAGGCCTCAACCCTTGTGCGCTCAATCAGCCCTAGCCCCCAGTACATACCCCTACTCCCAGGGGTAACTCTTTCTGGGAACTGTCTTATGCCTATGCCTCCTGCAAAAGCTTGCATACAGAGAATTTAAAGCTACTGATGTTGTCCAGCACAGACCCACCAGTACAAAAAGGTCTGTGTGCCACAAACCCTATATCAGAGTCTAGAAATAATTTCTGATGCATGAAAATGCTATGACTGGGCTGTTCATATCACAAGTATCTCTGTTGCAATTGCTTATCCACTTCCTCTCACCTTGAATGTCTGGATTTGAATGTCTGTCTATTTGTCACCATATAGAGCAATCCCCAGTTCAAAGTAGTACTACTTGTCTCTGATCCACCCAAGAAAAAGGTCATTTATAGAATAAACCATATTGTTGTCATCATATGTAGACCTGGGTTCATCTTTGGACTGCAAATGATAGGAAGAAGCAGAGATTTAAACATAAAAGTTAGGATAACCTGAATAAGAGTCAATATGATTTTATCACTGGTTTCAAAATGCAGTGTGTTCTGCCTACAGTACAAAACAGACACACTGATAAAGAATACTAAAAACTAAAGAGGATTATCAATAAAAAAGCTACCATTTCACAGATGGACAAGGTATGCTTACTCTACCTTTAATAATGAAGCTAAATCACATGTTCTTCACAGAAAAGGACTGTCAGCTTAACTGTGAAAACAGCAGTACATTTGGAACATTTCATAAATAAGTGCACATCTTCCTCTGAAGATGTGCACAGGCATGTCATGCTTCATGCCTCAAGTCATATTTCCATCACTTAGCTGTTCTGTCAAGCAATACAGTGAACAGATAATGAACACTGAGCTGTAGTAATAGTTTTTAACCCGTGGTCTTCAGATTCCTGATCCACTACAAGGCCATAGTGACTCACATACAGCTGGTCTGGGGAACAATATTGTTATTGCAATGCTTTCAGTTAAAAGTGTGAGGGTATGTATGTATATGCTGAAACTATGAAAAAATCTTTTTAAGTTTTTGGGGAAGCCATTGTATAAATTTAGGAAGGTTACGCGCAAGGGTCTTGAAAATTTCTTTTGCCAGTGGAGCATTGTAAAGTGGGAAGGACAATGTTTTTTCCTATTGTAATATAATCTAAACTTTTTATGCTGCCCTTTCCAGACAGTTCCATTTTTTTAATAAACAAACTTGGATAATTTCCACCCAGCGGGGTCCCAGAAGAGGTGGCTGAAATAATTTCTGGTCAACTTATGTTCATGTTTCATAAATCTTGGAATAGCAGTTAGAGATTTCAGAAGGAGTTAAAGATTTCAGAAGACCACAAGTGTTACTCTTAAGCCAATATCAAAAACTTTAAAGGAAGAAGTTCCAAGGAACTAGAAGGCAGTTAGGCTGATATCCACCCTGGGATATCACATATCATAAATAACACAGCATCTGATATGGGAATCAGTTAATAAAGAATTACTGGATAGAAATACAAGTTAATGCTATTTATTGTGATGCAGAAAACTGATCTTGCCAAGGAGACTTGATTTGATTCTTTGATAGAATTACCAGCTTGGACAATAATGACATTTTTACACTGGCAATACACTTAGAGTTCCACATGGTGTTTGCTTTTGTTCCTCACAAAGCAATACTGTAATAAAACAATCAAGCACTACAAAACAGGGATAAGACACATGTTAAAGGACTTAAGGGCTGGTTATCTGACAGCAATGGCTAATAGAAATTCTTCCACGGCTGCATGTCTATGTAGTGGGATTGAGCACAGCAGCAGAGCCAACTCAAGGGAGTAAACAAGGCAGGCAACAGTCCAGGAGAGCCGACCTATTTTGGCTACGCTAGGAGCTGGCTGGGTACTTGTAGCCTGAAAGCCTGCACTGCCCTCTATTGCTGTGATCAACCCATGATCACAGTGCAGGAGGCACCTGCTTTCCCAGCAGGGAAGCACTGCCATTCAGGAGCAGTAGTCACTACCCCCATCTCAGTGGCAGCAAGAATAGATACCCCCACCTTGGACATCTCCTCTCGCTCTCTGAACCAGTCTTGCCTTATAACCTTCAGTCTTCCCCCTTCTTCTTCTTCTTCCCAGCATCAAGCAAAATAGGAGGAGGAGTATGGCCTGCTGCAGAGAAGAAGAGAAGGAAAGGGTGAGTCAGTGAAGGTAGAAGGAGTGATAGAAGATTGTGATGGTGGGTCAGACTAGATGATTTGATGGTCGATTTGACCTTATACTCCAATGAACGTACGATCAGGCAGAATAAACACTTACTTTCTCCATTTCAGTCAGGTAAAAGTCAATGAAATCCTGCAGTTCATCTGGTATCCCTCTCTTCTTATGCCTTCTGATCTCTCTCCTTGCAAAAGAGCTCAGGACATCATAGCTGGACAACGCTTTCTTATGAGGACCAGGGAGATGGCGTATCAGCCAGGGGAAGATTTCATACAGCTGTTAGAGTGACATACAAGAGGCACCATGAAATCTCTATCACTAGAGAAAGCATTTTAGATCTAATAGAAAGAGAAGTTAATATTCATGTTAGCACGTGTTTTGGCATGATGTAGTAAAATATTCTGACAGAACGTATTTATGTTTTGAAGTTGTGAAACAGCACGGTATGTAATTTTTAGATGTATGATGGTAAAATTCAGCTACACAGGCTTTCAGCTCATCCACAACTCAAATCAGAATGATTAACAGGACTATATTCAGGCATTTAACAAGTGGGATCCTGCCCTCCAGTGGAGAGTACTAGGAAAAGCAGAAGAAAAGCCACTGTAAAGTATCCTCACCAGGAAGCGTGAAGGCAATTGATACGTTCCACAAAGAGGGCTGACTACCAGAGGCTGGTACACAAACTCAGCAATTCCAAAAGCAGTCTCTACCAACCCAGCTCTCAAGAGTCCTTAATAATACTTGAATCACAGAATGGTTGAGGTTGGAAGGGACCTCTGGAGATCACCTAGTCCAACCCCCCTGCTCCAGCAGGGTCACCTAGAGCATATTTCCCAGGATCGCATCCCGGCAGGTTTTGAATATCTCCAGAGAAGACGACCCCACAGCCTCTCTGGGCAACCTCTTCCAGTGCTTAGTCACTCTCAGCCAAGAAGTTTTCCCTCATGTTCAGACCGAACTTCCTGTGTTTCAGTTTGTGCCCGTTGCCTCTTGTCCTGTCGCTGGGCACCACTGAAAATAGTCTGGCTCCATCCTCTTGACACCCTCCCTTTAGATATTTGTATACATTGATGAGATCCCCCCTCAGTTTTCTCTTCTCCAGGCTGAACAGGCCCAGCTCTTGCAGTCTTTCTTCATAGGAGAGATGCTCCTCTTCGCAGCCCTCCACTGGACTCGCTCCAGGAGCACCATGTCTCTCTTGTCCTGGGGAGCCCAGACCTGGACACAGTACTCTGGATGTGGCCTCACCAGGGCTGAGAAGAGGGGGAGGATCACCTCCCTCGACCTGCTGGCAACACTCTTCCTAGTGCACCCCAGGATACCATTGGCCTTCTTGGCCACAAGGGCACATTGCTGGCTCATGCTTAACTTGTTGTCCACCAGCACTCCCAGGTCTCTGAAGAGCTGCTTTCCAGCAGGTCAACCCTCAACCTGTACTGCTGCATGGGGTTAACCCTCCCTAGATGTAAAACCCTGCACTTGCCTTTGTTGAACTTCATGAGGTTCCTCTCTGCCCAACTCTCCAGCCTGCCCAGGTCCCTCTGAATGGCAGCACAGCCTTCTGGTGTATCAGCCTCTCCTCCCAGTTTAGTATCATCAGCAAACTTGCTGAGGGTGCACTCTGTCCAGGTCACTGATGAAAAAAACTGAACAAGAGTGGACCCAGTACTGAACCCTGAGGGACACGGCTAGCTACAGGCCTCCAACTAGACTCTGAACGACTGATCACAACCTGCCGAGCTCTGCCATCCAGCCAGTTCTCCATCCACCTCACTGTCCACTCATCCAACCCACACTTCCTGAGCTTACCTATGAGGATGTGATGGGATGTGTCAGAAGCCTTGCTGAAGTCCAAGGAGACAACATCCACTGTTCTGCCCTCATCTACCCAGCCAGTCATTCCATCAGAGAAGGCTATCAGATTGGTCAAGCATGATTTCCCTTTGGTGAATCCATGCTGACTACTCCTGATCACCTTCTTGTCCTCCAGATGCTTAGTGATGACCTCCAGGAGGAGCTGTTCCATCCCCTTTCCAGGGATGGAGGGAAGGCTGACAGGCCTGTAGTTTCCTGGATCCTCCTTCTTGCCTTTTTTGAAGACTGGGGTGACATTGGCTTTCTTGCAGTCCTCAGGCACCTCTCCTGATCTCCAGGACCTTTCCAAGATGGTGGAGAGTGGCCTAGCAATAACATCCGCCAGCTCCCTCAGCACTCGTGGGTGCATCCCATCGGGGCCCATGGATTTGTGGATGTCAAGTTTGGACAAAAGATCTCTAACCCAATCCTCCTCCACCAAGGGAGCCTTCCTCTCTTGTCCCCAGGGCCTGGAATTCCTGAGGACTGGCCTTAGCAGTAAAGACTGAAGCAAAGGCGGCATTCAATAAGTCTGCCTTCTCTATATCCTTTGTTACCAGGGCACCCGCCCCATTCAGCAGAGGGCCCACATTTTCCCTAGTCTTCCTCTTGCTATTGATGTATTTGAAGAAGCCCTTCTTGTTGTCCTTGACATCCCTTGCCAGATTTAATTCCAACTGGGCCTTAGCCTTCCTTGTCGCATCCCTGCACGCTCTGACAACGTCCCTGTATTCCTCCCAAGTGGCCTGTCCCCTTTTCCACATTCTGTAGGCTTCCTTCTTCTGTTGGAGTTTTGCCAGGAGCAACTTGCTCATCTGTGCAGGTCTCCTGCCTGCTTTGCTGGACTTCTTACTCATAGGGATGCACCGATCTTGAGCTTGGAGGAAACGATGCTTGAATATTAACCAGCTCTCTTGGAACCCTCTTCCTTCTAGGGCCCTAACCCAAGGGATTCCTCCAAGTAAGTCCCTGAGGAGGCCAAAGTTAGCTCTCCTGAAGTCCAGGGTTGTGATCCTAGTTGTTGCCCTGCTACCCCCTCGTAGGATCCTGAACTCCACCATCTCATGGTCACTGCAGCCAAGACTGCCCCCAACCTTCACATCTTCAACCAGACCTTCTTTGTTTGTTAGTACAAGGTCCAGCAGCACACCTCTCCTCGTTGGCATCTCCACCACCTTTGTCAAAAAGTTATCATCAATGCTCTGCAGGAACCTCTTTGACTGTTTGTGCCTAGCTGTGCTGTCTTGCCAACAGATGTCAGGGTGGTTGAAGTCCCTCATGAGAACCAGGGCCTGTGATCGTGAAGCTACTTCCAGCTGTCTGTAGAAGGCCTCATCAGCTTCCTCTTCCTGATCAGGTGGCCTGTAGTAAACCCCCACAACAGTGTCACCCATGTTAGCCTGCCCTTTAATCCTTACCTATAAGCTCTCAACCCACTCTTCATCCACCCCTAGGCAGAGCTCCATACATTCCAGTTGCTCCCTCACATAAAGAGCAACTTCACCACCTTACCTTCCTGGTCTGTCTTTCCTAAAAAGCACATAGCCATCCATGACAGCATCCCAGTCATGTGAGCTATCCCACCATGTGTCTATAATTGCAATGAGATAACACAGATCTCTAATACCTCCTGTTTATTCCCCGTGCTGCGTATATTGGTGCACAGAGGGCCCATCGAGCATGCGGGTTTCTCAGGAGGGGTGCAAGAGGATTCTCCATAGTCATCTCCCATGCACACTTCCCTGGCTACATGCATCTGCTGCAGGCATCCCAACTTGAGTGGCATTTTGCTGACTACCCTGTCTCTGTAACGCTCCCCTTTCCCCATCTTTCCTAGTTTAAAGCCCTGCTTACCAGGCTGGCCAGCCTGTTGGCAGACACGCATGGCCTGCTTAGTGAGGTGGATCCCATCTCTCTCCATCAGTTGTCAATCTTCAGACAGGGTCCTATGGTCAGAGAAACCAAAACCCTGTTGCCAATACCAGCGGTGAAGCCAGCTGTTAGCTTGGAAAACTCGTCTGCTCCTCCTCCCATCCTTCCCCCTCACTGGCAGGACTGAGGAGAAAATGACCTGGGCTCCCAGACCCTTGACCACCATCCCCAGGGCTCTGAAATCCTGTTTGATCGTTTCCAATTTGCTCTTGGTGTCATTAGTGCCCACATGGAAGAGCAGCAGAGGGTAACAGTCCAAGGCACGGACAAGCCTTGGCAGTCTTTCCATGACATCTCGTATTTGAGCCCCTGGCAGGCAGCAAACCTCTCTGGACAAGAGGTCAGGTCGGCAGAGAGGTGCCTTTGTTCCCTGCAGCAGGGAGTCACCCACAACAATCACTCACCACTTCTTCTGGGTGTTCATGGCATGGGGTCTGTCGGGCCAGTTGCTTCTGCTTCTTGAAGCCATGCCCAGCTCCTCCTCATCCTGGAGGGCACTAAAGCTGTTCCTCAAAGGCAAGTCTTCAGGAGGAGAAAGAGCTTTTCTCCTTCTACAAGAAGTGACCAGTTTCCAGCCTTCTTCTACAGTGTTATGACGTACTGTTTCACACAGCACAGAGTTTCACTGGCAACTCCACTACTGTGGGGGGTGGGGACTCCTGGAGCTGCACAGTCTCCAAGAATACACTGTTTATCTCTTGCTTGTTTTCTCGGATGCTACACAGCCTACTGACTTCCTCCTGTAACTCCTTTACCTGGCGACACAACTCATCAACAACAGCACACCTGCAGGAGAGCTGAGTGTCAGCCCAGGCCTCATGGAGAGGCCCCAAACACTCCCTGCAGCTTGAGACCTGTAGAGCTGCATCTGCTGTCAGAGGGTCTGTGTGGGTCGAAGCCTCAGGCACAGCTGATACAGCAACTCCAACAGCTACTGGGGAATGTGCTCTGCACTGTGTCATGACCATACCTGAGGAAACACAGTATTACTAGAAATGAAGGTGCCTTCTTGCCTTCTGACGCCCTTCTGCGCAAACTGCTGCATCTGTTCTCTGCCTCTGTTGGCTGCCTTCTGAAACATCTACTGCCCATCTGAAACCTAGAAACACTGAGAGACAGCTACCTGACCTTTTTAAGCGCTATCTTCCAGAAAAGACGAAGGGATTAGCTGATACAACCAGATGTGCCAACAAATCATCAACAAATTTCCTTACCATGCTCCCCCTTCTTCTGCCTTTAATGAAATAATTAAATTAAACCTGTCTCAAGACAAAGCCTTGAAAAACTACAGTAATTTCCTTCCAAACGGATTTGTCCCCACTGGCTGTTCTCTCTCTTATTCCAGTTCCTTATTCTCCCTACAACTTTTGCGCTCTTCTAATTACACCCCCAAAAGCAGCATATTAGGTGTTTGCGGGAGGCTGGCTGAATTAGAGGTTGAATTAGATATACTATACTTCTGTCTTCCTGGAAAATCAGTTCTTCTCTTCAGACAACCAATTATCAATTCATTACCGTCTTATCACTGAAGGGTAGTAATGCTTAGTAAATTCATATTGCACTTCATATGATTTTTGTTTAGATCCATCTCTGATATTTTTCTTTCCTTCAAAATGTGTTCAGAAGCATTACAAACAGCTGTGGTCTGACTAATTACAAATGGCTGCCTGAATTACGTGCATTCCTACTCTTAAATTCATGCATTTTCTGCCTGCTGTGACATCCTAACTGTAAGTGGAATTTAGTTGCCAAGGTTCAAGAGGGGAACTGAGACCATCCACCTTCCTGGCCAGCAGTCCTGCCAAAATTCCACTTCCTTTGTTGGAGGGGTACAGTCCACGGGGTTCTCTCATTCAATGCCCGACAGCATCGAATCCAGTTATAACCTGGGGACGCTGACAATAGCGAAGCTCACCTTTTGGATAATACTGAGAAACACCTTTGCATCTAGGGAGTGGTACAATTTTCCCCCTCTTTCTGAGATGGTTTGAATCCACCGTTCCCATTTCCCAGAAGAACATTTTATTCAGTTGCCTAGAACAAAGCTAGGATGGGAAGGAGAGAGGGAAAGGAGGTACATACTCCATCCCAAAAGCAGATCTCATCTGCCACCACCACACAGAGCTTCTAGGTCCAAAGAGAGCAAAAGGAAACCTGATCTTAACTCAGTGAAAACAATGCTCCCTGGAAAGCGGGAGGATCTCTGCATTTCAAGGATCGCTATGATTTTGCATTAAGAAGCTGCCAAATAAGATGTATGAACAACGTTAGAAGCTAGGGCCAGAACCAGAACTCCTGGGCAACTATTCAAGCCATTATACTGCTATGCAAAGCAAGCCTCTTCTGTTGTCAGATCTTTGACTCTCAGAAAAACACTGATTATTTCTAATGTCAAGGCTACACAGATATTTGCTGGACTTGGCATTTCCTATCTGCTGTTGCCTGCCTCTAGGCTGCTCCTCACACAGGGAGGAGTAGAATTTCTTTGAGGAGTCTTCAAGTCTCCATTTACTATCAAAGAACTAGAGATAGGTAGGCACAGGCACAACACTTATGTATTTGAACCAATCTTCTCTCTGATGATTGTGTATGAAACCTAATATCTAAACTTGGCACTGTAAATCACGCTTTTAGACCTAACATTATCTTGATGCCCAAGGCAGGCATCTGTTGCAGACAGGGGTTGAGGAACTGAGTAACAAACATGACCCAGAAGCAGTCCATAGGCTTGTGCCTTGCTGCAAAGACTTAGAAGTAAATCGCCTTATCATGGTGCTGAAATGCCAGACAATGGACACTAATGACAAAGGCTGCTATGTAGGCACATTGCCAACACACTTTGAAATAGTGCAGTGCTCAATAAAGCTGCATGGGACATGACTCACTAATTCTAAAACTGTTTTGCCTAACAGCTACTTCTTGAATCTGCCTTTCTCACTTTCGATCTTATTCAGAAAAAGGACTACAGGTTATTTACTTACGTGATGTATAAAGCTGCCTCCAAATTTGAATATACACTCTGTGGCTTTAATCAGCTCATGGAAGGTTTCATCCTCACTGGAGGAGCGATGGCCAGAAACGACAGCACTAATTACATTTGAGACGGAATGAAAGAGAGGGAAAGAAGGATCCAAAGGTTTCTCCGCAACCATAATAATAAACAGTCACTCTTAAAGTGTCCTATTCTGCTGTAGTGAAATGAGACGATATTACAGGTTACTCAAAGTGCTTTAAATATAAAAGCATTGCATTTCACAGAGATGAAGCAACCTTCTTAGAAACCTGTAGTATCAAACAGATTCTTCACAAAGATGGTGCAATGCTATAACCCCAGCAATGAGCGGCACCCTAAAAAAACTCCAGACATGTAAAATATATTGTACTTTGATAGAGCACGTTTAGAGGTAAGAAAAAATAATAATTCTATGCAAATTTGCCATCTGGAAAATTCAAAATTGATCTTGAATCATTTTGAATAAAGTTACCTCTTGACTCAGGGCTCTTCCTTCAGATTCATGGCTGAAAACACAGTGGCTGAAGGGAATCTGAAGACAGAGCCATGGGACAAGAGGCAATTTTATTCAGCAAGAATATACATACATGCAAGGCTACTACATTTTGTCTGATGAGGCTAGAAATGGGGGTAGAACCTCCAGTAAGATAAAATGTCACAAGTTACTTTCAGCTAATTGTGCCAATAATATAATAACTAATTTTAAAGCAATTACTTGAAACACTAATCCCAAGAAAACTATTTTATCACTCTAAAATAAAGTAACTGTGTTTATGACTGTGTTTACATATGCACTGATACAATTGTCCAACACTCAAGGCACAGTTCTGATTATCAACTTATTGTTCTAGGTTGCAGGAGATTTCTTCCTGCACATGTGGTCACATTTCCTTCTCTCCCAGTTCTTAAGATAGGGGATGGGACTGGACTGGATTTAATCACTTTTAACCGACACAATGCTAGCCACAGCACATCCTGATTTACTGTGCCTTTGCATAATGATCAGCATTGGATAACCTAACTCAGTTACCCCTAACTGAGTTGACCAGGGTAAAATGCTGCAATGAAGAAAAGACTCTAGTTGCTGCTCTATGGAGTCCATGCAAACGGTGTTATAAGATTTAATTCATCAGCACTAATATTGTATCCATGCCCTTGATTTCAGAACAGGAGAAGTTCATACACTAAAGACATCAGGCTAACGATAGAAAAACATCTATATTTTGCGAGTATGAAAGGTAACACTATGCTAAGAATTCTACCAGGTAGCGGGCTGCTTCTTGAACTCGATGCTCCAGGCCTCTTTTCCCCAGACCCAAGTTGCGTAGAGTCCTCAGTGCAAACCTTCTCTGCTGCTTCCAGGTGTGACCAGTTGCCAACATAATCCCTGAGGCCATTCAGTAAAGAGCTCTTTATCACGCTAATACTTACTATAGAGAGAGACTATGTTAAAAGATTTAATAAAGCACGAATTACAACAGAACTATTGCATTGTCTATGAAGACAAAGACATAGAGGAACAGGAACAGTGCGGCAGGTGCTGCAAGTGTGTTGGCAGGGCAGAAAGGGACAAATTGAACTATGTAAAAAGACGACTAGCAGGACTAAAGAAGAGCCAGGACAACCACTTATCCCAAAAAGTTCAAGAGCAGCTTCTGTAGATGCTGTCTTCTACATTTGGAGCACACCTGACCAGGATAATGATTTTTGTAAAGGGAAAAAGGGGAAAGAGTTCTCCTGACAGTTCATTGGGTAGAAAAGTTTGGTGCTTGGGCTTTGTAACAGATATCTTCATCGGGAAAAAAATCATGTATTAACAGGATCTTTAATGTAGTATAAGAACCAGTGGCTGAAGCAAAACAAATTCAAATTAGAAATATTTAAGGAACTGCATTTCCCTAAATAAAGCTGAGGTTCCAAATAAAATAAAAATTGTTTCATAATGTATGCGTTCATATCTTTTACTTCTTCATTTTTTACTTTTTTGCTTAATTTATTAAAGAACACTACTTTAACGTAGGCATTTAATGTGCTTTAAAAATTCAGTTTTACTCAGCTGTAAAAACGTTCAAGCGTCAGGGTTTGATGGAGCCAGACCTCTCCCTCTTCAGCACCACCAGACACTACCTTAGATTGAGGTAGTATCACATGATAGGGCAGAGTACTATATCGGAAACAGATCCTTGGACCCAGTGCCAAATTTCAAGTCATACTGGGGCAATCCCATCCTAGTCCAGATCCCGTCCCCTCATAAACCATCAACAAGGCGTAAAATGAAGCTGTGGGGTGACTGTGAAGGACCAAGGGATGTCCATGAATAATGAGGTTCAATACATGCAAGTCCACAGAATGGACTGCCTGTGCTTGGGACAGAAGCCTAGGCTCGATTGATCTCTGTCCTCAATTACATAGTTATGGCAATTTGTAAGCTTCACATGCTGTAATAGCAATAATGGGCAACATTTCTGTATATTTACTTCTTCATTTTCTGAATGGTTTTCAATAATATAGCTAGCTAAGGCACTCTCTCACCCCAAGAAACATTCCCACTCCTAAATATCAAAGGATTACTGCAAGTGGAGACATACAAGCCTGTCAGGAAAGGTTTTGCAAGACTCTCATAATTGCATTTATTTGGAAATCTCAATGTAGGTGTTACAATTACTTCAGGTACTATCACAAGCAAACTCATATCCTGACATCTATGCTTATAATAAGCTTTTCTTTTGTGCAAAAGAGGAAAAATTCAGACCAGTGAGGTGGCTACAGTCTTCGTGAATAACAGCAAACAGTGAAAGAAGTTAGAAGACCCAGAATTCACTTCTCCAGCCATTGATCTTGATCAGGGTAGAAGTTACCCGAAAAACATTTTTCTCTATTGTCATACTAAGTACACCTGCAGAAATCACATGGTGAATGAAGCAGCCAGTGAGCCTCCATCACCAGCAGTCACAGGCTGCTAGGGCTACATGCAAATCTTTGAGCATGACGTTTGGCAGTCTGAAAATGGTCTCTCAGCTCAGCTAATGCAGGTTAGTCTATCAGTCAGCCAGGCTAACTACAGTCCTGATAAGCTGTCTGAGATGATAACTTAGGAAAGAAGAGAATCAGAAGCTTGGGAATTTCCAGTATGAGCGGGGAAACCTGCAGAAACCTGCAGAAAGGTTGAAGCAAAAGCGTACTAAACCTCAGGATGCAACTTGTGAGAGTAAGACATTTTTATAATGAAGGGAAAGGAACAGGAAGTTCCCACCACCAAGCTCACTCTTCATTTGAAATTATAGTGGTGGGAAGCAGCGAGTCTAGGACAAGTTGTTTCCTGCTCTTCCTCCACTTCTCTGTAGCCCAAGCTACCACTGCCTCATCACTTCTGAGTTTGCCCCAGTGAATATTTCACACAAAGCATTATGGATCTTTTTTCCTTTACTGGTCCGTTCCTGCTATTATGATCCAAAGGCTGTTTCACCCCTCCCTACTTTGCAGTTCACCTAGCAGTCATTTCTCATAGACAAATCCTGTAAAGTGCTTATAAGCTACGGAGGAGTTGTAAACTGCCAAGACAAAGCTTCTGTGCAATATTTATGGCAGGAAAATCTCACCTTTTCCTTTGGCCATTGCTCTGAAGAAAGGAGACACTAGCCTCCCAGAAACATCTTCAGGGTGCATAGTCATACCATCCTTAACTGCTTGAAATCCATTCAGTATGATCACTGAGGCCCATCCAAACCATAAGGTGAACACGTTGCCATGAATTTTTGCCAGCTATAGATGGGAGAGAAACCAGAAAAGCACAGATTAAATCCCACATGCCTTAAAGAAACAGAGGATGAACCGGTTTCTACACTGATTACGGGACCAGCCCAACCTTGGAATGATGTTCCCCATCTTTTCCATTAGACTACAATTACCTGTGAGAAAGAATGAATGTCTTTTCCTGTGTTCAGTGTTGGAACAGCTTTGTATTCCAGCTTTTCGCAGCCACAAATCTACGCCAGCAAACATCAGGTAGCTTTTATTACTTTATACAAGCCAAGGCTCAGTTCATAACAAGCCCATCATCTCCGCTTCCAGGCCTCTCTTCACTTTGTGTGATCCAGTGTATCTTCTACGCCAAGAAAGTTTTAATCGTCTGTTTCAAGAAAGTTTCTATCATTTGTACTGCTGGAGTGACACAAAAGGAAGACGGAAACATCAGAAAAATGACCAAATGGCACCTCCTTCACAAAACCTGTCAGTTATTTAACTTCTAAATACTCTGGCCTCTTCAGTATTAGCACATTTTCTAAGATACTGGCATCATCATAACTAGCTTGTAAAGACTGGGCCAGTCACATTCTGCCCCCTGCCCCCCCCACACACACATTGCATATTTAAAAACTGGAACTTGAGCAAGACCATTTTGTTTCACAAGGCAGTTTTAATTTCTATCAAAAGCTGTGGCATGGTCTCAACAACTGGTGTGCTTTGTCCAAATGGCAAAGACAGACGTGACCGTGAGGTTATCTATTGAGAATTATGAAAGCAGTGTGACAGCCAACAGAATCAGATAAGGATGGCCTTGTAAGCAGAAATACTCCTCAAAAAACAAGTTACAAAAGATTTGTGGGTTTTTTTAATTCTGACAATACAACAAGCATATACACATACAGCATATCTTAAGTATCTGTTTACTGATCAAATGAGAAAGAGCCAGTGCTCTGAAACTTAAAAATCCATGCTGTGAAAGTTTTTCTTTAAATTATATTTCTTCTCCCTCTCTGCAAACCTGACACATTATCCCTAAAGGTATTTAATCCTAACAAATATTACGTTTCACACAAATTTGTCAAATTCAGCATTAAAATTTGATGGGTTTAAGCATCAGATTGATTTTCACATATTCAGTGCTTTCAATACAAGTTTCTTTACCCTGGAAAACTACTCTATGCTGCAAATAATTTCTCTTATTTTGTCATCCAAATTAGCAGTTCCAAAACGAAATGAGTGCAGTTTCACAGTGGCCAATTAACAGTTATTGGGAGAGGATGTTTTCACACAGCAAATAATGTGAGAAATGGGAAATTACAAGATTGTTAACCAATTAGGAGTCTCTGAAAATAAATACCTTCATGAGGAGATCACGATTAAATTGAAAGTTCAGCTGTAGCAACGTTCCAAGAATTGGGAGAGGGATTGGTCCAGGAGGAAGTCGTCTCCGTGCTTGTTGCAATTTAAAAAACTGCGTACTCAAAAGAAATACAACAAAAGCTATAAGAACATGACTTATTGTCAACATTTTAACTGCTGCTTTTACCAGCTTGTCTTTATTGAAAACAGTCTATTGAAGCTGTTAAGGCTGGTTGCTTAACTAGTTTTTTCGTGAGAGTTTAAACTTCATGTAATTATTTATTCCCGCCCCATTCCCTCCCTCCTCATTATCAACCACTCCTTTTCCGTCTGCTCATTACATTTTCACGTTGAAGCATGTTTAATCAATGTATATGCTTCTCCTTCTCACTCAGATTATATTTATCAAATATGGATCACAGGATTTGTAGGGCTGGAATCTTATTAAACTCTAGTCCAGATTTTCCAGGTAATGTAGATACACATATCCACATGCAAATTTTCCAGGTAGTTTTCCGAAACAATTGTAGATGTGTGTGCTCCTACAAATTCTTCATGAATGCTTTTAGAAAAGCAATAGCCACAGCTACAAACTAAGCATGCAATTGTAAGTGGATAGTAAATCTTGGACTTTTAAAAATGTTTAGTATATATATTCCCTTTATATCCAGTAGAGCCACTGATCAAAGGTAATGGCAAGTGCGATCAAAGTAAAAAGCCTAAATTTATCATAAAATAGATACGAGTGTCTAATGCTCGATACACAATGCAAAAGTTGTTAAGCTTTCAAATTTAACTCAAACCATAAGTATATTAATATTTGATCTCATTTTTAAAACTTATTTGCAATAGTAACTTCACTGAGGATTTTGCTTGCCTCCACTAATTTTCCACTTTCAATCTTGACGTAAAAGTCAATGCTGTAAAGGATATTTTAACCAATTGCCAGAAAGCTTGCCAGATGAATAAAGTATATACAGAGCAGGCAGTTGCACATCTAGCAAGAAACACATGAAGAAAAAGTGCAGGAAAAACCTATTAGGAAACCTGAGCTGCAACCAGAAATAAAGGCCCCTTCATCAGGAGTGAAAAAACAGTCAGGACATGAACGTGCCCTGCCTCGCAACTCGAGAATGAATGCAGTAGGTAGCAAAGCACTTTGCCAAGCCTCAACACATGCAAGAAGTATAAATCTGTTGGCAGGGGAGTTTACATGCCTGTTATCAGAACAAGAGAAATCACATGGCGTTTGCTTGTTTACAGAAAAAGCGAAATCAATTTGAATAAGCCTCACAGCTTATTTTTCAAGGCATTCAATTCTCATTTCACCGTCTCTTTCCCCTCAACAGGGGAGAAATTTTACTCTTTAAAAAAAGATTCTGATGGGTTATTTTACCTGCCCTATATCCAGTGTAATTTTACAAAATCTACTTCAAATCCACCTGTTTCTCAGAATTTTTCAGTTGGCATCAATACAGTTCCCTCTGCGGTGTTTTAAGTATTCAAGCTTTTTCCATCTGAACGATTTTCCTCAACAGGAAAAGCCGTTTCTCCAGCGAATCCTTCCATGGGGAAGTTAAAGTGTTGTTAAGGGTATTGTTAATGCTGGCAGGCATCACCCCAAGGCTGTAGTTGAATCAGCCCTTGCTGAAGTAACAGATTTATTCTGGTAGATGCTGAAGGAACACACCTGGGACTAGTCAACGCTATTTGCAAAGAGCATTTGAGAGTCAGCCCTGAGGCACATCGCACTGGTAGAGAGAGCTCATAAATGCATTTGGATTTTTGTCCACAGAGGCAATGGCTCCATGGGGTTCATGTAACAAATTTGCAAGATCAGCTTTATAACTCACAGACAATCCTGAAAGGAAACGGTGCTGTCTCTCGTGCCCTAAAGGAGCAGCACGCCCACGCTTTCCAGCAACGAGTGCAAGAAACGTCCCACTCATCAGCAAGGGCATCTCTTGCTTCAGACAACCTTAAAGAAACCTTCCCCTCCCTGATGCAAGCGGCTCTGGAGACACGCGGCCACGGTCCTTCCCTCCTCCCATTCACAAAAGATGGAGTGGGTAAAACCTGGCGTAGGTCCATCTCGCAAGCCCTGAAAGGCTGGGCTGCTCTAGGGGCTCCAGCGCCGACCCCAGCCTAGGCGATGGCAGGGCGCCCTGGCCGTCCAGGGCATGGCTCTCCCCCGGAGCCCAGGGCTGTAACGCTGCTCCCCGACATCTCAGCACAGCACCGCACCATCTCCCAGCCACTTTCAGACCACGCATGCTCACGGAAAGGCACCTCTCTCTCCCCTTTCTCAGCCTCAGCCTGCTCCCAGCAGCAGCCCAGAGAAGGCAAAAGCCTTCAGACCCTGCCCTGGGGTGAAGGTTTCTCCTTCTGCCTCACCTGCAGCCCTGGCTTTAAAACCTTCAAAAACTTTTTCCTGGTGATGATTTCCTGCAGGAAGGAAATTTCCTGTCTCTTCCAGACTTTGGCCCTCTTCCCTCCGTGAGGCCGAGGCCTTCCCTGGGCACCAGTCGTGTCCTATTTCCCCAGTTTAAAACGGAGGGCCTGTAGCTGGCCACAGGGAGGGAGGAGCAGTCGGGAGAAATAAAAGGGCAAGCAAAGGAGTCATGCAGAAAGCAGGTCAGCACACGTAGTCACAGCAGAGCTGGAGGAGGGAGCGGGTGCGAAGTGACACGGCCCAGCCCAGCTCTCCTCCGCTGCCTGCGTGGGGCGGCCGTTGCGTGGAGCTGCTCTGTCGCAAGGGGCACGCAGTCCTCCCCGAAGGACTGCTGACAGCGTTGCGATAGCTGTTACACAGCAAGCAAGCTGCCCGCCTTGCCCTCAGGTTGTCTCCCAAGGCTTTGGTCCAGATGCTTTTTCTTTTTTTCTTTTGCCAGATCTCCCTGCCGCTGCTGCCCTGTCAGGGCTCGCAGCCCGGCCACCTTCCACCTCGCATGCTCAAGATGGCAGCTCCCGGTTCCTAAAATGGCTTCCTCGGCACCACCTGAGGCAGCCGCCGGCCTTGCAGCACCGCACTGCCCTTCTCTGCAGCAGCGCAGGCTGGGGTAGCCACCCGCGCGGCAGCAGCCCGTCCCCGCGGCTTTGGCTCACCCCAAGGCAGCCCTGCAGCCTCACTCCGTGTTTCTTCTTTATGCTGGTCAAAGGGGTACCCGGAGGGTTCCCTTCCACATGCAGCCTGGTGGGATCCTTTTTGTCTCATATTCCGTTTACTGAGCACCTCTTCCCTTTCCATGAGGAGCCGAGTCAGACTCCCATCTTTCTCTCCGCTCTGCCACTGCATTACGATCCAGGGCTTCTAGTGGGTTGGTTCTTTTTGGAGGCAATACTGTTAATTTCTAAACATAAAAAATAGATGTAATAGATACAACAGATATCAATAGATACAAAAGAATTAAGCAGATATAATTTATGCATGGGTCTATTAAAACTAGAATAATATATCCTTTTCTATTGCTACAGCAGGTAATAAAAATCCAGTTTAAATTATAGTATCCAGCTTTGATCTCCACTTTCACAGAATCACAGAATGGCTGAGGTTGGAAGGGACCTCTGGAGATCACCTAGTCCAACCCCCCTGCTCCAGCAGGGTCACCTAGAGCACATTGCCAAGGACTCTGTCCAGACAGCTCTTGAATATCTCCAAGGATAGAGACTCCACCACCTCTCTGGGCAACCTGTCCCAGTGCTCAGTCACCCTCACAGGAAAGAAGTTTTTCCTCATGTTCAGACCGAACTTCCTGTGTTTCAGTTTGTGCCCGTTGCCTCTTGTCCTGTCGCTGGGCACCACTGAGAAGGGTTTGGTCCCATCTTCTTGGCACCTTTCCTTCAGATACACATTGATCAGATTCCCCCTCAAGCTTCTCTCTCCAGGCTGAAGGGACCCAGCTCTCTCAGCCTTTCCTCATAGGAGGAAAGTAGGAGAAACTACAGTCTCCTGATGATCTTAGTAGCCCTCCACTGGACTCGCTCCAGGAGCTCCATGTCTCTCTTGTACTGGGGAGCCCAGACCTGGACACAGTACTCCAGGTGAGGCCTCACCAGGGCTGATCACCCCAAGGATCACCTCCCTTGACCTGCTGGCAACACGCTTCCTAACACAGCCCGGGATGCCATTGGCTTTCTTGGCCACAAGGGCACATTGCTGGCTCATGCTTAACTTGTCCACCACAACTCCCAGGTCCTTCTCTGCAGAGCTGCTTTCCAGCAGGTCAGCCCCAGCCTGTACTGGTGCATGGGGACTACCTCTGTTGCCCTGAGAATTCCACATTTGAAACCCAGAAATAGGGAGGTCCACTAATTATTCCTCGGGTATTCTCTAGGATGGAACAGATCTTTGCCCTATATGCATTAAATGGAGTAACTCATCAGTAGTGATGATCTTTTCTGGTAATGCCCAAGTAAAGCTTTTTCAAGCCTGTTCACAGAATCCAGCCAGCAACCAAAATGCTCCCGACATGACAGAGTTCCTAAACGATGAAACAAACAGCAGTAGGGACTCGATCTAATACCAGACAGGCAGAAGGCCCCAGGAGCATGGGCTGAGATTCAGAAAATCAAGGAACAAGGACTGAGCAATTTCTGCTTCTTGTGCTGAAATGATGATACTCAGAGGCTTATTACAATAAAATGAATGCAGCGCACACGGCTATTAGGAACAACTTCCCACAGCCAAACTACAACTAATGACGCAAAACATGTTAGTATCTTGTGAAATACATAAGCTTGTTCTTTCATGACAAAATTATGGAAAAATTCCATGTGTTTGGGGAAAAAAAAGAAGGAAGAATCTGGCAGTATTTGGGGAACACTCTATCAGTCTCAATAGGAGTCCTGCAACTACAATGTTTCTGCTGTGCTTCTAAGGGGAGAACAAGCATGGGGAGAGACAAAGGAGGAAGCTGGAATTACCCATGCTGATATCTGTTACCAGTCCATTATTTTGTCTTTTTTCTTAAGTTTTCTGACAATCACCTCCTTCAAAATGATATTTTCTTATTCCTAGTAGTAACAATAAAAACTCAAGCTGCTTTCTGCAATTATGGCATTATTCCCCTGTACCTTCTCTTTGTGAAAGTGAAGCAGCTGCAATTCATATTGTCGTTATCTTCTTATTATCTTAACATATACAAAGCAGTGCTGTTACGGACCTAACTACGGCTACTCTATATGTAATTTAAGAAACTGCATAGAACAGAGTAAGACAAAGGACTGCATAATGTAGGAAGAAAAAAAAACAGGAGGAGGATATGAGAGATACAGAAAGAAGATGAAAGATAAGAGGAACATCTGTTAAATATATGTTGCCAAAAAAGCATGTGAGAAGAGAAGAATAAATGTAGAGATTTCAGTGAGGAAAGTGTAAGAAGCAACAGCAAACAGCACGGGCCTAGAAGATATCCAAAAGAAAAAATTATATGATTTGGAGGACATTGTATGAGGACAGGAAATGGATAGAGGGATGTGCAGGGGAGCTGAAAATACAAAGGTAAGAAAGCACATGGAATAGAAGAGTACTGAACCAGCAGGTAGCAACATTCGGGGACAGAAGAGGGTAAAGAGGAGCTCTCCCTCTCTTACAAGTCTTTTTGTGCATAAAGTCAAAAGTTAAGCTCTCTGCCAAGTTCACAGAAATTGGCTAACAGCTGCTCCCTCCAAAGGAAAATAGTAAAGAGATCTCATATATTATGTAAGACAATTTCATATGCATTTGAAAAATATCACAAGGTACTTCATTCCTAATCCGGATTCACTACAGCACCCACAAAGTGTGCTTGGTCCTCTGAAAGCTTATTTCACACCAGCCGTTGAGGCAAAGAATGATGCCAAATGCAGCCAAAATTGAAAGCAGAAAGGCAGATCAAGTGAAAGAACATCTGAAGTGGCTACTACAGACAAGATACAGGCAGAGCAAAGAGAGTAGAATGGTCTGCAGGGGATAGGATGGCCAGTACCTTCTTAGTCTGTTCCTCCTCAGCCCTGCACCTTCTGAATTCTGCTTGGTGGGGGACTCCATGCCCTCTCAGCCCAGGTAAAGCAGGGGAGCTGGAAACTTACAGGAAAAGCTGAGTGTGTACAGTCACCTTGGGTTGTTAGGCCCTCTCTGCTCCATGCCCTTCTGCAAATAGCCCCAGCTCCTGAAGGCGGAAAGGTGAAGCCTGCATGTTTTTTGTAGTAATTTCAATTGGCTGCTGTCCTTCAGCAGGCACGCAAAAACACAGCCAAGGAAGTGGCACTGAAAGGGAATGCCCCAGCACAACCAAGATTGTCCTTTAGATTAGTTTGTTCCCTGATTTGTTTCTTAATTCCTAGGAAAGGGCTGAAGAGAACTGAAATAGTGGCATTTCACCCTCTTCTCTCCTTCCTAAAGTGGGAGCAGAGCTTCCTTTAAAGCCACAACACCTACAGCTTGCATACCAAGCATGTTCAAAGCTGAATTTCACACTTGGAAATGTTTGCATTTAATCTAACACATGTAGTTTTCCCTAAGGAGTATGAGCAGGCACTTATCACAGATAACTACAGTGTAAGAGTATGCAGTTATGTTTTTATCTCATATTGGGTGTCACTGTAAGGATTACAGTCCAACATACCTTGGAATATTTTGTAAACTGCTTAGATACTTAAGGCTCAAACATTCAAGGCGGATTAAACAGAATCTGAAAAGAGAAAATCATTAATTCTTAAAGGACCCCAATAGCTTATCTAGAGACTGGGCTCAAAACTAAAATTTTAGCAACTTTTATTTGCCCATGTAGGACAGTGAGAGTGACCTTATTCTCTCTCTACCAGCTCACGAAATTGAATGACATCTGGTAGAAGAGTAGTCAAGGGAGAGCCTGGCACTCCAGGACAAAAACAAGTAGCAGACAAATTAGGATAGGGGAGAAATGGGGAAGGTTGCAAGGGTGGTACAGACTGTAGAGATAACAGAACACCTAGGAGAGGCGAGACAGAATTGTAGGGAGAAAGAGGAGATTCTGGAGGGAACCAAGCTGTTGCAGAGGTGGGGATAGAAATATTAGCTGACACCTGACAGATTCAAACCTCACCTATTTTGAGCTCTGTAGACACTTAACAAATGGTACCTGGAACCATTCTCTCACCATATAAAAGGAACAGTCTAAGGCATGGGATTCTTCTTGCTTTATTTGATGGAAAATGTATTAATGAGGTTGCATAGGCACCATTTTCTTTATAATAAATAGATGCAGCCGGCAGCAGCAGCTCTTCAGTTGTATCTGACAGCTATACTTTAGGATTAAGTGATTTTAACATTGGTTCTAAAGGCAAGGAACTGCTGCTTTTATTGACTCTCTTCCTGATGTCCACCTGGATACAAATGAGGCACCCTCTTACCTATGTGGAGTTACTGAGGGGGAGACGTTTGCAGTTCCAGCAAGGAAGGACTTCACACCAATCTCCTACCTATCTGGATGTGCTGCCATCCAGCCCACAGCAGCAAAAAGAGGTGCACCAACCCATAAAGGGGAAGAAACTGGCAACCCCGGTTACATCTTGTATGCAGATTAGTGATTTCACACACCTTTATCTGTTAAATTGGGGTTCTTTAGAATACAAGATCTGAGGAGGTGCCTAAAACAAATACAGATGATAAGAACTTTAATCCTCCAGAAGGCACTATTGGCTTAATCAGTGTATAAAAATAAGCCTTCAAATGTGGGCATACAGTATCCCACTTTGTATCTCGTACAGGAAAAACATACTCCCAATGCTGCCCAAAAATTCCTTGTTAACTGTCAGTAACTGAACTAGTGAAATGTTGAATTTCCACATTTGCCAGTTACTTAATCACTATGCTCACAAGGGGCTTCAAGAAGTCTTCAATAGGGCCAAATCTCTTATTGGTGGTGATAGGCTAATTTACACTGACTAGTATTAAGTCAGCTATCTCTGATAAAGAATCCATTAAAGAACTGAAAAGAATAAATGAAACTGAATAAATTATTGAAGGATTTGAGGTAAACACCACCAGATAGACCACCTGTCATGAAAGAGACATGTTCTCACATTGCTGTCAACCACAGGGACCACAAAAAGAACAATTTATCATCACTTTGTCTCCTTGCTGCTGTCGCTTGTCTTGCAGTGCACAGCTCCTTCCCGGTATTATGAAATGCTCTCCGCACCTGACCTGAAGACGACACTCCCTGGGATTTCATCCCAAGGGCTGAAATGCCACCCACTTCAGTGGGTGAAACCCTGAACCGTCTTGCCAGGTGGCAATGACAGAGTTGCACAGCAAGCTTACATAACAATGAACCTGATCAGTCTGAGGAAATGAGGAACCTCAGATGATATTTTCTGACTAATTTGAAAGCTTCTCCTAAGAGCTTTTCTTTTTTCTTTTTTCTTTTTTTTTTAAAAACTCCTCCACCTACTAATATCCTGGGACAGACTGAAAGGCCTATCTCCCCAAATGCAACTGTGGCTTATGAGAAAGAACGCACCAATCTTTAATCTAGAGACTTCTAATTTGTAGACTTTGCTTTAAATTCTTTCTCCATTAATCCTGTTCCCAGTTAGCAATAAATAAGGCCCAGTTCTAATTGTTGCCTTCATGCCTTTATTTGTTATGCATTATGAGAGTTTTACCAAGATTTTCAAAGCAGAAAAGAGGAATGAAAGATTAACTTTTTGTAGGTACACTCCTCAGAATGCAACTGTTTGAAGAACATCTGTCAGGGTAGTGACTGACATTAACGTTGAGATAAGGAAAGCAAAAATTTTAAGATACGCAAAGAGGGATTCACATGCATCAATCCTCTTGCAGAGCAAGTCCTCCCTGCATCTGTGGAGAACCGTTGCCTATCGAGGAATGGCACAGAACTGGTACGGAGCTGGCCTCATGGTGCTCCCAAAAACAAATTTGGTGTTGACTTCTTTCACCCCTTCTGGCAGGATGAACCTGAATGCTTGTAACAGGGTGGAAAAGAAAATAAAGAGCTCCATCCTTGCCAGCTGCTCCCCCATGCATACACGGTGCCCTGTAAAAATACAGAAAAAGGCAATCAGCTAAGGTTTTCTATCAGACCTCACTTTCTAACTTGATTGCAGTCTTCAGAAGAAACACTATTTATTCTCAAATAGCTAAGGTTTTTTTGTTTGCATGCTTGCTTTCTGCAGACTTTGTCATTTTCTCCCATAATTACTGAATTTGTCACATAACGATTCAGAACTGAAAGGCTGCTTGTATTTCCGCTCTGAAAGTTTTCATCTGTATTTACAGAATGCAGACAGGACACTAGAAATGATCGCCAAGGTTGCAGAGTTTGCATTTATGGGCTTATTAGCACTATGAATTTTGCTGCTACTATTTTGATAACTAGATCTCTCTTCTAAAAGAAATTTTTCTATGTATCATTCCTTCTCTTCCTACCTTTTCACAAAAGATGGCACTTTTTTCTTCTTGGAGATCTTTAGAACAGTGGAATGCATTTATATACCTACAGGTTCTTCCCCAGTTCGTGTCGAGGAATGAATGAGTCTCAAATTACTACTACCTGGAGTAAATAAATCCCTGTTAAGTGCACTTACCTATTGAGAATGGTAAGAATGCTTCTCTGTTTACAAAGTTTCCATCTTCATCCAGAAAATGACCTGGATTGAACTGATGAGGTGTCTCCCATTTTTCAGGGTCAAACAGAACAGAGTCAATATTGGATAAAATTATGGTGTTCTGGAAGAAGGAGCAGCTACTTCAGTTCTGTCTTACTGTTCATATTCATCACATAAGCACATAACGACAGAGGAGCAAACAATTTAAAGTGCTAACTAAAGTCTAATTTTTGAAAATGAGATCAAGCTTTCAAACATTCATAAGAAGTTTAAACTTTTGAGAATGTTATGATTTCTTCTTTTCCTTTATTATTTGCCACCAATAAATTCAATAAAATAAATGGCTTTATTTTTACCTTGTTCAAATGTGATGTTTTTATTTTTCCTTTTGCTGCTGTATTTTTAATACTTACTCAGCTGTTGACTTACAGAATATCATGGATAAAAATTTAATTTTTCTGCTTTGTTACATTGTAATTTCTGCAGCACTAGACCAGCTTTGAGCAGATCCAGAAAAAAAGGAATAACAATGAAACTATATGAAGAGCAATTATAGGAAAAGATTTAGAAATAAACCCCAATGTATCTTTCAGTTACAAAACTCAAAAGTACTTTATTTTATTGTTACATTTGCAAGATACTGTAACTGAAACCTTGTGACATGAAAATAATTTCAAATTTCCAAGTTTTGCAGTAAAACTTTTTTTTTTTTCCATTTTTGGACTGCTCCTGTTCACAAGCTGATAAGCCCATTTGGCACGGGACAGACCTGAGATTGCTGGAAATTGATTTGCTTATTTCCGGTCACCATTTCCAGGTTCTCTACTGGCAGAAATCATGATCTATGAAGCTACCATTAATAAAGACAAAGCGCACATTTCCTTGTAATAGGCCAGCTTTAGAGACAGTCATATCTTTGAGGACGCAAGAGTTCATCTCCCCGTTCAGAAAAGCCTTCAAAAGGCTTTCTGGATGAAACTTCGTAAGTTCTTCATAACTTCATACTAGAGACCTATCAATGTCAGTGCTTCAGTGGTTCTTAATTACTAATGCTTTCCAACTAAATGAGCAATTAAAACAAAAGAAACGAAAAAAGAACAGTGCTTTGGGAATCACTAGCTAAGGTAGCTTCAGTAGTTAGAAAAAAAAATTTAAATAATTTTACAAGATTTTAAAATGATATCAGATATTCAAATAAAAAATATCTTTGTACCTTTGGAATATGAAATCCCAGCAGCTCCGTATCCTTCACACTCTCTCTGGGAAGGGCAATTAAGATAATACTACTGTATCGCTGGATCTCATGAATTACAGCATTTGTATAGGGAACCTTCTTTCTGTCCTCGTAGCAAATTAAATGGGAGGGACCCAGAACAGTGTCCAGCTCCTTCTGGACTTTCTCTAATGAGAAATATTCATCTTTAAATACACAACAATCTGTAAACTCTATATTCATCATTTTTCCTATTACTTTTTACAGTAATTAAAAACACCCAACAAAATAATTTATAAATTAAAATTTATTTTATAAAAATAAGAATCCCTTCAAATTCCCATGCAGGTTATCGAGATAAAACTGGACATTGAACTTGTTTCTACGTTGCATATCTAAGCAATATTTTAAAAGTAACAGTAGGAAACAAAGTCCTTTTATGAGAACATTTAGGCTCCTGCTGCATATATTGCTTTGGGGTAAATTATAAAAAGGCTTGCATTATTATTTATTATTAGATGCTGGGAGAAAACTGGAAAATAAAATATTAGTCATGTAGTCGGGGATCATTTTAGTAACTGAGCAGCAATTGTTCTCCACCCAGAACCACATACATTTTGCTTGTCGTTTACAGATGGTGTAATTACTATTCTGTAATTATTTGCCTGGGGAAACATTTCTACAAATGAATTTTTTCTCAAGGACACTATTTTTATGCTTAAAATCTGAGCTGAAATGGCAATTGTTCGATTAATACTACAACCTTTATCACTGCAATTAGACTGACCCTATGCACCAGGAAACTTGCAATCATCCTTATATAACCTGAGAGGTAGACAGATCATGTGAAAATTCATTAGATATGTGTAATCCAGGTTCAAATTTTAGGTTTTTGAAGGGTGGTTGAGTAAGAATAATGGGAGATCCTTTCTCCTTACTTCTCCTACCACTTTCGTCTTACTAGTCTCCTTATGTACCTGGTCCCCAGCTTAGATAAGGCTCTCAAAGGTGAGGCCTTTGGAGGGACTTATATACCTTTTAATGTTTTGTATTCTGCACACACTGATTCTTCCTTTCCACTTATTTTCACTCTGCCAACCTGTATCTTTTGTCTGTGAATGTCACTGTTAAAGGCACACAGTTTCAGCTACTCGGCCCAATCTTTTTTATATCTGTGTGCATACATATATATATATATAGGTATTTGAGGTTTTAAGTTTCATGGAATAAACACACATGAACAACCTCCCACTGCACTGAAATTATTTCTGCTGCAAAGAACCTGGAGCATATCGAAGAGTAGCAGTCATGGGTCAGAGAAGGTGGTTTACATCTTGACTAGTCACCTAAAGACCCCATTTTGTGTTTGGTAGACGTCTAATCAATATTGTTAGTGGAGGGGCAAGGGTGACATTAACCTTATCCTAGAGTAGAGTCCTCCATTTGATCAGATGAATCACACCCTCCATTAAACTAGATCTCCCAAAAAGGACGCCTAAAATGACTAGCCTCTATCTTAGGAATGATAGAGCAAGAAATGGACACATGATGCAATTCACCTGATTCATCAGCTACTAATCAGCATCTCTACCGTTCTTTGAACAAGCTCCATTAATATTTGAACCTCTATAGTTTCTAAAAAGTTGCAGAGTTGTTTGGGTGCACTCACCTTGAATATCTGGATAAACCACCATATAAAGCAATGCCCAACGTAAAGTGGTGGCTCCAGTTTCTGTGCCTGCCAGAATCAGGTCGAAAATACTCTGAGTCAAATTTTCTTCATTATATGTAGCATCAGCATCTCCTTTAGTCTGCAGATAGGAATCAAAAAGATGAGGTTAAGGCATACGAAAAAGAAGTGCGTCACAAGAATATACACTGATACTATTCAAAAAACAACAACAAAAAAAAGAGAACTAGAAAATAAAGCTTTTTGAATAATATAAAAAGATTTTCTAATTTTTTAATTGTAAATTTATCCCATCCTTAGGCACGTTTTGCTCTTCAGCAGTGACAAAGCTAATGAGCTTACCTACTTTCTACTCTCACTGGAATTCCCATCGTAATAGTCATTTATAGCTGTATCTTATCATATGCAGATCTGTTATTATCTTGGTTATAGGAAATCTACTGTAAATCCTCTCACATTATTATTTCCTCCTCCCCCTCCTGCTATAGAACAGTTTCAGCTTTTTTAAAAATTCATCCACCTATAAACAAGGATAAATTGTATATTTCTTAATTGGTATTAGTATCATAATCAAAGTAGCACTTAAAATCCATAGATGTGCAATGGAGCCACAGAGGAGTTGAAAGCAAAGATACTCACTTTGGCTATCTGATCCAAATAGAAATCAATAAAATCTTGATTTTCCTCTGTTTTTCCTTTTTTCTTGTGGCTTTCAATCTCTTCTGCTAATAAAGCGTTCACAAAACTTATGTCAGACATAGCCTTCTTGCATGGTTCTAGGAAACGCCTTGCAAACCAGGGAAACCATTCAAATACCTAAAGAACAGAGATTTAAGAGACATGGTTCATTTCTGAGAAGCTAGATTTGAATCCTAACATAGGCCTGTGGGTAGTGGAAGAAGTGAATGAAAGACACTGATTACTACATCTTCACCATTACATCTGAAGGCCTATCCAGTGATCCATTAAAGCCTTTCTTAATCCTATTTTTCCTGAAGCAGAATTTCCCTTAGCTTTATGCTTTAGATTTTCTAGTATGATGTACGAAGGATAAATCAGGTTCCTCTGTACCCCAATTCCTTACTAGGCTGAACCTCAGCAGTGAGGACAACATAAAGAAAATGCCCCTGCTCTCCGTTTATCCAACATCAGTATCATTTCTCTCTCATCATTAAAAAAACAGATCCAGATTCAGTTTCTTTGACCAATCTGCTCAACTGGAAATAGAAATATCCAAACCCAGATTTCTTAGTATTTTAATAGAGGATATTGAATGCATGGGAACTTCACTCAGATAGGTCTTCTCTTCGACAAGAAGCATAGTCAAACATATCACATCTGCGTGATATGCAAAAAACGTTATGATCTAAAAATATATCAAGTCACATAGATTCCCTACTGTTTATTCTTTTTTGTTAACCTAGTCACATTCTTTCACTTACACCTTTATAAAACTGCATCTCTGCAGTACAGAGACAGAATAGTTTTTACATTGACTCATCCCATTCCTCTGCTTCATTTCCTTTTGTTTGTTCCCTTTATAGATTGCACAGTGCCCTTCCAGATGGCAGAATTAACCCTTCAGCTTAAATTATGCATTAGGTTATAACTCCTGGCCTCACCTATTTAAATAGCAGCTAGATTGCAAATGTGCATCTTCTCACAAATGTATTCAGATTCCTGACTTGTTTCTTCTTCGTCCCACTGCACAATTTTGCTTACGGCTATCTGTCCACTTACCAGAAAAATAAATTAGAACAGGCAATCATTAAATGATTTTACATCACTACTAGAGACAGTAGGACAGAATTAAACATTGGACTAGAATGCTTTGGTTGGCTATGGACACTCCATTAATATAGTTGCTAAGAACAGGCTATACAAATACCTACTGAGAATAGTTTAGAAATAACTGATCCTGCATTAGATGGTAGCTTAAGAATCATTCCAGCTGCATCTTCTGGGAGAAAAATCATAAGCATTTTGATTTGTTTATCAAAAGCATCAAAATTTAGGACTTGAATGCTCGTTTACAGCAATTTTCAGTGAGTAAGAGACGGGAAAAAAGTGAAAAAGCATGCCCACTGAGTTCCAGCAAGTTCTGAAGAAGTAGGCTGCCACAGTAATGAGTAAATTGACTTCTTGACTTTATACAGTATTGTGGTTTTCATTCATAATTGTTAATAATTGTGTAAAATTGCCCTTTTTTGAGGCAGTCTGTTCCATGATGTTTGCAGCAGCAGCCACAACGTCACACAGAGGCAAGACAGCAAATTCTTCCGTCTGTTGGACCAGGTTTGAAGTTGGGAACCGCTCTCTTGCACAGAGGCAAACATCATCCAGCAGCTAATGGAGAGCAACTTCCAGTGAGCATTACTGAATTCTCACAAGGATTTGCAGATGTGGTAGAGGTGTTGCTGCCAAAAACTATAGCAAGGTGCCACCGATAAGTATTTGCACATGTTACCTTTGTGCAAAACAGTTGCTCTAGTTAAGGTTCTACAAGGTTAAAAAACAGTAGTGAAGGAAGCAGTTAAGGGCCATGTTACTCTTTTGATAGTTATTGACTGTCACATGATTTCATATAGTATAGAAAGTCACTTTATCAGACAAAATTAAAAATAAGCCTACTTCAGAGCTTCTCTTTTTTTTTTTTTTGCCTGTATTTTGCCACTGAGTTTCAGGTATAGTTTCAAACACGGGTTGTACAGGTAGTGCTCTTGCAAGAAAATCCTTCATACAGCTGCTAAATACATAGCAACCCTATGAGTTCCCATCTCTTTCCACCAGAGATACACGTGTGATTTTATGCTATGATGAGGCATAAGAAATTTAAAAAAGTCTTAAACTAGGCTTCTGGAAGTGCTGTTCTGAAACATACTCCAGCAGTTCCAGCTGCATTAGTATTTACTTTTGTTATAAAACCATTTAGAAAGTTGCCTTTTTCACTGTCTATCTGTATAAAATAAAGACACAAATAATAATTTTCCTCACAAAAAAAGAGACGCTGTTCCCAAATGCTGCTAAATCATCAATGGCTTCAATCAAGCGGCGAAAATTTTCATCCTCTACAGAGAAGCGATGTCCAAAAATCACAGCAGAAATCACATTTGAGATAGCTTGAACAACAGGTACTGTGGGGTCCAGAGGCTTTCCTGTAAACACAGTGAATAGCACTTACTGTTCCTGCTTTCCCTACTGATTAGAAAGATAAGATAACATTTCATCAAACACTTCTGATGCTAATTAGATTGCTGCATGGAAAATTGCAACTTACCAGCAAAAAACTCAAGTAAAACGTAACTTCAGAAACCTAAACAAAATGTCATTTAGAAAAGAGGAGACTGCTCATAGGAGCAGGAGTAGCAAAAGTAGTGACAAAATACCCAGATTTCACAAAACCTTGGCATCAGTAGATCTTGTGTTTGACAATACTTAGGACAGAGAAAAGGTGAGCTGAGACAGTGTATGAATGAGTAATTGAACTTAAAAGGGATCTCCTCCACCTGAATAACAAAATATTTGAGAGTACCTACAAGTTCACCCCACTCTTCGGCAGTGCAAACTGAGCAAACAACTTCTTACTACAGAGGTTACCACACACCTCATGAGGCGAGCTTTTCCCACTGCTCTTGCCAGAGCAGAGCCATGGGATTTTGCAGCCTTGGCCAAGACTTTGAATATTTCATGCCTTGTTTTTCTTTTCTGTAGAGGAATATGGGGTGCTAGTTTTTGCTGTTACCCTGATTCTGTGATCATAAGTAATGTAGAACTGGCTAAGAAGTGATAACACTGAACAGAGAGCGACTATGGAGTTTCAGTTCTAAATTCATACTGTTGGGTTTTATACATAGCACTTTTGCAAGGAAACGTCTCTCACAGATCGTAAGATAACAGGCTCTTGAGACTCAGCTCAACATGTATTCTTTTAAACCATTTTATGTAATCAAGTAAATAATTTCAAAAGCTACAGGTGACCCATTCCTAAGCAAAATCAGTGAGCACTGCTCCACCCACTGCACAGATTGACTTGCTCGCCAAGTACAAGTGTTACTAAAAAGCATATACCATTTGTTTTCTGCAAGTACTCCACCAGGCGATGGGCCTCCTCTTGTACTCGGTAGTCATGGTCTTTTTTCCCTACTCCCATTTTCCTCATTATTGAGATTCCAAAGCGCCTCTGTTGCCTCCAGAGATGACCATTAGAGAACATAACACCTAGGATTATAATGAATCAATTATATGACTCACTAATATTTATTAAATGCAAAATGACATATACAGGAGGGGCTATATCTTCACATAATCTCCCATTTGAGAAATAAATCTTATCAGTTTTCCTCACTACTTTCTGTCATACAAAATTATATGAATTGGAGTCATCCTCAGAAACCAGTGTAAGTGCGTGTAAGTTTGGGAGTTAAAAAGCTCAAATTAGTGTTAGATACTCACTAGAAGTTATGCTTGTTTTCCAAATGTATTTGTTAAACTATATTAGACATATTCTGTTTTTCTATCATGTTGTTGCAATTTGCACCTAGTTTGACATTTAAAAATGACTCAAACCTAAGAAAGATTTAGATGTTCCTGCTTTGGAAGGTGAGGTAGAGTAAAGAAAGTTCTATGAGAAACTACCAGCAGGTGCTGAGGTGCAGTCTCCCCATTATATCACCAATGTATCTACGGCACCAACATATCTGTATCCACTAATACACCACCTCAGTATTTGACCCAGCAATGCTTCAAAGAAGCTTCTCTTTCATTCCAATTTTTCTGGGGATTTTTTGTATGCAGTCCTGCAGCATTCCTCTTTCCCCTCCTCTCTTCTAGTCTAGTCATTTAGCTCCTGTATAGAAACTCTTACAATAGCTCTGTTCTGCTGTTACTGTTCAGACGGTACTCACCTAAAAGTGATGTTTCATGAAAACTCACCAAAATATTTACCTTTTTTCCACTACAAATTACACATTTGGAGGGTCTATATCAGTTTCTAAAAACAGGAATGGAGAACATGAGAAAAGAATCTGTGAAAATAATAATTTTGAAAAATAATAATTACCATTTCCATGAGTCAGCAATTCAAAGACCATTGAGGTTGGCCTTCCAGCAACCTCTTCAGCATGGGCAGTCAGACCCTCCTTCACTGCCTGAAACCCTTGCAGGACAATTACAGGAATGTTTGAAAGCCATAGTGTGAAAATGTTGCCATGAGCTTTGGCCACCTATAGAACAGAGCAGCATCAGAAAAACATGGGTGAGAACCAGCATAGTTAAGCTAAACATGGTGAACCTGTTCTTTTCCCTTGGCTGTTTCCCCAGGGGTACCTAACCTTGAAAAGAGAGTATCAAATCCATTTCTTAAATATAGTATAGCTTGAAGCTAGATTTCTATTTAAAAAAGAGTAGGATTATTAAAGGGCATGATGTTCCTAAAATGTCATACATCCAATACTGCCAACATCTGTAATGTTATTTATTGCATATCTTACAATTCATACTCATTACAGATGAAATCTTACACTTTTGTAAGAAGATATGTTAGCGCATGACTTTTACATGAACTATCTACAGGTTCCCCTTTGTGTGGTAAGTGTATGAAAAACATCTGAATAGGTGGGTAAAGTAGGATTCCCCCTCTCCTTTCTAGCTCAGCTATGATAGCCATTACACAGTGCGCACAGCCATCGCTAAGGCAGGTGGACAGAACAGCCCTGTCCCTGGCCAGAGAATCAGGAGCTGGAATAATAAAAGCAAGAGAATACAAGGCTGAGGGAATTGCAGGAGCGCAGGTCGAAGTAGCAAGTCTGTGGGGCAGAGCGGGCTGTTGGAAAAAGAGAAGAGTGGGGAGCTGCCATGACGTCCTAAGAACTGCAACACTAGAGAAGTACAAAATTTTGCCGTCTGTGAGCAAACAAGAGGGATCAGATACAAATGTCAAGCAAGGATTTATGTCATAGGCTTGCAGATTTTGTATCAATCTAAGGTTGAATTTCACTTTTGGAGGCACTAATTCATGGCTTTTGAAATCTTGGAATGAGCAATCCTGCTCTTGAGGTTTGTGAGATCAAAAAGAAAAGAAAAGGCAATATGCACTGCGTATAATTTTGCGTTGTGAGTTATACTACTTCACCTTGCAGTATGCAAGTCAGGAGAAGAGAGCTGGCAGGACAGGGAAGAACCAGAGGAAAAAGCAGGCTGAGAATGAGGAGGCAAAGTGAGGTACTATTACTCATATTTAAATGTTAAACCCCTACTATACACTTTAGGAATATAAAACATTAGGATAAAATTTCTAGAAGTGCTCTGCATTACAACTGGACATAGAAAAGAGTTCAGTTCCAGTGCAGGCACATAATGAATTAGTTCAGGTACTTAAAAGCTCAGTCAAGCTCAGCTGATTGAGGTGTCTTTTAAAAATCTAACCAAATCATATGTAATCAAAAATTTATTTAAACATCTTTTGAAAATCTGTTCAGTAAGCCTAACAAACTCATTGTTTCTCTACTGAACACTCACATGCACTCATCACTATTTCTTGGGAAATCTAGAAGCTGCCAATGTGACAGTAGTCAAAAGGCAAACATTTGAAATTCTCTACAATCTGAAAGTTTGTCTTTTAAAATGTATCTTTTTCCTATTCATAAGATAGAAGTACTAGCATCAGTATTATTTTATTCACGTGCACCTAAGGTTTCAGTGACACGTTTCAGAAAAAGTTGGTGTATTTCGTATCAAGAAACAGACTATTTAATGATCCCCATCAATTTCCATGCTTACACAATCTAGAATAAATCCTTCCTTAACATTCAAAAGAAGACCATGTTATCAAATATATAATCATTCTTCAATCAGCTTATGAGTCCATTAATTATCTGCCTGAAAATACATACTTTTTTAAGGATGTCATGATGAATTTGGAAGTTCATCTGCAGCAGATTGCCAAAGAAGGGATACGGAGTTGGTCCAGGAGGATATCGTCTTCGTAGCCATTGCAGTTTCAGAAACTGCATGAACAGCAGAGACACAGCAAAAGATATGAGCGCCACACTTATTGTTAGCATTTCACTTCTGATTTAGAAGACTACCTTGCGTCTGAAAAGCTTCTGTATACATAGAGGATAAATCCAGTTTATCTTGCTCTGCTGGTACCTCCCTAAGAAGAAAAAAAGATCTTCAAGTTTCTGTACCTCTCAGTCCTTTCCTTTTTAGCACTTCTTTATACTTCCTGATCCCAGAGAATGAAGTCTTAATGCTTATTTTTAAGCATATATGGCATCAACCAAATTATATTACAGCTACAAATCTGACAGGTGTGGTTTTTCAAGGGAGATCAAATGGAGGTTAATTATATGTCTCTCTGTGCAGAGACAGCTGTTGTGACAAAAATCTCTGCCACAGTGCTGGTTTCATAAAGGGCTGGTTTCTTTTGCAAGAAAAGAGAAATCCAGATGAATTTCCTGAGGGTTGGCTACACACCTAAGCACTACAGGATTACTGGAAAGTTCACTCCCATCATTACTGTTAAAAACATGCATCAACCATGCACTCTGCTCCTTCACTCACCTCGTGTTATTGCTTGATTCCTGTGTTCTCACCTATTCCTTTCACATTTTATTTTTCCCTATGGTTTAAATTGTAAGTGCTTCAGGAGATGGCCAGACCTTTTAACTTCATGTCTAGAGTATATAAAACAAAAAAGGCCTTAATCTGTCATTGGGTGACAGAGTTTGATAATTATAATGGCACAACATGAAAGTGTCCACCCACCAAACAGTTTGTTCAGCTGCAAACAGGCGGGACTGCAAGCCCTTCAGGACCAAGTAGAAAGCAATAGTTCCTCACCCTCTCCAACTGCCTCCTGGCTAATTCCCACTGCATTGCCTGAAGCAGGAACAAAGATGAGACAGAACAATCTTTGCTAGCTTCTTTCACAAGCACGTTCACGCAAGGAGCAATTCCATTCAAGAGCCATGGATTTCAGAGCCTGTATGCAGGGAGAGCATATGCCTCTGCGAAGGGGGTCATTTCAGATAACATAGCTTTGGGGCTTCTTTGGCGTTTGCTCGAGATCAGCACCAGCCCAGCTTAGATTCAGTTTATGTGGCTCAATTAGCAGCACTTGAAAGCCCAAGAAATCATGTTGATGGCTCAGCTGCTCACATGCCAAACCTACAGACCTTTGAGTTAAGAATTTAAAAAGAGCAATTTATTACTGTGCATTTTTTGACATGCCACAACTGAAACGAAGCAAAACCAAAAAGCAACAGACTCCACATACCTAATTGGGAGAGGGGACGCGAATGCCTTCAGGGCCCCTGAGGCTCACCTGCCTTGCCCACTGGCAGCAGGCACCGGGCCCCCATCCTTCTGAGCAAGCCTAGCTGGCTGCTCTGCATCTCCCCTGGCCCTCTAGGTGCCTCTGACTTTTCCACACACCTTTTCCATGTGTCTGTGATTGCACCTTACAAGTTGAGGCTTGAACTACCTGCATTGGGAAAGGCAGCTGCAACCACTTTGCCATGCCTTCAGGAAAAGAGGTTAAAAGAGGTTCTCCTCTCCCCGCTTCCTTACAACCCTCAGAAAAAAGGATGTTTGTCCTGTGCTTAGGCTTTTGACTGAAGCACACTGTGCAGACCAGCCTGTGCCCTACCAGTCTCATAGCAGGTTATCTACACTCCATTACCTATGTTCCCTGACCCAAAGTCAGTCCCAGAAACAATCTCCACTCCCACCCACAAAGCACTTAGCAGCTAAGCTGTCTCCCAGGCAAGGACTGAAAGCAGCCCTTCAGAGAAGGAGCTTGCCCTCCCAATCTAATGGCAGGTTGTCAGGACATTCTCTCTATCCCATCTCCTTGCCACCCCACCCTGAAGAAAGATGCTAGGAAAACACATCCCTTTAGATATCAGCCAAAAATTCTGAGGGAGGTGAGCAGAAGCTGAACAGAAATGGGGCAAGCAGGAGCATGCAAACAAAACTCAATTCTCCAAGAGGGCCAATGCAACCCATAACTTGTAGGGAGACAGTCTCTAGGACCAGGGATTTATGGCAATCTTTGGTCAGAGCAGAGGATCCCTCCCCAGGAGCAGACCAGCCTTCTCCCTTCTCCTCCTCTCTCCTCTGGCATTGGCTCACCAGTCACTGCTTGAGGGCACAGTGTGGGGGCTCTGGAAGAAAACTGAAAAACTCTATAGGGGCTGCCTTCTCCTGCTCCTGCTCCGCCAGGTGCCCCCCAAACTACTGGCTTAAGCCTTCAAGCATAGGAGGAGCATCCCAAAGGTATTTGCCATGAGTCTATTCCATGCCACGTTCCATTTCTCCATCTGGACAGGCAGTAGGTCAAGACACAAGCGCTGCTGGCATGTACAGAACACCGCAGGATGCTAACCTTGTCACTAACTGCCTCATTTGCACTAGCCCCAATGCTCCTGTATAGCATGTCACAGTTGAAGCCCATCTGCAAGATGCCTGCAGAAACTGAGGATGGAACCAGGCTCGCACCCAGCACCTTTCCTGTGAGCCTGAAGTGGCTGCTAAGTGCCATGCAGGGTCTCTGTGTCACGTGGCTGTGGGACATGCATGGCTAGGGGAAGTCACAGAAGCAGGATGTGGTGCTCTACTCACATTCAGTGCCTGAGCAAGGGCAGGTGCCTTGCCAAAGGGCAAGAGGAGAGATGAAGAGCCTCATCTCTGTGGCTGCCTGCTAACCCAAACACTGAGCTCTCTCCAAGCAAGCAATGAGGGCTACCAAGATGATTAGAGGGCTGGAGCACCTCTCCTATGAAGAAAGACTGCAAGAGCTGGGCCTGTTCAGCCTGGAGAAGAGAAGATTGAGAGGGGATCTCATAAACGTGTATAAGTATCTGAAGGGGGAGTGTCAGGAGGATGAGGCCAGACTCTTCTCCGTGGTGCCCAGCCACAGGACAAGAGGCAACGGGCAGAAACTGAACCACAGGAAGTTCCACCTAAACCTGAGAAAAAACTTCTTCACTGTGAGGGTGACAGAGCATTGGGGAACAGGTTGCCCAGAGAGGTAGTGGAGTCTCCTTCCCTGGAGATATTCAGAACCCGTCTGGATGTGATCCTGGGCTTGAGAAGATGATCTCCAGAGGTCCCTTCCAACCTAAACGATTCTGTGATTCTGTGAGAGCAGCCACATTCACAGTTCCTCCACAGACCTGAGACCAATGCATTTGCTCCACCATGATCTTCATGTGCCTCCTTCTAAAATTAGGCCTAGAAAAGCAATATAGGTGCCCAGGCTGGAATCACAAGCCCTGGCACAGAGGGGATGCTGAGACCAGCCATGATGGTGAGAAAAAATTTCCCTGGACTAGATACAGCCGCCTTCTCCTTGAATTTTATACAGTTCTGATCACTCACCCTATCTGGATGGCAGTAATGAGATAAGCAATCTCTAAGAACAGCCTTCAGATCAGTCCCCCTCTGGGGGAGATTTTGGTAGGCAAGCATTGTCAGGAATTGCAAGGCATGAGACAGTCCTGCTAAGAACAGCAGGAATACCATACAGATAGGGCTGCAACAGAGCTATTTGCAAAAAACAACCAAAAAAAAGGGAAGATGAGAAACTAAGGTATAGGGTAATTACAGTGGAAAAGTGTCAAAAATACGTGCTAATTTCAGCTGCATTTATTTTATATCTGGCTGATATAGTCCTATATTCACATAGATACTTGAGACATGGGTATCAACACAACAGACAAAACACCTCACATACCTACTTTTGCAACACCATCTTTATAGTCATAGAAAAACTAAATCCTTGTTTTGCAGTAGGGTACAACCCACCCTCCACTCCCAACAAAATCTGCACCAATGCAATGCCATAAAGCATCACACAGATATACCAGAGCTAGATATGGACTAGAAAGCAGGAGAGCCGCATCAGCTTGATCTGCTTGGGCCAGTGAGCTTACACATCTCTTTTGCTGTTGCTACCACTCAAGGCTCAGCAGGAGTCAGGTTCAAACTTAAGGGAGTCATGACAAAAGTATTCATTTAAGTCCCAGACAAGAAGCCTAAGAAAAGAATATTAAAACTTCAGATACTGAGCTCCCTCACAAACATGAATCAAATTGTTTAACAAATAAAGTTTACATGTATCATGGTGGATAAACAAGACAATGATAACTAACCCTTGAAGTGCAATTACAATAACAATTGCAGAGCCTTTTCCTCTGGGAAGGAAACCGGTGGGGCAACAGAGTGCTTGCTACTTCTGCTGGTAGCCTGGACTCTGAATTTGATTTTTAAATCTTGCTGGGTAACAAGGCCAATCTCAAAGTGTGAGCGGTTTCTGGCACCTGTTCCTCTCTAGCTGCACCTGCTAACCCTGCTTGGGCATGCTTCTGCTAGCTGCTTCTTGCACGCCTGCTCCCTCTGCTATGCCTTATAGCTGCACCTGCTAACCCTGCTTGGGCATGCTTCTGCTAGCTGCTTCTTGCACGCCTGCTCCCTCTGCTATGCCTTATGTACAGGGACTCTGAACGCCAGCAGCTCTGCTAAGTCTCCATTAGCTCAGCTCCTGAAAGGCTGCATGTGACATTGAGAACTATATAGAGCCCCTGTGCTCACAGAAAGCTCTCAAGAAGTTTGCTTCTCACACACCTGTCAGAAAATTCTACATACATTTGTCACGCAACACGCATCCCTCTCTTGCAAGTGCCAAGTTTCACTTCACAAGACTGCAAGTTGTTCCCTTAATTGTGTTTTTAGCACATCATCATTAAAGAGGCATGGCTGGCCTAGACTACTGAACACTGTTATAAATACAATTTTATCCACTCTGTGATAGAACGCCCTTTTTAATGGAAATACCTCTCAAATATGCTACACCAATATATGCAAAACAAACATTTTCAGGCCAGCCACCTGGTCCTTTACCATTTACGCCCCCTTTGATCCACCAGTGTTGTGGCTCCTCATCAGGATTCTTGGGGAGGGAACACGAGGGGTTTTTGCCTTCACTTTCAGCCTGAGTCACCAGCCACACACTCAAGTGAAGGGTTGCACTGATGCAGCTCTACCAGTTCCATATTCAAGCTATCATTGCCACATGGCTCTGGGCTGCATAAACAAACCAGCTGGTTCACAGCCGTTTCAGGCATTCCTCCACAACTCTCTTCCCCCATGTAAATACAGCAAAGGGCTCTGGTAACACACAGAGACAGCACCTCCCAGAAGTGTATTTCTATATCCCGCTCTAGAATTGAGAATGCCTCCCACTTATTTCCAAGACCTGGCTTTTATGTTTCTTCTCCTCAAGTAAGATTGGTGTTGGGCCTCTAGAAAGACCAGATACTATAATTATTCTCTATCTTTATTTCTTTCACAATACAGCAGAAAAACATACAGAGATTTTCTAAACACAGGCAACAGTGAAGCCAGAGTATTTTACAGTGCCTGTTTCTTAGACACATGACAAGATAGGGTTAGATTCACACTGAATTTGTGCTAGAAACGAAGAACATAGAAGACGCACAAAAGATCATCACACCAGCAAACCTGTGGAAATGCCTCTCCCTCAAATGTGTGACACATTGCAACTTAGCAAAGAACTGCACAGATCTTATATGGATGGGGTTTCATTGTGCTCCCAAAGATAATCTGCGTGTTGACTTCCTGAACTCCTTCTGTTGGGGTGAACTTGAATGTCTGCAACAGGGTGCAGAAGATGATGAAAAGCTCCATCCTTGCCAGCACCTCTCCCAGACACACACGGTGGCCTGCAGAGGGAGAAAGGGAAGAGCAGTCAATCCCCAGAGGGGGCTCTCTCAGACACTTGTTCCCCACCTTTTCCAAAGAGCTTCAGTCAGCCTCATCACGAAAGACAGACTTGGCTGACTTGACATCATCTCTCAGATTGAACTGACTAAACAATTACAATGGAAGAGATGTCTGTAACTTTTCTTTGCAGGATCTAGTCAGAATTATAGAAAAAGATACCAGAGATGCTTCTCGGCAGTTTCATACTTTATCTCCTGCTACTACAAACTCACTTTCAGTCTTGTAAGACTAAATGAGAATGACAAGGAAGCTTCTTTAGGTTCCCTCCCTTCTTCTACTTTACGTAAGTACAAGATAACTTCTCTTCACTAATGGCAGTGAAAAGTCAGAACAGAGAAGACAATTTACAGTTGACTAGACAATTTCCTACGTGATGTTTCCAGAGAAGACAACTAGTTAAAGAAAAAAATGTTTCCCAATTTGTCAATTAACTTTGTGCTCAGGATATAATTTCTGGTCAGAGAAAAAGAATGACCAACTCCAAAGCTTAGTGGTCAGGCCATTCAGCTGGGATGTGAGAAACCAACGTTCAAATTCCTGTTCTGCCCAGCCTAGGCTAGGAGCCTGGACTTGACATTTCCACATCCCGGCTAAGAGCTCTGACAAACAGGCTATTCATAACCCTGGCATGATCCCCAATAGCTTTTGCTGAAGCTATGTCACTTACATACACATACACAAACACACACACACAGGGTGAAAGAGTGACTCCAGAAGCATCCCAGAAAAGACATAGTCATCTGGGATGTATTTGATCCAGGTTCATATTCCTGCACCAATGACTACTGAATTGCTTATATAAAGTACATCAGCTCCAGCAGAGCATCCTGCCACAGAACAGCCACTAAAGCATAGCCGGGCATATGCTAAGGACTCAAATCCGCAAATTACTAGCAATTGTAGAGCCTTACTCCTTTTACCTTCTCTACTTCTTCACAAAAATCTAAGATCAAGGGATCACACAATTACCAAACAACTTTTTTTTAATCGAAAAAGGCTGGGAAAACATGTGCTCCTAATTTTGGATTATGCTCTGTTTGGCCTTTTCTGCAATGAAAATAATACAACGTTACACTCACAGCGTAACCCACACAAACAGGTTTAGCTGTCAATGAACTTACCTGCTGAAAAGGCTGAGGCTTCTCTGGCCACAAAATTTCCATCCGTGTCCAAGAAATGACCAGGGTTGAACTGGTAAGGGGTTTCCCAGTATTTAGGGTCAAAAAGAGCTGAGTCTATGTTTGGCAAAATGAGAGTACCCTGCAAAGAAGATGGTGGTGGTTCAATTCTCTTTCTTAAGACTATACAGAACTCTCACAGAATACAGGTTTAACTCGTGTGAAATTGTGCTTTTGGCAAGCATTTTCACTCACTGTCTATAAGAAACATGCATGACCAGGGGGCATGAGAGGAGAAAAGTGCTATGTGCCAGTGCTGTCACCAAGACCTATGTCTGTCCTTAACTGAAGGGAAAAGGAGGGAGGAACATGACTGCCAGAAACTTTACTTTGCCAATACCAAACGCTGGGTTCTGGGCACAGAGATTGCTGCTCAGCTGCCTTTGCCAGTCTTACGCTAGTGAAGGAGGACTGTTAAAACAGGGAACAGAGGGGAGTGCTAGACACAAAGGGTTTGTCTCACTGCCTCTAAGAGATGGGATGGCATCACCACAGACACCTGCCCATCTCTACCTCTGGTTGCGGCAAATCCAACTTTCTCTCTCCTTCTGGAGGAATACGTGCCTCTTCCTAGGGAGAGCAGCAAAAAGGATTGGCACATCTCTGGAAAAATCTCCGGGTGAAGGTGGGAGTCTGGGGCATTACATGTTGGTGAGAGGAGGGGGAAGGCAAGAGTCACTGAAATGGTTTGGCTTGGACTGAGTTTCACAGGAACAAGGTACGCTCAGGAAAGAATCTTAAGCAGGACTCAACACTGTGTATTTCATGCCTATTCACAACAGTTTGAGAAGTGCCAGGTCTCTGGCCTTGCACACTGGCCTACTTTCCAGTTCAAGCGTTGGCCTCAAGTTTAATGTGAGCCAAATACCTTCACACATACATACGGATCATTTAATAGCACTTTTTAGATTTCAAGGGCAAGGGAAAGCTGTTCGTACAGACACAGCTATTAACAAGGAACGAATGGTTGTTCCAATACTTCAGAAAGGTGAGCGCTAATGTCCTGCTGAAGGCAACTTACTAGATGTCTTCCTCAAAAGATCATTTCAGAACTTGACTTTAGTTCTATTCTGCAGTATATTAATTTCACTAGAATTAAAGCATCTGTTTAGTGACCTGCATAAACATGAACTGTTTTCTAAACAAAAAGTAAAAATTAAATTTTCATATAGGAATGTATTTTACATTAAGGTTTGAAGTTGTTTCCTACTAAGTCATCTTCAGTGAAAGAGGTGGTTATAGAGATGTCAAGAGTTTGCAGCACTTCCACAGCTGTAAGATGATTAACTATCATATTGGAGTAGATAGGAGAGCTGTACCTTTGGAAGCTGATATCCCAGAACACAGTTGTGTTCTTCACTGCTTGTCTAGGAATTGTGATTAAAATAATGCTACCATAGCGCATGATCTCATGAATCACAGCATTTGTATAAGGCAGTTTCTTCCGATCCTCGTAGCAGAGTAGATGGGAGGAACCCAGAAGGGCATCCAGCTCTTTCTGGACTTTTTCTAGGAAACAAAAAAAAGTCCATTACAGATGGAAAAATACTGTGTTTTATATGAAACAGAGACCTTTGGTTTGCTTTTTGGATTATAGTAGTGATAGAATATATAACACAGCTAAAACACACATATATGACTATTTAGTTATGACTTGACTATAATCTGATATTTCCTAGTTTATAGGTTCTATGTTCAGATCACCTTTCCACAAGCCCAACAGATTTACTGAGCTTTATAGTTAAAGGCAGGGCAGTGAGCTGTAAATAAAACAGTAATCTTATTAAGATATTGAGTGAGTTACTCAAGTTATCATTTTTAATCTAGCTGAATACAAACTGACAGTGTACTAATAGGTACGTTGCAAAAAAGCTATTGTATCAAGCTCATATACATATGTAATGCTGTGAAGTGGAACAGAATAACATTACCTAACCATCACCAACTGCTAATCTCTTCTGGCTGTTATATATGCTTCAGCAAGTAACACAGTTTACGCAGTCTCAGAGGATTCAGGCTAAAATTGTAGGTTTTAAAAAATAAGCTAGTAATCTAAGAAGTTTTGTTTGCTTTTTAATTTTATTAACATTTGAAAGGTATGCGTGTGCACAGGGCTCTGTTCTTCCAGCATTCTAGCACCAAAAGTATGAAAAGAAGTATTTAGAGTATAGCTCTAAAACTGAGTGCAGTCTTCACAACCGTGACACAGAGTCAAAAAAAAAAAAAAAAGTCATTGTGAATTTGTAGAGGTATCACAGTTGACACGGCAAAGTTTCTTAACCAGGTCTCTCTTTTGTACCACTAACAGTAAGCGCTGAGAGCACTTCATCTCTTGTATCAAATCATTAAACAGTTTGAAAATAGTGTGCAACTATGTCCTTCATCTAGAGTTTCCTAAGTCATCTGTCTTCTCATTAACGTCTTCTTCTTCTTCTTCTATATTTAACCTTCCCATAGATTACAATGAACATATTTATTATACAGAAATACAACTGATGCCTCAATTAATGAGCACAAATCATATAATATTATTACACATCTTGGACACAAGAAAAGTCTCATTTTTCCTTAACCCCAGCTCCTATTTCACTCGGAGTGTTTTCAGCCAGACTGCATCTTCTTTTATATGCTGACTGCACTGAAACAGTCTGACAATAATCAAGTAGATGAAATACAGTATCAGAAGCTGAGCATCCCTGATATTATTTAAGAATCTCTGCTGGAAATTTTCAGCTTCACTGGCTTCTTAAAAATAAAGCTTGAAAGCATGTAACAGACAGTTGTTCTACCTGAAACATATCCACATTTGGGTCTGCGCCTCACCTTGAATGTCAGGATAAGCCACCGTATAGAGGAGGGCCCACCTTAGACTGGTGGCAGTGGTCTCTGAGTCACCCAGGAAGAGGTCAAAAATAGACTGCACCACGTTGTCTTCATCATCTTTGTATGCGGCATTGTTTTTAGTCTGCAGAGTCGATCAGGACTAGGATGTTAAAGGACAGGAGATGGACCTGTGTAACAATGAGCATGACCACATCTGGGGTACCCGAACACCTCTGAGTACTATCCCCAAACCAAACAACACTTCCATAAGAATCTGAAATAGAGCTGCTGGAATAATAGGAAGAAATAAGCCTATATTTTTTTCAAGTCTTGCAGTAAGTTTGCACCTGTCCTGTAATACAGAATTTCTTCTCTGAACTATATAAAGAGGGCCAAAGTCCTGTGCCTTCAGTTCCTTGTCATGCATTGCTTTCCCTCCAGCCTTCCTGTTAAACCTCATTGCAGAAGGTGTAGCAAAATAGGAGAAGGTTTTTCTCTTCCATCCCCAGTCTGCCTACTTAGCTTCTCCACCAAATGCCTTCTCCCCTGTATGTTATATCTTCTTGTTAAGATAGCTTGGTCACTCTTTGTGCTCAGAGCACTGTCATCATTCCTGTCTATCATTATCACCATTATTGTGTACAGCTTGACCACAGCAGTCTCTCTCGAGAAGAGTTAAGACTGCAGAGTCAGTGGGAATGGAAAGTACCAGTTCCCTAAAGTAGCTGTATGGCTGGTGTCTGTGACACTCCTTTGCTAAAACTTGCAACAAACTCCCAGTCAGCAGCACCAAGCACATTAAATGATTCTATATACCAAACATCCGCTTCCTAAGTAAGCTTATAGCTTTGCATTTGAAATCAAAGAGGAAAGGAAGCATCTTCTACTTCAGTTTGCAGAATCTCTTTGCTCAAGGCTATGTGGAAGGACATTCCCAGGAATACAAAGAGGGTAAGGGCTGAGCGTTTGAGTCAAACATGCCTATCTTTACACACCTGGCATACACTCACTTTAGCCATCTGAGACAGGTAGTAATCAATGAAATCTTGTGGGTCATCTATTCTGCCTCTCTCCTTGTGGACTCTGATCTCCTTTGTTATGAAAGGATACATAAAATCAGAGAAAACAAACACCTTTTGTTGAGGCCCTGGAAAGTGTCACATGAGCCATGGGAAAATATCATAGAGCTGCAGGACAGAGATGGGAAAGACACTGTGAACTGTTTGCTATACACACTTTTACTGAACAATCACCCTACAGGCACTACAGGAGCTAAATGAGTGATTAGTTGATTATTACGTAATCCCCACAAGTAAACTTCAGTATCCACAGAATAATGCTGAAGACCTGGCACATATGACTTCAGAAATCTGTCATTTCAGTGTCTTGTTCCTAGGAGATGCCTCTGGATTACAGAGGTATTATTCTAGTCCAAATAGCACTGACACTAGAGGTGCTGCAACAGCTGCAGAAATAAGGATTTTGAGGCACTGGTAGAAAAAGGTACTCTTCTCCTGTTACTACCCAAGGCAACAGCATATGAATAAAAGTGATACATGTGGCAAAATTCTGTTTTCTTTTCAAAGAGGCTGAAATGTGCAGAAATCACAACTTCAAAATAGGCCTGGACATGTGACAAAATAGGTATAATATTTTATACTGATTTTCTTGCTTCTGTGTATGTGTGCACACATTAGCTCCTTTCATCTGCGCAGCTTAGGAACATAAGGAGAACAGACTGCGAAAAGATTGCTCACCCGTCTCCCAGACTAAAAATACTGCATTCATGAAATGGAACTAGATAGTCCTCTCTTCGTTTCACAGCCATGCAGAGTGAAGATGAAAAGCTGAAGAAGATGGTGCACCCCTCATGGCAAAAGGCAGGAGTGGAGCAGGGGAAGAGAGGAGGTGTTATTTAGATATCTAATCTGAGCCAGCAAGCATGCTCAAGCTATACCGGGTACTGCCACACTGAATACCACTCATCAGGAGAGGGCAGCGGTTTTCTGAGCCAGGCTACAAACTTCCCTCCACTGTTTGCAAGGGTACCTATTCAGTTCTCAATATTTACTCCCTTTCTCTCTCCCCTCTCCTGATTATTTAACCTCTTCTCAGTTAAGAGGGTAACCTAGCATGTCAGAAATGCCATCACAGCAGCACACTGGGGCATCCTTTCCAGGTGGTACAGATTTCCTCCAGAAGGCTGAAAGCCACCAGCTCTGCCCTTCTGCCCTTTCACTGCCGAACTGGGGAGCAGGGCAGGATCTGCACAATCAAAACCATCCTTTGCCAAAAAAAAAAAAAAAAAAAAAAAAGCCATATCCTATCATTGACTTCTATCTTGAAGAGATAAATATTACTACTGCAGTATGCTAGTAGAACACATCATAAAACCCATGACCATATAACAGATTTTTCCCTGATTAAAGTCAGCAAAGGCTAGGCTAGCTACCACAGGAACCGAGTGGTAAGAATGAGAAATCTCTTGTCAGGACTGGTATGAATTTCTGCATTTCCCTTTTGCTATTTAAGGAATAAAAAAGAAGTTTGCTCACTATCACATTGAAAGAAGATATTCATGTTATGGTTTTTTTTTTTTTTTTTTCTTCTGAGCCTTTCTCTCTCTGGCTGGCACATTCCCCCAAAAAAATTTAAAAAGTGCCATCCTCTTGGCTTCATTGTCCATCTGAGGTCCAACACAATCTCTCCTGTGCTCATTATAGATATAATCAGATCAAGAAACACTGCATTCACTCATTCCAGAAAGAAGCAATTTCTGGTAACACCAAGGACCAGAAACTTGTGCGCTCTTCATGCACAGCCTTGAAATCACTGAAAGATCCTTTTGATAGTTAGAATGCAGGAGCTGAAAGTGCTGATTTAACTTTTCCTTTATTTACTGTTATTGCTTATATGGCACTAAACCCTGTCTGTTTCTGTCTTCAGAAATCTAGTCTTCATACCTTTGCCCAATGAGAACTGTAAAACCCTTCCAGTGCATGCAGGCTGCTGACAGAGTTGTCTTCTGCCACCTTTGAGACTATAATACCCCTTGGGAAACCAGAAAAGATCTTTGAAAAGCTTCTATTAAGCGCCCTCCACCCATCAACAGCCTCAGACATCTTCTTATCCCCTTCTCCTTCCTTTGAGAGCCTCATTTGTTTCTTCTGTTCCTGGGGCAACACTCTTTGCTGCAACACCATCCTCTCCAAGTTCCCTTTTCCTTTAGGCTTAGGGCACTTTCCACCTAGCATAATATATAATTGCACACTCCAAGTCTTCCAGAAAGCCCTGGACTGGTTTGTTTTCTTCTTTTTATTACCACAAGGCCAGGATGACAATCTTTCCCTTGTACATAAGCCATTCCCACCACACTGGAATTCTGTCCTCTACTCCTTCCATTTCACAGTATCTTATTGCTTTCACATGCATTTTGCGCTCACTAAAAGCGTCACAAATTTTGATTTTGAACTTCAGAGTTGCAAGAGACTCACTGCCTTAGGAAGCCATGAACCCACGGAAATAGGCAAGGTCAAAGCATAATTGAAAACTTAAAGAAACATACAAAATGCATTTAAGTTTGGAAGAAGCAGTGTGAAAAACACTGAACAGAGAGATAGAGCTTCTGTCTTTTAAGAAGTAAGTCCATGTTGCATATTCTACCAGACAAGGACTGACTGTCAATAAAAGCAGATACTGAACGTTGAAGCTCAGCTCACTTTCACAGTGAGCTTTCATATCTCCAACAGAATTGTTTCTGCTCCAAGCAGGAGGATTTCTTCTTGGGAATGACTGAGAACACAGTTACTGTGTTATAGTTACTGGATGTTACTTTGAGGATAAATAAAGCCTTGTTAGGTTAGAAACGGTTGCATTAATGCCATGCAAGCAAACATGCTTACACAAGCTTGAAAAAAAAAAAAAAAATCAGAAGTTGATAAATACCAAACAACTACCAACAAAAAAGTTTTTGCAGAAAGCTCATACCTAAGTCCTGTGCAAACATGGACATGGAATCCTTTACTGCAGTCCTAAGAAAAATCTGTTTCAGGGAAACTGACAGCCAGTTTGTATCTCCCTATATCATGCCCAAGTGCGTCCATGCTTCAAGTGAAGTTTTGCCTTCTGGGTAAGAGGCGGCCTCGCAGGAAGCAACTCCTGCACTGCTGAGTCATGGTCATTGCCATTTTGCTTTTATCTTCAACTTCTAGTTTCTGCAGGTTTTTGGCTGCTTTACCAACCTCTCCTAGTGATAAGCTGGAATATATTGTACTTTGAGCACCCATGTGATGAGTGAGTGCATTGGTAAAAGAGCTGTGAGATAGCTGGACCTTTAACAAACTTGGCACATCCTGGTTTGAAAAAGTTTGCTCCTGGAGCAATTTGCTGGGCATCCTTCCATACTCCTCCTCTCCCATGCAAGCCCTTTCTTTTAGGGTTTGTTAAATCACTCCGTCCCATATTCATCCTTATCGTTGTTGTATACTCTGGAATAGTATTTTCTTTACTCACCACCCAGACCTCAGTCTCTTGATTAGAAACATGCCAGCCTGCAGTTCCCTGCTTCCTACATATTTCCTGGTATGAGTTTGGATGCCATCAGAGTCCCTCACATATTTGCTACAAGGGCTGGACATTACTCTTGCACAGGGCATACCCCATCCTGTCATACACTCCCATTTCTGTCAGAGAATGAAGCTTACATTTTTTTCCCCTAATTTATTTTTTAACGTGGACAGCTTCAAGAGAGCTTCCCAGACCTGGAACAAGGCATTGGATATGAACCCCGATGGAGAACAGTCTGAGGATAGCAGGACTGGTGGCTTCCCCTTGAACTTATCACCCTTCTACAGGGGATTATGGCCTTGGTAGGCAGGGAAGAAGACATAATCAGTTGTCAGCTTCTTAGACGCTTTATGTCTTAGTATTGTGTTTTGGCCTAATCCCACATTCCTGTCTGCCACACCTCCATCCCAGCAGAGGACTGTGCCAAATTGGCTGGTATGGAAGTGTTTCAACCCTGTGGTTAAATGTGACAGGGCCCTAAGTCTGCAGACCTTGGTAGTGAGAAGTGTGAGTCTGAAGAGGAAACTGCTCAAAGTGAAAGAGTTTGGACATCAAATACAGCTTTTGAACACCAATGTTGGAGTCGATTAGGGGAAAACAGTGCTAGGAAGGCTGGTGTGACACTGACTCTTGGTAGGAATTTGGTACACTGGATGAACACAGCAGGCCAAAAGAATCACATTTAGATGTAGGGCAGGAAAGACACAAGCTGCTTCTCTATCAGTACTGACATTCAAATGAGAGTGAAATTGCACAGAGCGCTTAAACAGTGACGTTACTCAGCGTACCTTCTCCAACACAGTGGAGGAACGGTACATGGAAAAGTGAAGGCATGTGAAGACAAGAAGGCACAGCTCTTGTTATGGGGAACAGGAATGAGCGCAAGAAATGCCCATGTGCCTGAGGAAGAGCCATCACAAACAGACCATTCCCTCCCATTTCTTTTTATTGTCACATCACCCAGTGTTTCCTTCTGAACGAGGGGAGGCAGAGGCTGTAACGGAAGGAGAGAGAATTTCTTCTATAACCCCTCCGATTTCTCTCCTCCCTTCTCAAAATGCACTCTTTGTGGAGCAACAGACCTTACCCTTGCTACTCGCAGAAAGACAGGGGTCTCCAGTCTCTCAGCAACATCATCTGCATGAGTAGTCAGACGCTCCTTCATGATTTGGAATCCAAGAAGCACCTCTACAGGTTTGTGTCCCAACCACAGGGTGTAGATGTTGCCATGGGTTTCTGCCAGCTGTAAGTTGGATCAGTCCCCCCAAAATACCTAGGGGACAAACATTAACACAATTAAGAGTCACAAGAAACTGCTTTTTCAAACTCCTCTGCTACATAAAGGCACGTGCACCCCGACAGGCTCCAGGAGCAGGAGTCACCGGTGGATAGATGTTCCTTTCAGGGCCTATGGACTCTCAGAAGCACAATAGCTAGTTCTGATCTTCGGAGACCTTAGGAACACACTTTTATTTCAGAGACTCACATTGCTTTACTCACAAGGCCCCATCACTTTGAGCCACCTAAGTTATGGATCAGAACTCAACACAGCTAGTCCCAAGTTCTTTCTGTATTAGGTGTTGTACCCTCATCCATATTATATCTGCGTGCTCTTTCGGCCCACCTCTTCCCAGCACTACGCTGGGCAGCAATAGCCTGCAGGTGATTTTTCTCAGTAATTATCCAGTTCTGCCTGTTCTGTTTTTAGCCAGAGTCACTATGGCTGAACTTTCCTAGCTTCTGAAATCTCGCCCATTAAGTTCAAATCTCACCCTCATAAAGTTGACAAAGGTTATTGATGGTTCTTGCACAGCTTCATCCAAGTCTCTGATTAGTTCAGGGTGGTATTTCATCATATTTAGTTGAGTTGAAATCATCCATCTTGCCTAGGCATTCTTTAGCCTACTATATTCTCATTCAGTCTACTTTTTTTGCCACTATCATTTCTCGCGTTTGTCCTCAGATCATAATCACTCATTTAAGCAAAGAGTAGAGAGGAAATTTTAATTGAAAAGCTGATAAAACACATTGGCTTTCTAGGCATAATCTGCTCCTGGCCTTCTCTTGGTGATAAATAACAAAATTGCTTCTTACCTAGCAGTTCTCTTATGACAGACAAGGACCATTTTCCTTATAACTGTACTGACCTAGTCCACATAGGCTGAATGGGTCAATCTGAAGACCTGCTTGAGCTTCCTCAACACTAAATGTGTCAGAAAAATCCAATCAGGAGTTGCAATTGCTAAAATGGTTTTTTGCTCCCAACAAAACATATAGGTACACCATATGTGCAGTGCTACATGGAGATGCTTGAGCAAGTGTTATATTCTGCACTGCAATACAGTGTGACATCTGTTCTATCAGGGCTAGGTTCACTGTTTCTATCTGATGCAAGAGCACTGTAGAGCCATACCTCCAAACACAGATAAGGAACACATCCGCAAAAAAAAAAAAAAAAAAAAAACAACAACAGGCCAAGTCTATGTAGACAGATCTGAAGCCATGCTCTGCATAAACTTTCCACAACTGAGAACAGCATATCAGCATATCTGAGGTGGCGTGATTTCCCCTCCAACAGATGAGGTCAGACTTCTACATGGCAAGTGTGGAATAACCTTTATGAAGATACACCCAACTGCCTACAGTGGTAAATCCTTCTTCTGGCTTTCAATCACCAATAACGACTGGAGGTAAGAATTGAAGTCAAATAGATTTAATTTTTTTCCCCCCATCTTTATGGATTTCTTACTTTTGTCAAGGGGGGTGTCTAGTTTTTTGTTTGTTTTTTTGGTTTGGGTTTTTTTTTGTTTTTTTGTTTAGTTTCTTGCTATTTCATAGTTACAGCTTGAATCCTCTCATTTTCGTCCTAACTCAGAATGGCTGCCAAGTCCCTGATTTCACTATGAGAATGCCACTTGTTGCTTTTGGTCAAGGTGGCCACTACCACCTGTATCAGTTTATATGCAGAATTAAGGCTGTCCCCACTTGTGAGCCGCTAATTTCTTTCATCTCTGAGGTGTTCATAGTCAGGCTGTTGTCAGGGAAGGTGATGGCCTACCATTTCTGTGTTAAAGATATAGGGACAAGAGGATGCATAAGACAGGAGAAAGAGAGACTGAAAGGGTGAGATAAAGAGACAGAACAGTCCAAGTAACTGCACTTCTCATCTACTTAAGGCAGACAAGGCTCTCTGCCCTGAAAGCATTCTGAAATTATCAGTTGTGTGCGACTTCTCAGCTGCTTTAAAGAGATACTGCTCAGCATCCTCTCACAATCTGAACAGGAGGAGAATAAATCCACAAGTAGGGAGAAAGGGAGGCAGAGAAGAAGAAGAAGAAAAAAAAAAAAAAAGGTTGCTTTCCAGAGGATGGCAGTTTTCACTGTAGTATGACCCAGAGTTTCATTCTAGTAGTGGGAAGGCAGAAGCAACCACAAGAACAGCCGCACTTTATCCCCTTTCCCCTCTGATCCTCCAGCTCCAAACCAGCTTGACAGTTTTACTACTTCTTTCCCTGGGGGGATGGGAGAGGCACCGCATTTGAGTCAGAAGTCTCCAGTACATGGTTTTCTGGCACCAGCCTCCATTACCCAATAACTATTCCCCAGGACCACAGACACTGTTATTCATCTTCAATTGCAAATTAGGTCTTTCTGAAGATGCCCTTAGGCAGCAAGAAATACAAGCACCTTGCTCTGCTTTTATAATCTGTGTGGTACAGGCCACAGATGGTCACTCCCTTATGAAGCTTATGAAATTATCAAATTGCTTCCTTTACCAAACTAAATTCTCTTTTCTTTTTCGAAAGACCTGGTTCTTCTCCAAACACCTCTGGAAGAGAATTGCCAGCCTGCTCTTACTGCATGGACTGCAATTCGGGGGGGAGGTGCATATGGTGGAAAGTTGAGCTTCTCCAGAAACCATAATACATGGGCCACCCAGTGTGAAAATTATCATCTCATTTAAATAATCTCTAACAACTTCTTCTCATACCTTCAGTCCCTATCTCTTTCTTAACAGCGTGAATTGTACGAGTCATCTGAACTCACACAATCCTTTCAGTGAAGATTAGAGGGGAAAAACAAAACAAGAAAAAGATTCAAACGCTTTGGCTTTCCTCTTCACTGAGATATGGATCAGGTCTTCTCAGACTAGGTTCTTTTCACTTTATAGAACTCAGAAACCACCTAGGAGAGAAATCCCAGGTGAGCCTACAGGATCTACTGAAAGAACACAAGATAAAGGAGCGAGAAATAAGAAATCAGCTAGAAACGATCAAGCTGGGGCTCAGAAGGAATCTGAGCATTAGATTCCTATCTGATTGAGGGACAGACAGCCTTGAATACAGTTTGTTCAGTCTTTCATCAAAATGGTAGCAGCAAATGTAAAAAATACTGTCTTATCTTCCACTAGCGGCAGATGAACCTTAAGTGACAAGACCTCACCATAACAGTAGGGTACTGTCCATATGTGTAATGGAGGTTCTCTCTGGGCTAAGAAAGCATCTGCTGATATTGCATTCAGAATTATTTCAATCTACTGCTCACAAGAAGAGAGCTCTGTGGTGTGCTGTTGTGCATATGTGGGAATATACACCCTGAAAGTCAAGAAACACAAAGTAGTCCCTTTCCTGGACAGTTAGGGCAATCTCAGTTAGGAGCTCCTGCCTGACCTTGAACCAGCAGCTGAAAGGTGCTCAGTTTTCTAAAAGAGAGGATGGGTCACCAATCATCTTTGATTAAAGAAATAGGAAATACCCCAAGTAAAATTCCAGTGCCAGAGCTAGTACTGACAATACTGAAGTCAATGACAAAATGGTATGTAAAGAGGGCATCTACATGCAACATCTCTGTGTGCAACTGCTCTTGCAAAGAACAGAAAAGATCCCAACTCTGAGGCAAAATATTGTGACGGACGAGGGGCTTTTTGCACCTTAGGAAAGGCTACTTTGAGCCAGAAACGAGCAGTCCTCTAGCATCCAAGACTGTGTTGTTTAGAAAGAGGTTGCTTCTCCCCATAGTTGGGATCAGCACCTATTCTTAGCAGCGCTCTTAAGATAGACCGCAAAGGAGACAGCAGAAGGAAGGCTAGCTGAAGTGATATTATCAGGTGCCCTCACCTCACATCATACATGAAGATGGCACCAAACTCTGTGCCAAAAGGGGTACCCCATTCAGTGCCGCAATCATTTTCTTCACTTGCTCTGGTGTCAGTGGTGTTGCATGAGAAATCTTGAACTTCAGTGTCAGTAAAAAAGAGGAGGATTTAGCTTACTTTCACGTTTCTTTTTTCTGACTATTACTGTGCACCAGCTTCATTGTCCTGAAGCCTGTGACCAGGGAGCTGGGCAAGACAACCTCCCAAGCCTTCATGGACTAATAAAAGGGTTGGAAAGCCTCCGTTTGCTGAGTCCTGAAATGGAAAACCGAGCAGCCTTGTCACAGGTTTTTTGTCTGTCATGAAAACAGTCTACAACAGAGCTATCCTTGAGTTCCCTTAACCGTCGTCTTTCAGGGACGCTGCCTCTTTACAGACAAAAATCAATCCTGAAAGATCTCCTATGAAAAATATATTTTCTCACTGAAAATCAGGAATTTAAAAGCTGATTGCAAATAGTTTGTCCTGTCTGTAACTCTGTTACCTGTATTTGCATAGCACTGTGCAGAACAGGTTGCAGAAGTGCTCACTGGACTCCGTATAAAACCAGAAGCCAGATCTATGTTTGAGGACTTTCCTCCACAGGTCACCCTTTCACTCCCCTCTTGAGGCAGCAGTCACCTCCCTTTTCTCCACCAACCACACAACTCCTCCTCCAGAGCAGCTCCAAACACATCCTCTGCAAAGACTCAGTTCTTGCAAAGGGGAATGGGAGCTGCCATTCACTGATGTACACAATCAGCTGCTCTTCCTGCAGAGAGGGTCTATCTCCTAATCCATTCTATCAGGAGCCAGAAAAACTCTCTGTTCTCTTGGAAACACCAGTCTAGCTCAGGCCTGCTCATGGCTGGCAGTAGGCTGTTTTTCTGTTTTCCATTTTGTCTAAGAGGAGGTGATGTGCAAAAGGAATTATTCAGTGGACTAGATTCGGCCTATCAGCTCCTTACAGAACTATAATTTCTGCTATTTTATACTGCATAGCATAGCTTCCTTGCACCACCCCCCCAACACTTTGATCAATTTGCAGTTCAAAATAAATGCTTTTTATCACACATTTTAGATTTTCTCCAACATATCACCACCAACTGAAGGAAATAATTACCCTCTCCTGATCCTCAAGCCTCCAGCATTTGTTGCAAGTTTTCTACGAAGTGGTTACTGCTATTGGCTTCTTTTCCTTTTTTAAACACAAAATTTAAAGAAAAACCTAAAAATCTACCCACTGAACGTTGTCAGAACTACTTCTGAAAATGTCATTGTTTCAGAAATCTCAGCTTCACCCTTCTCAATGCCAGTCCTCTGCAACTTCCACATGCATATATTTTAGGAAAAATAGTTCTCTCTCCTCCACAGGCCTCTGCCTGTCTCCCACACTCAGCAGACCACATTATGAACGGTCTTCAGACAAACGTGACTGAGCAGAGCTTTGTGCCTCTTCACAGGCGCTGAACACCTGCTTCACTCAAATGGTGGAATAAGGTAAATAGAACTGGAGGAGTGGGATCCATGCCTACAAATACACGCATTTAGAACAATGCAACATACTTGTATAGTGGAACATCTGAAAATATATTGCTTTTCTGAGGAACCTCATACTGTGGGAAAGCACTTTTTTTAATGCAGAATTACCACAATCGGTGTCATTTCATTCTGATCCACATTAGATTTCTTATACATTCTAAAATTCTAATGTTCACATTGGTCTTATTTCTTTATAGATGAACTGTCTGGCAACACATACCTTGTTCAGGATCTTTTGATCAGCCAGATGCTTCCAATTATCGGAAATGGGACTGGCCCCAGAGGAACTATTTAAAAAGAAACAGTAACAGAAGAGTCTCACTTGTCATCAGCATTTCACTAGTACTTCACAAGACTGCTCTGCCTCTGGGGGGAGGGAAAAAAAAAAAAAAAAAAACTGTTGAGGAACCCAATTTCTGATGATTTACTAAGTCTTTCCTGAACTTTTTATGACATATTCAGTCTCACTCCCTTCCTGAGTGCATATGTTGTTAAGGACATTTAATATGTCACTGTCTTGCAAATATAAAACTACTACCTGCCACAAATCTTGTTTAAATAAAAGATGTTCACATTTCACAGCTAGCTGAAAAGCAATAAAACCACTTTACTGATAGAATGAAGGTTATATTCTGGTATGACTATTCCTCCTCCTCTTTGATTAGTAACAAAGATTCATAATCATTTCTTTGTTTGCAAGCAGAACTACAACCACAGAACATGCTGGGGTTTTTTTTTCCTTTCATCTTGAATTGCAAAATAAACTGCTGGCCAGGCATCACAGACAATCCTGATGTAAGACTTATAATGCAAAGGGATATACAATCAAAAATTTCAGTAAAAATGTTCAGAAGCGTTCTACATATCCAGACATAGACAACAACTGTATCTGACAATGTTCATTGCCACATCTGGAAGAACGTAAAAAGAAACATCTTGTCTGAAAGCACTCACAGCTTTTTATCTAATAACTTCTTAGTTCTGATCAGGTTTCCATTTCTGTAAACATAGCTGAAGACTTTGCATAGTTTGGCCCAATAGTTCAATTCATGGCAGTTTTCACTTACGTAACCGGGCATTTCCTACACCCCCACTTTTACATGCAGAACATTATTTTCCTTTTCCCATGTTTCTGCCCAGGTATGACAGCTGAATTTTGTTTAACTGAAGGATTCATGCACAATTCAGTGTTGCCAGGTCCTTCCTAAAAACCCAAGTAGAAAGAGAAACTGGAAAACAGAATTACTTCTTCATGATTCATTCTCTTATCCAATCTTTAGACCAATTTAAAAAATGAAATAAGCAAATCAACATCAGGAAAATTTCTCTCTCCCAATTTTCTGAAGTGTTTTAAAGCACAACTTTTTTTTTTTTTTTTTTCTTTCTCCAAAAATATAATTCTGCCAGAACTAAATTCTGTGTCGGGAACACCATGCCTGACCTATGCTACTGCTTAAACTCCAGTGGATCCCCCTCCCCTTAAGCAGGGAAAACCGCGATGCTTTTTCATTTGCCGCTCACCACATTTTGCTACTGCAGATTCAGCAACCATACATAAAGCATTATCTTTTACTAAATAATTGGGTAAAGTAAATTAGAATTCTATAGAGAGCTGTATGTGTTTTCTGTTTCAGCCTCCTCACACAACGGGGTGACTGATACCGCAATCCAAACCAGAGTAAATTCAGATACAACATCACACAATACTCTGTCTCATGGGTTCACATATGGGACAGAGACCATGCATTTAGTCTGCGTTTCCATAGTACCTACCTTAATAGACAAGCATCCTTGGCACAACTGTATAAAAGTAAAGGGTAGCAAATTCAGGTTACAGTTTACTGTAAAGTGGTTGATCCTTTCACAGTAAGGTTTTCCTGAGATGCCACTGGGTAGGGAAGAATGCCAGTATCTCCCCCTGATTTTACCATCTTTTGAAGTTGATTCTCGAGTCTACAGTACTCAGGATAAAACTTTTTTTTTTTTTTTTAAAGCTGGTAGTAACAGTTTATCATTCCAGCTAATGGTAATAATTTCACACGCATCTCATTAGTTCATGAATTCAGATTGTACGGAGAATGTCATGAGGAGCACGAAACCTCACTTGCTTGAGGCTTCCAAGGATAGGGCATGAAGTCAGCTCCAGAGGAAACCATCTACGTGCCCAAGGCAATTTTAAGAGTTGTACAGTCAAAAGAGCCTCACTGGCAACATTTCGCTTCTGACTTTCTGTTTTACAAGAGTGCTTTGACTAGGGAAGCAACAGCTGTACCATGTGATGCTCCTTTACTCTGCTCTGAAGAGTTCACTTCTGAAAAAGTTCCTGTCATATACAGAATTAAGAGGTATCTCACTGCCTTCTCTTTCTACCTCCTTTTACCCTTCCAGACTACTAGAAGAGTTTATTCTCTGGAGCATATTCAATACACTTCTCTCTTCTAACATGCTACAGCAATATGAATCATGCTTGCAATTAAAGAACAAGCACTTTTCCATCAGGTAACTCAGGAGAAAAATTTGTGAGGTGGAGCCAGACAGGCTGATAAATTTTCTTAAGGACTAATTGCAAGTACAGGGAAGGAAAGTTCATCAGAGCTGCGTGGGTCATGAGAGAAACACAACAGTCATCAGTGTAATACTGTGAGGGGTGATGGGCAGGCCCTCCTCAGATGCTGAAATGCCCCATGTGCAAACTGCACACCCAGTACCATGTTGCAACTTCTAATTAGCTTACCATATCCAGTTGCTTCAGTGTCATGTTGTCTTCCACTCTCAGAACCCTTTTCACTACACACTCTCAGCAGTTTTTAAGTTAGCAAATCTGTAGCAAAACCTAGCTCTAATTAGCAGTCTGCAGGGTCCTATACCTAGATGCCTCATTCATGGCAGAAGCCAGTAGACGCTATCGTTAAAGGAACAATTGAAGGTGGTCATTTGCACATAAAGCTGAGATGGTCAATTGTCCCCACAAACACTAGATTTACATGCGCAAAACAATAGCTACCTGAGCAGCCAAGTGCAGATTCTCTGAATATAAATGTTTTGCAAATCTTCCCAAGCTCCCTATCTCCCTGCTGCTAAAGACTGCAGGAATAATAGCTCTCCCCCATAAAAGATAGGGGCTGAATCTCTCCTTAACAGAAAGAAGGAAAAAAGGCACCTGCTTCAAAAGTAATACCTCAGCACACGTTATTACTCTCCCCCAATAAATCCAGAAAAATCACATGGCACTTTTTTCAGTACTCTTCAATGTTGATTCTCTTTAAGGATGCTTTCTCTAAGTTCATCTAGAAAATCCTTCAAATTTTTATAACAAACAAATTTCATCATCCCTTATTCACTTTACATTCAGAGAAAGCAAGAAGAAACCAAACTTTTGATTTTTGAAGTTCTACTTTATTTTCTAACTTGGAATGAACGAGTCTCTAAATGAGAACAAGTATTCTCTTTCTGCCTGTGAAAGAGGCAGTGGGAATCCAAAATAATTTAGCATTCCAGTAAATTCTAACTCTAGCCAGTTACTTCTACTAGCTTACTAGTCTTACTGTCTTTATAATTTTGTCAGCCGCTTTCGAGGTTCTTGCCAAGACTGCAAACATGATCATTACAGAAGTCTATAGAGACATCACCTGGGAAGTCCAGTGACTGGCTTGCATTAATTGTTCTAACAAAATGAGGCATGGCTTTATTCTGCCTGGAGTGTGCAGCTGCAAGGAAGCCACAGAAGGCATTCATACCCCATGCAGTGTCTCCCATACAGTTTTTACCAGTACAGGAACTATCGGGGCAACAAAACTGTTATCCTGTAAGCTTGTAACAGTATTTACCTGTTCACACTCTGTAGCAAATAGCAAAACAGTGGAGGGCCACATGCGTTTCAACCGGACTTTGAGCGCAGTGAAGTCTCAGCTGGGTGCATATCTAGCCCACTCACCACAAACTGGAAAACTGTAGCAGACAGGCTGGATACTGCCAACCAGCGGCTCACACAGTCGTCGTCATAGCTCAGGAAGCCCCTGAGGAACGTGTCACTAAAGGGTAGGAGAGCATTAGAGAAACGTTAGTACATGCCTGACATGTTCTTACACTTACTTTTAGACCTCTGAGATTATCTTTTCTCCAGTAATAGTAGTCAATGGGCTGCATGGGCCTTCAGGCTCACCTTCATGATTGCCCTTAGGTTTGCCTTTCTTTTCCTAGTTTGTAATAAATTGCTCAAAATAGTAAAATAATAAATTCAATCAAACATACTCAGAGAATGAATTAATTTTGATCTTTCACCCTGGATGCAGTGTTCCTCCTGAGGCCTTGTTAACAGCAACTTGACTAGAGAAATAATAACACTTTACTCACTGAAGTGCAATTCCTTGCATTTTCCACTAGTCTGACATAGTGACTCACACTTAGTTTGTGATCTGCAATAACTCCTAGATCTTTATCTGCATAGGTTTTATCTACCCTCTCTTTCTTCATCATATAATTAGCAATAATCCATAGCACACACAACTACATTATCCCTAATCTCACTGAGCAGCAGATGACTTTTGTAGGTCATTTTTCCAGTGCATAGTGCTTGCTTTCATGTCAACTCTTCAGTCTATCGAAAAAGTTATTTACGAAAGTACTCAATATTAGGAGATCCCAGACTGCAAAATTTCCTTTGTTACATTCATCTCACCAGTGAGCTTCAAACTTCAGCACAGAAACTCCACTATGTCTGTGCTTATAGATTTATCTCCCACTAAAGTCTGCCGCTATTCACTAACTTGCATGCTGTCTCCCAGGACCTACTAACATGGTGACCATGTGACTTTGTGCCTTTTCCATAAAACGGGGATGAGAAACAAGAAGGACCAAATAAACCATGTGATTTTATTGATTTCTGCCTAATTCTGACCACCAATGAGATGGCTTCACTATGTGATAATAGTTCCTCCGGTGCAACATTACATACAAGCTCCTCTTGTGCAACATACATTACATACATACAAGTTCCTCTGGTGCAACATTACATACATAAAGAGAGCGTGAAAAGCAATATCAAACTAAATGGAAAATGTTTCTTCATGACTTTTTGTTATTGAAAATTATCTCTGAAGATTGCTTTAAAGTCTACTGAAGAGGACATAAAATTTTCATGGCTACTCCTTCCAGCTACCATTAGGAAAATGGTTCAGATCCTCTGTAGTGAACAAGTCTGTAACTTGTTCTTCCTACTAGTAAGCCAACTCAGCCTATGACCTTAAGTATTCTAAGTACACATATCTTCCTCCTTTGTTTTTTTTTTTCGAACTTATCGCTGAGGATCCAGTTGGAAAGCATCTGTGTTCAAAGAACAAAGAGCACATTTAAACAATGGGTCACAATTAAATCAGACTTTAAATATACTTCTAAAGCTAATCACATACTCGGCATTCTCTGAACCAGGAGGTTCCTTTTCCTAAACAAAGTTTGAATGCTCCTGTAACATGAATTCTGCAAGTGGAAAGGCAACCTGTAAACACTGCAGCCCTGAGGAAGGAACACAGTGGAATATTAGTAGTTCTCATGTCTCAGATGCTAGCATTTTCTTCAACATGGCTAGCAGCAAACAGTCTAGCAAATTACATTAACCTCCAGTCTCTTAATCTATGTGCTACCAAGCTGCAAGTCTTGGTCCAGGAGTTCAGCTGTTATTCAAAGCCTAATCTAGTTCAGCACAACTGCACAACCTCTGCTCAGTTTTACTGAGATGAGGTACAAGAAGACACTCTGCAGAGTTTCAGCTAATGTAAGTAAGAACAGACAGAAATGTAAGAAATGTAATTGTTGAGTTTGCAATAGCTAGCAGCTCAAGGATTGATGAGGAAAAGCACTGACAAAAAAAAAAAAAAAGAGTAAAACTTAAAAAGCAGAGAACTGGAAAAGAGCAGCTCAGTAGCACTGAGAACAAGCTAGATCCAAAGAGCAGCAGGAGCTTATAATTCCCCACGTGATAGTTATCTGGTGAGCAGAGACTCATGAAATGTCTCAGTGGCAGCGGTAAGGGTATTAATGCTTAGCTCAGAAGCATTTAATCATAGCTAGCTATTGTATTAGCCAATAGATAATTGCTTTGTATTTTTAAATTGTGTATATTCTGCTGGCAGAGTCTCTCTCTGCATGGTAAAAGATGCCTACACAAAGGTGACCCAGTAAGGGTTACAATGCAACCAGTCATAAGGGGGAGGGGGGGGGGGCGGCGGCAGATGGAATCACTAAGATGTTGAATTTGTTTCAATTTCATAAGGTTTGAAATAGCATACTTGCAAGACAGTTGTTTGAAACAATTACAGACTTCAATATTTAATTTATTCATTTTCTTTTGACATTGAAAGGAGGAAAAGGATCACTATTTAAAAATTTCACATTTTCCTCCAAGTTTTTAATTTCCTTAGTTTCTACTCTGCAGTTTTTCAGAATTTCTGCAGCCCATTGCTCACCATGTTATATCCAGTTATAGAACTAAAGACAGGTGGGAGAAAGATAACATCATCAAGCACAAAACAAGTCTCAGAGAAATACCAAGTTGGGCTTTTCCTTCCAATTGCTCCTAGACAAGCTTCCCTGAAAGGCCGTACTCTGTCTTTCCGGACTGTAAAGGAAATATACAAATACTAGCTTTTCTGAATGTTCTCTCACAACATAGACCTATGTCAGCTGCTGTTTTACTTGGGGGGCACTGTCACACTGCTGAAAATGGATTGCATTTTTTCCCGTCCTGAGCGTTCAGAAACTCTTCCATACTTCAGCCTGGATTTCTTCCTCAATAAGGAAGAAATATAAACAGCATTGCTTAACTATCACTGTAGAACTCAGGGTTACTGCTCCACTTTCAGGACAAAACCCATTGCCCATATAATGCTCATTTCAGAGCATCTTCTCTCAAATGTTCTGTTCTGTTCTTCTAGCATTCCAAATGCAGCATCTAGGCTACTACTTACAGCTCAGAAAAAACATCAAAAAGAATGTTGAAGCTGCAAATACTTGAAAATTAGGAAATTAGGAAATGCCAGAAAGAAGGCTGTTTGTACATTAATGACTTTTTCCTAACACATTAGAGAGAATAGGGCAACTGACTTGAAGCATTACAATTTAGCCTGCGAAATTCCTGTATCCATGCAGTTCCTCAGCAGCTGACTCTGCAGAGTGCTGCCAAGACTGTACAGCATTTGCCCAGTCAGTGAGACTGGAACGGCGTTAGTGTTTTATAGCTCCCATTCCATTAAAATATACAGTGCCACAGCACCTGAATGAGGTTTGCCTTGCTTCCACCCATGCAGCGCTGCATTGCAAAGAAAAAAAAAAAAGAAAAGAAAAGAAAAGAAAAGAAAAGAAGGAAGACCAAACTACAAAGAATGGTTAGTTAACACAGTCCATTTCCTCCCTAGTATATGCACTCTAGCTTTCACTAACCCTGCTCTCACTGCATGCTCATGACACACGTTAACTCAACTTGCTACACTTCCAGAAATATACCTGAAAATGAATAAATTAATTACAATTCCATGCTGAGAAAACCTCAGTAAATCTCTTTTATATTACAAATGGCATCCAGTTTTACTTTGGGATGACTAGACGTCTTACTACTAGCAGAAAGAGTTAAAGTGATGGATGCTACAATTCATTGTAATGCTGAAGTGATGGCATTTAAATAAATCCTTTATTTCTTGTGTATGAATTGTGAATTAAGGATTGAAATACAAATCAAGTAATGGTGGCATTGAACAGGGTGAGGCAGGAGTTTACAGGAAGGCAAAAATCAAGTTATTCTATAGGAATTCAATTTTCCTTATTTTAGTATCTTCGTATATGTGAGCAGCTCCTCCCTACGCACATCTTGCTCACTCATCTGCAAATACTATTGCAAGAGCTCACCAGAAAAGACGACAGAGATGTTAAGTATGGTTGGTTAGATATTAAGTCAGGTGAAGAAATTAGCTTTTGTAATGATGGTTTCAGGCCATTGGAGTGGGAAGCAAAAGCTAGGTAAGGAAAAAACAGCCCCATCAGCAACTGTCATAGCTGCCATCTACATCTTGCCTTTCATCGGTGAATCTGAAAGCTCTTCTGAAAAGTGAACTTCAGGGATGATAAGGCCTAGAGAAATTAAGTTTCTTTACATTTATAGGCATTTATAGACAAGCTATGAACAGATCTGCAAACCAACTTTGAACCTCTCAAGTCCCGTTGCCCCCATATGTGACCTCAAAAGCTCATCAATATTCAGGTCCCAACAACACAGTTTAGAGTAGGAGGCAAAACCAAACAATGAGACTAAAACTGTCTCGTTTATTCACAATGCATGTGGGTAAAGTTTTCTTTCTCTGAATAAAAGAACAGGAGTTTTCTTTGCTCACATTTTCAGTCCTGTTTCTACACTAGTTCTGTGCTCTAAGCAACATTCACCCTCTTCCCTTGGTGTGCTTGTCTGAACACACTGTGTCTTTGTCATTCCCTCCCCACAGAGGAATTCTGACTCCACTGACCGATCACAACCCCAGTTGTGAAGCTCTGAAGTTTTACCAGTTTGGGGGGGGGGGGGGAAGCACCTGAGTTGAGAAGTCTAGATTAGTGTGTCCACTGAAGGAAATCCTGCAGGGGAGCTTAACCATTGTCTGCTCTGTTCAGCTTGTCAGCAGGCCAGACAGCAGCCGTACATGACCTTGCCAACCAATAAATGCACAACATGGAACCACTCAGCGTTTTCCAATACACACTGGGTCTGTCTTTGCAACCTGCACATAAAAAAAAAAAAAAACCACCACACATCCTGGTATTTATAAACACCCCGGTATTTATGACTGAGCAGATGACTCAGAGCCTGGGCAGAGACCTACCCCACAACCCTTTGCATCTCCTGCACAACATACTCGTTATTTGTTTGCCTCACGTGTTTCTGACGATGCTGTTTGTTCCCTAAATCTTGCTGTTGTTGCTTTTGCTTCCCACTCCAATGGCCTGAAACCTTCATTACAAAAGTAGGTTGCCTCATCTGCGCAAAACAACCAGACTTAACACCTCTGCCACCTTTGCTGGTGAGCTCTTGCAACAGTATTTACTAGATGAGAGTGAGCAAGATTTGCACGGAGAGGAGCTGCTCACATATACCAGAGATATTAGAATAACTGATTTCCCCTAAAACAACTTGCCTGCTTTTTGTTGCTCCCTTATAAATTTCATCCTAAGCTTTTCTGAAATACCCTTGCCTCACCATGCTTGCAGCTCCCACCCAGGAGAATGCAGTGCCCACAGTTTCAAAAAGCCAGACCAGGCCCTTCACTGTGCCAGATTTACCCTGCCGAAAGGTCGAGAAGAACAGGCAACAGGCAGAAGGATGTCAATGTGCAAGTATCAGGACTACTCATCGTGGGCTATCCTGTAATTCTGCGACATAAAGTACATAGAAAAGAAAGTGGACTGCGCCAGCAGTGGAGTAGTGCCGTATGTTAATGAAAGCTTTATGTCAGATTAACAAACTAATCAATCATGCAAATAAGAACACACATTTATGACTTAAAATTTAATCTAAATAGAGTAAAATGCTAGACTTAAGCATGAAAGATGTGGTGTTAGATCCACTACTGACCTCCTCCCTGCTCCAAGAAAGATTGCAACTCGTATCACGACATTGGTCAGAGGGGCTGAGAGGGCAAGAAATGTCACGGTAATTGGAGAATTCAACTACACCATGCAAACTAGACAAATACCACACTGTGCCACAATACTGAGATTCAGTTTTTAGAAACTGTCAAAGCCTGCTTCAAGAAGCAATCAGTTTGAGACCTCAACATGAAGCAGCAACCTTTGCTCCGGTCACAGGTACTGCCAAAGGACCTGTTTCAAAACATTAAAGTCATTCTGCAACAGTGATTACAATGTACTCAGATCCAGCTTTCCTCCAGGACCAATAAAAGTGAAACTCCCATCAGTTATACTCAACTTGAAAAAGGAGGCACTACATTTATAAATAAATAAATAAGCACCTAAGAGTTAAATCCTTGTAGCAGCATGGGGACTACTACGCAGTGACGCTTTGTGCCTCCAACACAGTAAGTGCATACCACCGACTACAGAAAACTGGTAAAAGAAAAAAAGCAGGCTGACACGGTTATTGACTCTCCAGTGGCTTTCCCACTCCTGGTGCAAGTGGAAAAAAAGGTTTTATTATTTGCAAAAGGCCTCAGCAAATGGCTCAATGTTCAAACTCAAAAGATTAAGAAAAGTTTTCCAAGATCAGTGACCTGCTTACTGTGTTTTCACCTCTAGCTTGCCAGAGTTTGAGCCTTTCCATATATCTTAACTGGATGTGACCAACTTTCTTTTAAAAATTATCTTCTCATTTCTGATCACTGGTTAATAACTGAGGTTAAGTTCTGCAGGGGTCTGTTCAGTGCTACTCAACAGGCCTGTAACTGATTTGACAAATGCATGCTCAGTGACATTACAGTTTACTGATGATACTGAATTATTCACAATGATAAAGACAAGGGCTAACGGGAGAACGGCAGAACTTTGAAAGAACTCTGCAGGACTCAGTGACTGAGTGCTAAATAACAGATGAAATTCAACATAGACAGATATAGAGCAAGGTATGTGAATAGGGAAAAAAACCAATCCTAACTTCAAAAATAAAACAATGAGCTCTGCAGGCTGTATTTACACTGTTTACCACATCAATGTCATTATTATTAAACACCAACAACTTGCTCCTCAGAAATGAAACTAGCTACTCATTTAGCATTGTGAGCATCTAGCATAGCTGTATGGAAGTATCTTAATACATTTATTATAATGTTTTATGCTTCTGATTGCTCTAGAGTGCAGCCATCTACAGATTCCACACAGCATTAAACTCGAAAACAATAGGGTCATATATTATAAATTAATACCAAGTAAAATAAAAATTCCAATCAATAAAAAGATAGAGCAGATACATCCTGTGAAAATTATACTGAAGTTTTTTTGAAGGAAAAAAAATTCACTGAAACTGATTGACAACAGTACCACTTTTTCCAGTTTAGAGCATCCATTCACTTTCTCACTAAACCTGACCACCCAAGACATTAAAAAGAAAAAGAAAAAAAAAAAAAAAGAGTGGACTGGGAGAAGGGGAAAATATTGTGTGTTTTTAAATTTGTCAATGTGCAAACTCATCCTGCAATATGAAAATCACACAAGGCTGCTTTTTTTTTGTTTGTTTGTTTGTTTTTTTAAAAACATTTCATCATGATCACTAACTATTATTAAAAAATATTTTCAAGACTCAGTTCAGCTTAATTCTGGTAATTCTGAAGTCTACAGACCATATTCTCATTGACACATGCATGTGATGAACAGCCTTCAGTGGTCTTTCACAGTTGCAATGTTTGGAAACTGCACACAGTTATGTTCACAAACAAACAGAAATACCATGCAGCTCAGTTCCTTTTAACCATGGTGGTTTAGCTGGAGAAAAAGGGAGAAAAAAATATATACTAAAATAAAGAAATAAAACCCTGATGAACACAAGCAGTAAGTCAGGTTAGTTAGATGATTTCATCAGTTTACTCTTTTTAAAGACCCAGGCAGCATCTAAATCTGAAGAACGCAGCAGATGTAAGACTGCTCGGTAAGGTAACTCAGTAACACTGCAATTTTTGGCAAAAATAAGAGTTATCTTGGAACTGTCAGGACTGGCTGATAACATCCTAAGAAATATTTAATTTCAAATTGCTTCTCACAGATTTTTGATTGTTTAACTCTTCAAACACAAGACTCATGGAACCATGCTGATGAAACTGTTGCTGCTTAACCTTTTGCATTTCAATTTCTCCCCCCTTAAAAACTAAACAAATAAATAAAGAGGCATAGAAGCACGTTCCTTCCTCTCTAACGGCTTCTCCGCTTCCACTCTCCCTGTAAGGCATCTGCAAATGCAGTCCGCTAAAGCAAAAGAGCTGCATGTTATTGCACAGAGAAGTCAAGCCTGCTCAGAGGGGTGAAGCAAGCAAATGCTTGGCTGTCTGCAGCCCCATGAAACTGTCCTCCTATCTTCTTGCTTGAACCTGACATTAAAATCTACTAAAGCCAACATAAAAGAAAAATCCTTGTCTAATCATTTTTCAAGACAGAACAACGCACAATGCTATATAACGGACACATTTGCTTCTATCAACCAACCAGAAATCAAACCCATTAGAAAACAAACTGAAAGGCATGACCATACCTGTAACTCTCAGTTGGTTTGAAGAGAATTCAAAGGAGTTCTTTGGGAGCCCGTCTAGGCGGCACTAAACTTTTGTATTTCATGACCACAGTGCACATTGAGTCTGATCAACAACACTCGCAGAATTCAACATGCCTGCTCAGAGAAATTATGACAAAAGTTTATA